>NW_006160158.1:764825-868426 GCF_000334495.1 Tupaia belangeri chinensis
CCTCTCAAAAAAAAAAAAAAGAAAGAAAGAAAGAAAGAAAGAAAGAAAGAAAGAAAGAAAGAAAGAAAGAAAGAAAGAAAGAAAGAAAGAAAAGAAAGAAAGAAAGACCATATCGTGTCTCTTGGAATAAAACCTTAACAGGGCAGAGATGTGGGGTACTCAGTGTTGGTTTGCAGGGGTGAGATGCATCTTACCAATTACTGCATAGCCCCCAGGTAGGATCTTGTAGAGGATGCCATCAAACAGGATACCATCAGGGAACAACATGGCGGTGATCTCTCCTACCAGCCTTCCAAATGCAGCTCCTAGATGGAAGATACAGGAGGGAAGGTGTAGTGAGACTCAGGTACCTCACGCTCTCTGTTTTCAGAGCAAATCTCTGAAACTGTGAACCGCCAGTACCCAGCCTTCATCGTTTTCTTTGAACCCTCAGTTGCAGCTCTCGGTAAAACCCCAGGCTTCCCTTGAGAACTTACCTAGCACAAACACAGGCATGAAGCCTCCACAGGGTATGGGCATTGTTGTGGCCACAATGGACATCCAGAACTAAGGTGAAAAGAAGCATCAGACACCCTCTCAACTCTGCCCAGTACACGTGCACACTCAGCTCCCTTCCCATAGCTTCCTCTTTCTGCTTCAGGAACCACAGAAATCCTGCAACAGGAAATCCTTCTGGAAGCCATCTTGGCAGTCTCCTCTCCTCCAGGACCAAAAACACATGAAGCTCCCTGACTAAGGGCTCACCAAAGATAACATAATAAAGTTCCTCCATGGCTAACTCCAATTCCTCTTACTTTGAGTAGTTACATTTGCCTTTTAGCAATCCAGAACAGGGACTGGAGCCCCAGAGAATTCACCTTCAATGTCCCTGCAAGACCCAAGTCCACTCTACACATTTAGTCCAAAAGTTCACCTCAGCAGAGCATCCTGACCTTCTTGAAGCTGGGGGATACCATTTCCTAGTCAGGTTATATTTCTGAAAAGGAGCCCGAGTTCCAAGTGGCAGACACCTTAAAGTCTCAGTAACTTACCTTAAACTTAGTCACTTAAATTTAGCTTTGACCTGGTCATTTACAAAGTCACCTGCCTGGTAAGCCTCACAAGGGACTCTGGAGGGAAGACTGTCTTGCCTGAGTCATTCGCTTTGACATCAAATCACCTTTACAAGGATTGAACATTAGATTTGTCTTGGCCATAAAGGAAAGGAAAAATGAGAAAGCCTGGTAAATCTGCCAGTGTAATAAAAAAGATCTCCAAGGCCAACTTTTTTCAATAGAAATTGGGACTATTTTTCTTTCTTTCTTTCTTTTTTTTTTTTTTTTTGAAAAGCAGCATATACATTCTGGGGCAAAGAGTACAAAAGAATTGAGAAGTAGAATGGAGAAAGGAAGAGTGGTTGAGCTTTTGAAATATATGTAAAAGAAATGAAAGAATGAGACATATAAACTAAGTGATGGGCTCAAATAAGTAAGCCAAGCTTAGAAAAGGATCTCAACCTAATTAGACACAAGATGGTAGCAACTAAGGCAGGAACTGCCAGGATTAAAGTATTTACAATTTTGAAATGGCACTAATTGCACTGTAAACTATTCCTCATGTTTTTTCTTTTCTTTCTTTCTTTCTTTTTTTTTTTTTTTTCATTTTCTCTAGGGCACATATGCTTGCTGGATGGGGGCAGTGGGGAGAGTGATGAAGTACCCCCAGGGCAGATGGCCACATTGCAATTCCCAGTCCTCCATTCTCCTCTTGGGATTTTGGGCACGTGCCCAGCACGTTTTCCAAATCACTGAGTTTGGGCATCAAACTATGTCATCAGCCGCATGGGATCCAGCTGCCCCAACCACCACACCACCAGCTGGCGCAAAAATAAATTCTTAATTTTCTGAATTTTAGAGAGAATTTTCTTTAGCCATGGCTGATCTGAAGAGGCAATGAAGAAGATTCTGAAAAAGCTTTATCTCAAAAGCCCTGAGATGAGGCAAAACATGCTTCTTCATGTCAAAATATGACTATGTAAAACAGTTGAAAGCTGCAAAGTTAAATATGCAAGATGAAAAGAATGTTGACAGAATTCCTTGAAGACAGAGAGCGTGTATGCCTTCTCTCTGCTCTGGCAACGAGCTTAGTAAACACGGGTAGGAAGTAAGCAGGTAGGTAGGAAGGAAGGAAAGACTGGGTGGTCACACAGTGTTCATGCAAGGCCAAAAAAGCCCCATGGACTGATATTTGTAGGGAACCCCGTCACAGTGAAAGCTCGCCCAGGGAAACTTGTTTGAAATGCAGATGCCCAGCCCCCACCGGAAGCTGCATCAGACTGCCTGGAGCCAGGGTTCCAGACACCTGCAGTTTATGCTGAAGTGACTGACTTTGAGCCCCCTTGCACTATCCTGCACCATCTCTTTGGAATGAGTACATGAAAGCCATAAGGGATTTTGTAGGCTCAGGGCAGTCTGAAAACTCCAGTAATACAGATAATAGGCGACTGATAGGTCTGATTTCAGAGGATGAACTTTAGATTACCTTCCAAGATATGTGTAAGAATAGTATCAAGACAGAGGGCACTAAGTCATCAAATCCTTTAGCACAAAGAAAGACACATGAGATTAGCAGACTTTTGTAGCTATTAGCACATGAAAGAAAAGATTCAGAAGTGATGTGGAACACGAGTAACTCCCAAGATTTTAAACACCCAGTTCTAAGAGATTCTACGACTTTTAGATCCATCTCAAGAATGAGTGATATAGGGACCAGCAGATGATATAGTGGTTGCTTCCCTAGACTCCCACATGACTGATGGTGGTTCAAGTCCCGGACTTGGTGGCTCAAAAATCATGATGGGCATGTGTGCATGTGTCCCCAAGAATTTAGGAGAAGAATGGAGGAGAAAGGGTTGCAGGATGGCCATCCTCCGGGAGGGCGATTTTTCACTTTCTCTCTCATTGTGTCTCTCTTTCAAGTGCATGTGCCCTAACACAAAAACCTCTTAAAATACTACTACTACGACTACTACTAAGTGATATAAAGATCAAGCAAAAAGAATTCTACAGGAGCCAGCAGATGGCATGGTGGTTTAGGCACTGGCCTCCCACATGGCCAACTGTGGTTCAAGTCCTAGACCCTGCAGCTTGAAAATCATGCCAGGTCCATGTGCATGCATGCTCAAAATCTCAGGAGAAGAATGGAGGAGAAGGGATTATGGACTGGTCATCCCCCCTGGAGGGTGATTTCTTACATTCCTTCTCATTGTTTCTCTCTGGTGATGGCAAAAACCTTAAAAAAAAAAAAAAAAAGAAAGAAAGAAAAGAAAAGAAATAATTCTACAGAGCCTCAGGCTGTACAGAGAATTTAATGGTACCAGGTAATGATGTTAGACTTATTAAAAGAGAAACTGAGAAGTCTGTGTTAAATTAAATTCATACTCATTGTAAAAGCTCTTGATTTACAATATGAGGATACTTTCCATCTCTTGAGATTGAGGAAGGTAAAAGTTTTCTCCAATATTATATACTATATATGTTTTATATAGATGATATATGTCATATTACATTTGATATATATGCAGAACTGAGAATCTTACTTGCCTGTAGTGATACTTCCAAAAGACCACACAGACTGAACTTCAAATCAGACTGAGAAAAAATGGTTTTAGTCACTTTTCTACTATAATTTGCCATTGTATCCTATTTCCTAGTTCCTCTGCTTTGGAAAAATAAGGGTAGTATATGCCCAGTGATTAGACAGTTATCATTATTTGACAATAAATTCTGAGATGCCATTAGACCTTAAACTCGGTTTACTATAGTTAAGTTTGTATACTCAACAACTAATTGTTGGGATTTATAAATTGGAGAAGATGAACTTTATAACTAAAATCCCCAAATCAAATCCCTGACAAGACACTGAGAACTTCTTGGTGAGAAAAAAATAAAAACTTTTGAAGGGAGAAATGAAAAAGGAGTTACTTAATAAAGTGGGTATGTAAAATATGGAAGCTATAGACCCAGTTAAGCCATCATGAGTGGAATGGAGAAGAGCATGCACAAATGCAGCTTCTAGAAACGACAAATCCTGAGAATACGTTACAGATGCCAAGCATCTGATAACTCTCACCATAATATCATTGATAAGTACACTAAATAAGCAGCAAAAAAGCACAGAAGAAAATTTTAGATAAACTTCTCCAACTGCAGGCATGAGATTAGCCAAAGATGATATACTTGGCACATACTAAGTGCTTAATAATATTTATTGAATAAGTGAATAAATGAGCCCACTGTAGCTATTGCAATATGAATACAATAGTGACTCATATCCTGGAAAAATGTAGATTCATAAAAGGTATCATAAATAAGTTAATAGCACGGTACTCAAAAGCATGAAAACCCCGTGACAGACTTACAAATGAGAACCCTAACATACAGAGGAAAATTTTGGATTATTTAAGCAAGCTAAACTATGAATAAAAGGCAGTCATAAAAAAAAAAAAAACCAATCAGCAAAATTATAATAGACATCACAACCAGAGATGGAAATAACTCCTTTGTATAAAGGTCTATAAATATATGATCCTTGATGGGCAAATAGGAAAAAGAACTGGTATAGAAGAGATCAGCTTTTGTTCCCTACTTTAAGTTAGGAGAAAATGGTTGGAGAATAACAAAATCTTTACAGTCTCACTCCCTAAATAAAGTTAGTGGCCTCAGGTGATCTTCGAAAATGGTTCACTATTCACTTGACCCAGAGAACCCCACGAAGTCATGCAAGTCAAGAGGTTCAAATCTTCATGTTCACTTTAAGAACACTCGTGAAACTGCCCAGGTCATCAAGGGTATGCATATCCGAAAAGCCACCAAGTATCTGAAGGATGTCACTTTACAGAAGCAGTGTGTGCCATTCTGTCATTACAATGGCGGAGTTGGTAGATGTGCCCAGGCTAAACAGTGGGGCTGGACACAAGGTCGGTGGCCCCAGATGAGTGCTGAATTTTTGCTGCACATGCTTAGAAATGCAGAGAGTAATGCTGAACTTAAGGGGTTAGATGTGGATTCTCTGGTCATTGAGCACATTCAGGTGAACAAGGCGCCCCAGACGTGCCATCATACATACAGAGCCCATGGGTGGATTAGCCCATACATGAGTTCCCCCTGCCACATCGAGATGATCCTCACTGAGAAGGAGCAAATTGTTCCTAACCAGAAGAGGAAGTCGCACAGAAGAAAAAGATATCCCAGAAGAAGCTGAAGAAACAAAAACTTACGGCACGGGAATAAAGTCAGCATAAAATAAATGTAGATAAGAGAAAAGAAGAAGAACAGCTGGGGGCCAACCAATGGTGTGGTGGTTGAGACACTGGATTCCCACATGGCCAACCATGGTTCTAGTCTGGTGGCTTGTAAATCACACTAGGCACGTGAGTGTGTGTGCCCAAAATCCAGAGAGGACAATGGAGCAGAAAGGACAGTAGAATGACCATCCCCTTTAGGAGAAAATGATTTCTCACTTTCTCACTTTTCCTCTTTCTGTCTCTCTCTCTCTCTCTGCAGCCAGTGCACGTGTCCTATCCAACTCCCCCCCAAAAAAACTTTAAAAAATGATAAGAATTATTTATAGTCACTAACAAAATTCATTTAAATATTTGATCTCTTGAAATTCTAGCAAAGTGATTACTCACAGACTGGGAAAAATTCGGATGTGCAAATCAACTAAAAAAAGATAATCAGCCATGAATGAAGTGCCTAATTATCTAATATGAGGGGTAATTAATCCGAGGTTTTTACAGTTACTTGTATCACTAAACTAGATCATGTCCTTATTTACTTGGCTGCTACAATGCCTTAATAATTGAACGAGTAGAGTTATTAGGTTAAATAACCACACCAAACATCTCTGGGTCGACAGGAATGGAACAATTAACCCAGACACTGTTTCACTTTTACAGACAAGCAGCATTTTACTCTATGGCCTGGGCAAAAACAAGGCGAAGATTTACCCCTCGCTGCCCTATGAAAACCCAGTGATCCCGGATAGAAGCAGATGGTGGCTTTAGGGGGGCAGCAGTGTGGGGAGCAGTACCTTCATGATGAAGAAGAGGAAGATGACGATGACCACGTTGACATGTGGATGAATCCACACCGCGGACTGACCCAAGCTTTCAGGGTCACCCATATGTTTTACCCACGTGTTGTTGTCAAACAGGGTGCTGATGGCTTCCCGGGGCATCAGCTGTGAGGGGAGAACAAAGGGGCAGGTTCCCTAGAATACAGTGGACTTCATTGTTCTGCAGAACTGATTCCCCAGGGTTCCTTTTGTCCTCTTGTCTAAGAGAGCTTCTACCCTCAGGCAAGAGGACTGTGCTTCCAAGTTCCAGGGGCTTGCATGCTGCGTCCCCTTTTCTGGGCTGCCCTAGACCAGAATTAGTAACCTGGTCATGTGCTCAGTGACCTGACCACCGCTCCCCTGTCCCCCCATGTCAGACTCCCCTCGAGCTGACCTCTCCAGCCATGAATTGACCCATTCCTGGTGGAAAGGTGAGTGAGGCGATGACAAAGGTGACAATTCCAGGGTATAGCAGGCGGCTGGAAAAGACACAGAGTTAGCACTGCCCGGGGAAAACACCAGGCTGAACCTCAGCAAGCCAAAGTTTCCTGTAGGCCACTTAGTCTTGGTTCTTTAAGCAAAGAGTATTCTCTTTACCAAAATGATGATCTTTAGGGAGAGACCCCCATGACCCACCTCCTACCCACGGAATCAGGGCTTCTTCATGGTTTAATGCAAACCACCCAAAGGCATGTAAAACCTTCCGCAAAGATAAAAAGGGAGGGACTCTTGGAGGAACCAGAGAATGAGTGAATCAGGCAAGGGAAGGGCAGTGGCTCACTGTTTCGCCAGGAATTGGCTGAGGGCCTTGTTCTTCCGGACACCAAGCATGACATGGCGATGTAAGTACACGAACACGGCACCCAGAAACCCACAGCAGATCCTGTGGTGGAAGTTACAGGGCTAGAACCTCACCCATGTGAAGCCCCCCTGGTCCAGACCCAGTCGTCACAGAGATGCAAATCCCAGGCTTCCACCTGCCATCACTTCCTGCCTCCCCCAGCGCTTACACTATATCTGGGCCCTCCGCACCTCCTTCCCAGCTTGGGTCCCTTCCCATCCATGGCCTCGTCCCACTCCCTGCTTGCCACACCATGGGCAGGTGACCCTACTGACCCGATGATAGCGAAGGCTGGGAGCTCCTTCAGGTCAAAGGGGAAATCCATTCTGAAATTGGTTCTGAACAGGGCAGTGATGGTGACTACAGGATGAAAAGATTGTGGTGGGCGCTTCACAGAAATCCACAGAGGGGGAAACAGGCCATTCCTTCTGGGCGTGAATTCCTTTCTCCTCTAATTCCAGTCTCTCCTCTTCAGTTGAATTTCCTTCACACCCCACGCACTCCCTTTCTCCATGACCTGTATCCTTGGCCTATACTCTTGGGCCTTGATCTCACTTCCCAAATAATGCCATCCATTTCTTTTCTGATTTTTTTCTTTCATTAAAAAATATATATATAGGTATTGCCAGAGGGTCTGTGTGCTCACCAGAAAGAGAGAGAGAGAGATCACCCCCCAGTAGGATGTGGCCATGCTGCAATTCCTCCTCCTCTGTTTCCCTATCCTGTTAGGACATGCACACATTCCTGGCATGTTTTTCAAGTTGCCAGAGGCCACATTCGAACTGCAGCTGGCCACGTGGGATCTGGCTCCCTTGATCACTTGGGCCGGCCCTACATTTCTTTTCTGAACCTCCCCACAGAGCTTCCCTCCACACCCAATTCGCGTCATTCCTAGTTTGTGCGACCTGCACCCAGGGCCCCGGTTACCAGCATCCTTGTTCCACACTGCGAGCACACGGAACACAAAGGCACTGAACGTGGCTGCGAAGAAGCCTCGCCAGTAGTTCCTCACTGCGAAGTAGGTGGATGTGACCTCGATGCTGAACAGCACTCCTGTGAGGCGAGGCAGCAGGGTCAGGCACCGACAGAAGGGGACAGCATTCTCCCACCCAGCCCTGCTCCTGCCCCTGGGAGCTCCAGCTGAAACTAGAATCTGAGGGAAGCAGCCAGGATGGGGTTGGAGGGATAATGATGTGGAGTCTCAGGCTCCTAGCCACATGCTAGTGTTTGCTTTGTTTTTGTCTGTCTTTCTTCAAAATAGGGATGCGATTCAACAAGAGGACAGAGAAGATGGAAAAAGGATGGGCCCTCAACCAGTAAGATGTGAGCGTGAAGCAGCCAAGTCCTCTTTACCTCTCAGAATGTGAGGCTGTGCAGCTTTCACAACTATGGGATATTCACAGATTTAACAGTAGTTGTACAAACTCTGCAAGACAGTGAAAAGGGCAAAAGCTGGACTGGCTGGTGGCCTGGTGGTTAAGATAGCTGGATCCCACGTGGCCGACTGCACGCTTCAAGTCTGGCCTGGTGACTTGAGAAATACACCAGGTGTGTGTGTATACATGCCAAAAATCCGGAAAGGAGAAGTGGAAGAGAAGGGTTTGTGGTGTGCATTCCCCATGCGGGGTTCTTCCCCACTTTCCCTATTTTCTTCTCTGTATCCTGCAAGCACACATCCCCTCTAGCAAAAAAATGTTTCAAAAAAAGCAAAACCTTCTAGATCAGATGCTCATCAGAGCTGCCAAGCAAAGCTCAGAATTTACTCTCCTTAAATCCCCCTCTGGGTTCCCTACCTTCCCCGCCTACACGCCACATCCCCTGGGGCAACTTTGTAAGGCAGAAGTAAGAAAACTAGGAGAAGCCGTTCTAAAAGCTGACAATAAGCAGTATTCTAAGAAAAGAAAGCAGAGGAGTCGTGCACATTTCTAAAAACCCCGAGTTAATATAAATAATATAAAAAAAAACTCGAGTCAAAAGAACCAAAGCTAAGAAGAAAATCAACAGACTAGAAGAAAATAAAAACAATCATGCTTTAAAAATAGTACTGTTCCTGAGAGAAGATGCTGGACCAGAAAACGGGAAGGTGGGTGTAGAGAAAAAGAAGATGTTGGGAGGGAAAGCAGCACTAAGGAGGGCATGGAAAAGCAACACTCAAGAGACGCAAACGCAGGTATCTTTTACCATATTAAAAACAAGGGACTTGGAGTTGATAAGACGCAAATGTATGACAAAATGAACTAAAAGCTGGCTAAGTGTCGTCTTTAGCAAAAGCAAGGAAGGCAAACCAGAAAAATGCACTAAATATTAGATGAACGGAGCTGAGGCCCAGCCTTAAGAATGACCACGAAGGAGGTGAATTTTGTCTCCTCCTCTTGCCACAGTGAGCCTTTGCTAGCCTGTCCATCACTCGTCTCCTGCTTCCTTCCTCACACGTATCTCCTCGCATTTTAGTCATCTGTTTCTATTCTCTAGTCAAAAGCACCATCTCTTAAATCCCCTGGGGCCTCAGCCTTCTCTTCTAAGTGACAGTCAACTGCTCACATTGTGTCATTCATGCCAAGAGGAGGGTGGCCTACGAGTTAACTTCACCCTGAAGCAGACATTTCTATTGATAGGAGTCAACCCTGTGTCCTTCCTCTGGGAAGCCATCCCTCATCGTCCTCTCCAGGTAGAGATTACCTGTCCCTCATCTTGTTTCTCAGAATTTTGGACCATCAGAGCACTTACCACTTACAGATCTAGTTATTTGCTTATGTTTCTTTTTTCCTTTTTTTAAAAGAGGTTTTTACCATAGGGCATGTGCACCCACCAGAGAGAGAAAGACAGTGACAGTGAGAGGGAAAGTGAGTAATCACTCCCTGGGGGGGATGGCCACGCCAGAATCCCTCCTCCTCCATTCTCCTCCCGGGATCTTGAGCACACACACACATGTACCCAGTGTGAGTTTCAAGGTACTAGGTCGAGGATTTGAACCACAGTTGGCCACGTGGGAGTCCAGCGACATAACTGCTACACCATCTGCTGGCCCTGTTTATATTTCTGAATTCCCACCAGGATTGAAAGTCTTTAGAAGCCTATCCCTAGGACTGTGTCTCCGGAACAGTCATGATGCATGTTCACATAGAAAAAAGTGTGATGACTTTTCAGAAGCCTGGTACCTCATCAGGGAGCAACGCCCATTCTAGGGTTGAGCAGGAGGGGAGAGGAGAGGCTAGAGAAGGAAGGGGGAGAACAGGAGAGAGTAGAATGACGAGTTTGGGAAGCAGCAGCAACGTGATGGGGCTGCTGGGCAGACAGCACTCTGCCAGCCCCCTTCCACCCTGCTCTCAAACCCCACCTGGAAGGCCATTGCTGCCACGGCCTCAACAGAGGATTCAACTCAGAAGGAATCAGGTGGATGAGTCTCTCTCCTTGTCCTTACCGGTAACAAGAACAAAATCAGCTTTGATTTGCCTGCATATGAACTATCCAACTCGGGAACATTTTACAACAATTTTTTTTTTCCATTTTTTTAAAATCCTGGGCTGGGTTTTCTTTTTCTCACAATGTGGTTCTGGGACACTTTCCCTAGCAGTCTGTCACTGTGTGCTCAGGAATGAGAGCTAATTTTAATATTAGCCTGAGCCAAACCTAAAATGTGCTGCTAGAAGGAAACAAAGCATTGAAAACACAAACAGCATTTGGAATCGCTCTCATCTCGGGGGTTCTGGAATGCTGCTCTTTTCTCCCACTCTGGATTTCTTCTATCTTCTTTGCTGCTTCCCATGCCTCTGCCCAACCCAGGGCTTTCTCCTTGGTCTTCTACCCTCTTAGGCTCCTCTTAGGACACCTTTCTCTCCCAATTTCCTCTATGCCCATAGCGCCAGCTATACCTATATGCTACTGCTTAGCACAGCTGTGTTTTTAGTCCTTATCTGAGTTTCAGAATCACCACCCTACTGCCTACTTGATCAGACCTACACGTGCTGCAGGAACTCCTAACTCATTATACTCCAAGTGACATTTATCAACTCTCCCCAGACCCAACTGGCTTCCCAGATTCCCAGTCTTGGCTATAAATCCACCAGTCGGCTTCGTTGGGAACCTGGGAGCTAGCCTAGATACCTCCTTGTTTCTTATTCCTCATGTCTTCATGTTAAATTTAGTCAAACTTCTGTGGTTCACATTCGTCATCATCTTCTCCACCTTTTCTGCCTCTGCCTAGCTTGGTCTCTCATCAACCAGCATCAAGACAACAACAATCTTGGAGTAAGATCACTGGTCCCCAGGTCAGTCTATCCCTCCCATATCTGCCAAGGGTTAGATGGATGTTCAGAGCTGGACATATCATTTCTTTGTTTGAAATACTTTTGTGGATGGGGTCCAGCAGGTGGCATGGTGGTTAAGGGTGCTGGACTCCCACATGATCAATTGAGGTTCAAGTCCAAGACCTGGTGGCTTGCTTTCTCACTCTCTTTCTCTCTCTCTTTTTCTCTCTCTCACTCTGTCCCTCTCTGATCAAATTAAAATAAATAAATAAATAAATAAACAAAGTTAAACAAAAATAATTCTTAAAAAAAAAAAAAGAAATACTTCTGTGACTTTATTTCAACACAACAGCATTTCTGGAAGTCAGGTCAGGCTCGTGAGACATCTGGTGAGACAGCCCTCGCAGAAGGACCTCTGTGGGAAATGCTGAACTAGAGCTGCTGTCTGTGCGCTCACAGTGCATATCGGCCCATCGTGTGTTCCGATAACTTTCCCTGTTCAAAATACAGTTGCAAGCTGATTTGGTTTTAGAATCGTTTTTATACGTTATATCAACACCACAAAGAACTGTGTCCTGTACAACACACTTGGGAAAATTCTAGCATAGGAAACAAAATCTACATTTTTTTAAAGAGGTTTTCGCTATAGGGCGCGTGTGCTCACCAGCCAGACAGAGAGAGACATAGAGACAGAAAGCGAGAAATCACCCCCCAGAGGGGATGGTCATGCCGCAATCCCTTCTCCTCCATTCATTCTCCTCTTGGGATCTTGGGCACGCATGCACACGTGCCCGGCGTGTTCTAAGCCACCGGGTCCGGGACGCGAACTGTGGTCGACCATGTGGGAGTCCAGCGACATAGCCATTATGCTAACTGCTGGTTCCCCAAAATCTACATTTTTATGCATGGTCTAGGAGGGCCTTTATGATAGAGTGCCCATTTACCTGTACAGACTCATGTACTCTTACTCCTCTCTTTGTACCCCTCAACTCCTATAGTGATAGTCCCCCAGATTCACCTTGCGAGACTGTTTCCTCTGTCCCAAATCCCTTGCCCTCACCATCATCCTCACAAGTTCCTGCTTATTAGTTAAGCCTCACAGAGGAGGGTTACCACTATATTATTCCCAGGCTGCACACAACGGGAGCAAAAGGTATTTGTCATTTCCTGGAATGTCGAATTCTGTTCCCTTCATTACTTAAGAACTAAGAGTGAGGATATATTCTGACTATTCTTCTTCATCTAAGATGCTGTCCAAGGGACCTGGGAGAGTCATGTCTACAAACATGAATCTTGCCAAAACAGACTACCTTGATCTAATGACCATGGGCAGTTCCGTAGGTCCTGACCCTGACATAACATCACCACATAAATAGCAAGGCCTTATTATCTACATTCAGGTTAAACTCAGGCATTCTTTTCGACTGACTCCAAGTCTCTCTGAGATAAAGACTTGCATATTTAACTAGTCACTAACCTAAGAATTCCTTTCTTTCTTTCTTTCTTTCTTTCTTTCTTTCTTTCTTTCTTTCTTTCTTTCTTTTTCTTTCCTTCTTTCTTCTTCTTTTTTTGTTTGCTATAGGACTCATACACTCATCAGATTCAGAAAGAAAGAGAGAAAAAATGAAGTCAGCCCCTACGCAGGGGGATGGCCATGCTGCAATCCCTTCTCCTCCATTCTCCTCTCGGGATTTTGGGCTCACATGCACACATACTTGGTGTGATTTTCAAGCTGCCAGATCCAGGACTCAAATCACACAGTCAGCCATGTGGGATCCAGGTCCCTTATCCTCCATGCCATCTGCTGGCCCACTAGTCTAAGAATTTCTAAACTTACCTATAACCTGCAAGCCCCCACTTCCACATGTCCTGCCTTTTGGGGCTAGACCGATGCAAAGACTCCTTATACTGATTCAAAATTTTGTCTGTGTTTCCTGCTCTCAGAACTGAATAAAAGAACTGCATCTGAGCACCTCAGGAAAACACTTCTGTGTTTTTCAAGATTGGTCACTCATATTTGTGCTTAGAATAAATCACATTAATTATTATTCCTACAGAGCCTGGTTATTTCTGTTGACACTAGCAGACAACTATACACATTGCAAGTAAAACAGCCTAATAATATTTTTTCTCTCAGAATTACTTTATATAGTCGTAAAAAGCAAATCAACTAAGGACATCTGCAAGTACATTAATGATTTACCTCTTGATACAAACAGCCTGATCCCAACACTTGAGCATTTATGTGCTTGACAATTTGTGTGTCAAGAACAATGGTTTTAATTTTATTTATTTCTTCTTAGAGTGAGAAAGACAGGGTCTTAACATCATAATCTACCTCTACCCAGCTCCAGTCTACTTTTGTAAGAGAAGTCTCTGGTTCCAGAACCCAAAATCTTCCCTTGTGAGTCAGCCTCATGGACTGTTGTGTGTTATTGCTATACCACTTTCTAGCCCCAAGAGAAATATTTTATCTTTACCTTTCTTATATTTCACACAGGACCAAAAAACACCCTTGCTCATTCACCTCAGAAATTCTAGTTTATTTTCTTCATTAAAAAAAAAAAAAATCGGCTGATAAAAAAACAAAACAACAATGACAACAACAAAAAAGAATTCTTCCTGTCTAAAAATATTCTTTAGACCTTCTGGATTTAGAAGGCTAAGAAGTAAATAAAGGTGAAGGCGGGTATAAATGTAACTGTGAATGTTTAATGTGTGTAGAAATTCAAACACACTATCCTTCACTGGCGGGGCCTAATGACTTTAATGACTAGAGCTGACAACAGAAGTGCCAACAGGATGCTAGCTAGTGCATTTGCTAACTTGGTCTCCTTTTGCTGCGCACTTTTGGCACAAGGTTAGCTCAAGTTAGTATGACACATTTCATTAACTTTAAACTCTTATCCATATGTCATTCCTGAACTAAGTTATTTTAGTTATCTGGAAGCCTCCTCTATGAAGAGTGATTACATTTCCATAATTGAAGAGAAACTTCTAGCAACGGGTCATTTAAGAAGCATATGCTTGGAGCCAGCAGAAGGTTTAGCAGTTACATCTCTGGATGCCCACATGGCTGACTGCAGTTCCAGTCCCAGATCTGCTGGCTTAAAACTCATGCCAGGCATATGTGCGTGCATGCCCAAGATCCTGGGAGAAGGATGAAGAAGGAATTGTTGCATGGCCATCCCCCTGGGTGGGGAGGAGATTTCTCACTCTCCTTCTCATTGTGTCTGTCTGTCTCTCTCTGGCAAGCACACATAGCCTAAGTCAAAAACCTCTGGAAAAAAAAAAAAGAAAGAAAAAAGAAAAAGCATATGCTCTTCCTGCAACTTTGTTTCTTCAGTTGGCTTAGTATCTTCTTAAAAATCACCCCTAAATCTAATCAGTAATGAGTATGATTTCCCTGCCTCTGTTAATCTGACTACAACTGATTTCACTGATACTACAGCTTTCTCTGACTGTGTCCATGTATTAGTCATCCAAATGTGATAAGGAAAATAATCTGAAGGATCATTGTTTGCCTTTAATGTGTACAAAGCTCTAAACTCAGCCAGATTGCAACACAGTGATAATGTGACACTCAGTGAAGTTGAACCATGTGGGAAAGTTCTGAGTGTGGGTCCTTGAGCAAGCTAAGAGTGCACATGAATGCCTGTGATCCCAGGCATTTTTGCCTTAATTCTTAATTTTTTTTTTCCCTTTTCATTGTTTTCTTTTGTCTTTTTGTTGTTGTTGTCTTTTTCCCTTTGTTTCCTTTTGTTTACCTGACTTTCCCACCTTGCTGCTCACCATCCACACACTGAATGTCTAGGCAGGTCTAGGTGCACAGTAGCAAAACATCTGAGTACTTTTAGGGTCATAGTAAACCTCAACCCCCATTGAACTGGTACAGAAAGGGAGAAACTCATCTTTATGAATCTAAATTGAAATTCCTTTCTGCAGATACCACATTGCAAAACACAGTAGAAGAGAAATAAGCAAAGAAGTATCTCACAGTAAAGTGAAGCATATAAGCTTACAGTAGCAGAAATCTCTAACAAAGTATTCAAACGTGAACATACCACCAGATGACTAAAAATCAGAGAAGAAAGACTGCAAAGTGAGCAGCAGGGAGAAATGAGGAGCTGCAGTGAGTGCAGCTCATCTCCTCCCACATACCTCTGAATTCTTAGTTGAAACCCCGCAGCTCAGCCCAGATGCACCTATTCCCTTGCAACTGTGAGGCCTTCGTAATATCCATTTCCACTGACAAAAGAGCAGGATGCTTGGTGAGGATCAGGGAAATGGAACTGCAGAAATATTGCAGGTCATCTTCTTCTGCACCCCTTTAACACTCAGAATTAACTTCAGAAAGGTAGGAAGTAACATACAATCTATCAGATGACCAGAAACCACCTCAAAGGCACAAGAAATATGGGAAATGAAGAAAACATCCTATCCCCAAGAGGAAAGAACAGCCCCTCATCATTCACAGAGAGTACAATGGAACATGTGGAAATGCCAGATAAAGACTTTAGGATAGTCATAGTGACCAAGCTAACAGAGATGCAATAGAAGAGAGACAATGAACTCCAGAAAATGCAGAAGAAAAGAGACAATGAGTTCCAGGAGGTGAGGAAGTTCTTCCACAATTTGAAAGAGGAAATACACACTATAAAGAATCAAACATAACTGTTAGAGATGAAGGCTGTAATACAGGAAATCAAAATCTCCCTTGAAAGTATTAAAAGCAGATTAGATCATGCAGAAGACTGAATCTCAGATGTACAAGACAGATCCTCTGACCTAAAAAAATCTATCAAAATAATCCCAACAAATGAAAATAATATATGATTAATACTAGAGACCATTAGATGCCCAAACACCCAGATAATCAGTATCCCAAAAGGTGAAGAAACTAATCAGGACACTGATAATCTATTCCATGAAATCCTGGAAGAAAACTTTCCAAACCTGGAGAGGCTTTCAGATATCCAGACTTAAGAAATACAAAGGACCTCACATAGAATCAACCCAAGAAGATCTTCTCCAAGGCACATCATAGCCAGATTGGCCAAAACCACAGAGACAAGATACTAAAATTGGCAAGAGAAAAACATCAAGTTACTTTCAAAGGATATCCCATCAGGCTAATATTAGACCTCTTGTCAGAAACAATGCAAGCAAGGAAAGAATGGAAAAATATATTTAAAGTATGAAGTGAAAAACAATTCCAACTAAAAATACTATCTCTGGCAAGATTATTCTTCATATGGGAAGAAAAGATAAAAACCTCAGATAAACAAAACCTGAAAGAATTTACCAACACCAGACCAGCTCTGTGAGAAGTTCTGAAGGGAGTGCTATACCAAGAAAACTAAATACAGACAGACAAATAAAAGAACAAAAAATGACCAAGAGAAAGACCAACTTAATGGTAGGGACAAGTTCTGAAATATCAACAATAATGTTGAATGTTAACGGAAAGGTCAGACCACAGCAACACTGCAAATTCAACAAAAGAGAGATTACGTGAGACTGAACTGGTGAAATAGAATTCTATGAGTTTTTTCTAAAACATTACTGACTTTCTTCTATGCGTGGTCTTCCAGATTTAAAGATTTGTGTTTTCTTTTGAGTTGTTGATAGGTTCAGCAATTTGTTAAAAACAGAATTTTTTGAATTGAAACATAAACTTTTCTCCTTTCCTGATTCCTTTGCAATTGGGAAATATTTGTGAGCATTCTTATTTTGTGGCAGAATGATTGTTTGCATAAGCTCAATAATATAATAGCATCTGTTGCCTTGTATCAGACATTGAATTCTTCTGGGGCTTTGTACAAATAACAGACCAAATTGAGATTAACTTAATTTTTTCTTTGAAAATAAGTTAGTTTATACCTCTCTTTAGTAAAGGGGAATGGAAAGAGAACAAAAATGTTTCAGGAGAAAATTACAGTGCACTTGTCACTAAATTCTAGCTTTGTCCATACTTTTAGTTGAAGATCTTTTGTGACTCAATAAAATGTGAAAGAAAAAAAAAAGTTTAGTATAGAAGAGAGGGAGGGGGAAGGGGAAGGAAAAAAGTGGTAAAAGTATGCTTACTTGACAAAAAATGAGAAGCTATTTGCTGATGACAATGTATATACCAATATCTTTGTCTTGACTGACATGCATGGCATTTGTGTTGGAAAGAGAAATGTATACTGTAAAGACATGTGATTAAATATAAATACATTTTTTAAAAAAGTAAAATAAAATTCCCCTAATTTAAAGCCTGCCATTGGGACCAGCAAATGGCATAATTGGTTACATTGCTGGACTTCAATATAGTTGACTGTGGTTTGATTCCTGAACCCGGTGGCTTAAACTTACACTGGGTGTATGCGCATGCACGCCCACGATTCCAAAAGGAGAATGAAGAAGGAATTGCGGCATAGGCATCCCCCTGGGGGATGATTTCTCTCTGTCTCTCCGTCTCTTTTTGGTAGTACACATGCCTTATAGCAAAAACCTCTGCAGGGACGAGCAGTTGGCATAATGGCTACGTCGCTGGACTCCCATGTAGTCGACAGAGGTTTGAGTCTCGGACCTGGTGGCTTAAACTCACACTGGGCACATGTGCATGTGTGCCCAAGATTCCAAAAGGAGAATGAAGAAGGAATTGCGGCATAGGCATCCCCCTGGGGGGTGATTTCTCTCTGTCTCTCCGTCTCTTTTTGGTAGTACACATGCCTTATAGCAAAAACCTCTTAAAAAAAAAAACATAAAAAAAAAATAAAGCCCCCCCATCATTATTCCAAATAAGGTCCATCTAAACTCCCATATTCTTAATAAAACAAAACAAAATGTAAATTTTCGCTTTGAGAAGTATGTACATAAAGCCCTCTATTCCCAGATGATAAGTACAGGGCAAAAATATTCAATAATACAGACAGATTTTAATATAAATAGGGAGATCGCCTTGGTTTTTATTCCTAGCTCTGCAACTTTCTAGCAGAATGACCTTGCTCATGTCCCCTGCCGCAGCTATAATTCAGTTACCTTCTTTCTCTCTCCTCTATAATACCTGCCTTACACTGCTTTGGGAAGGAATAAATGCTAAGTGCTGAGAGTGTTGACTGGCACATAGTAAATGCTCACTAAAAATTGGCCATTTGACATGGATCATAACAAATAAACTGTAGTACCAGCTGGCATTTGGGGAAGTGACAACAGTTCAGGGAGCCAGGCCAGGCAAGCGCATCAGTGAGGGAGAGGGAGTCACTTGCCTCCAAGCGGTGTCCCAAAACAACAGCCGACTCCCACAGCACAGCCCACCGTCAGGATGTCCGTGTAATAGTATGGCTGCTACTAGGGGAGAGACAGACAGACAGACAGATGGAGGAAGGGGACAGATAGAGGAAAGGCGGAATGAAAGTCATAGGAGTCATCATGGCCCTGTCACCCCCTGTGAATCCCAGGCCAAAAGACACTCAGTGAGTTTGGCAGCAGGAAGTGACCTCATAGCACAAGGCCAGAACAGAAAATGAAATAACAGACAATCTGTGACAGGCAGTAAGTCAGCAAATGCTCTCCGGAGAGAGGCTGGAGGTGGGGCATTCACAGTGAGAAGTGACGTAATCAAGCATCAGGAAAGGACTCTAGACCCAACAGTTCCAATAAGTCTGCACAAAACAACCACCAATCCCAGAAGAATCCACAGCCTTTAGGTGCAAAAGTCCGGCTTCCTGGATGGTCACTCCCTGGATGCCGCCCACCAGTCCCATCGGTGAGCACTGCCTTGTCCGCCCCAAAGCTTTGGCAGCCACCCAGCACCCTTTCCAAGTCTAGCTCAGGCCACCAGGGTAGGGAGGAAGTACGACTTGCCTCCAACAGGGGCTGCAAAGCAGCATCCCACGCCCACCGCACAGGCTGACACCAGAAGATCAAGCTGCCCAGGCACGGTCTGCAACAGAGAAGCAGGCGGGATGGGGAGGGTGGCGCAGGGCAGCTGGGCAGCACTGAGAGAGGCTGGGAACTTCCAAGGGACAAGGCTGCACAGGAGGGCAGGGCGGATTAAATGGACCAGCGTGGGAGCAGACTGAGGACAGGCTACCACGTGGGGCACAGATCAAGAAGGAATGGGGGGAACCAGCAGTTAGCGTAATGGCTATGTCGCTGGACTCCCACGTAGTCGACCGTGGTTCGCGTCCCGGACCCGGTGGCTTAAACTCACGCTGAGCGCGTGTGCGTGCATGCCCAAGATCTCGAGAGGAGAATGGAGGAGAAGGGATTGCAGCGTGGCCATGCCCCCTGGGGGGTGATTTCTCACTTTCTGTCTCTGTCTCTCTCTGTCTGTCTGGCGAGTGCACGTGCCCTATAATGAAAATCTCTGCCCCCCCAAAAAAGAAGGAATGGGCATCGGGGACCAGGCAGAGGCTAACAGGCACCGTGTGACTAGGGTAGGCGGGCAGGAGGGTGGAGGCTGAGGGAGCACGGGTTAGTGCGATGCCCACTTCAGCACCAGGCCAGCCCGGAGCAGAGCAGCCCTTCAACACGCTGGGCACACACAGACGGTTTGCTTCTGCCAGCCAGCCCTACCTCGTTTTACCGCCTCAGCCTTACCTCGTACACTCCACAGAACATGGACATGAACTTGCTGAGGACGGCAGCACAGATGCTGGCGATGTGCACGAAAGGGCCCTAGAAGAGAGGGGAGCGCTGAGGGAGAGCCCTGGCCTGGATGGAGGCTCCGTGGCCCTCGCTGGACCAACCTGCCCCATGCCAGGCACTGGGCTAGGTATTGGAAATACAGAAGGCGGACAGAAAGTCTGCCCCGTGGAGCTCCAGAGAGGAAGGGAGACATCGAACCCATCTGTTGCCATTCCAGGTAATGCTGAAGGCCATGAAGGAAGGGGGGGCCGGATGCAGTGTGGCCATCCTCTTCAGGGGGTCATTTATCACCTTCCCTTTTTCTCTATCTCCCAGTGAGCCAACACCTTATGCCAAAAAAAATCTGAAGGAAAAAAGTATTCAAGACTCCTGCTGCGGTATTGAGTGTCACCGGTAGGGGGCGAGAATGCCCTGGAATCTAGAACTGAGGAGACCTGACTGTAACCTTAAAAACACACTACCCTGGGGCTGGCCAGTGGGGTGTTGGTTAAGGCTCTGGACTTGCGGTTCGAGTCTCAGACCTGACAGCTTGCTTTCTCACTTTCTCTCTCCGTCTCTCTCTGTTGAGTGCACCTACCCTGTAGAAAACTGGAAAATAATCATTATAATAATGATAAATAAAATTAAATAAATAATTCTAGAAGAAACCCAACACACCACCTCTTCTGGGTCTCAATGTTCTTGTGTTGAAACAGGATTGGTCTGGGTCATTGCTAACGGAGTGAGTCTCAACAGGGAGTGATTTTGCCCCCACCTCCACCCCCTGGGGACACTTGGCCATGTCTGGAGGCATTCTGACACAAACCAAACATCCCACAATGTACAGCCATTCCCCACCACGGGGGCCTTCTCACCCCAGCATAGTCCACAGGGCCTGACTGACACTCTGACCCAGGCCCCACAGCTCTGACATCTTTGTCACTCGACCCCAAGATGAAGGCCTCTTAACTGCAGGATGAAGACCTCTCAAAGTATTTATCCTCCCTAATGCCAGTTGGTCCTGGCACTGGTCCTGTTCCCCGGGTCCATATCTACACTCAGAGGACCCTCCAGTTTCAGCCCTCTCCCAGCTCACACCTGATAAGAAGACCTACCTCTTTTCCCACAGGAATTCCACTGCCCAGCCCAGCAGTGAGGGCGACAACCTTGGCCACAAAGGCCTTGAGCGTGAGATACTCCTTCAGGACAACCCCGCGGAGTATCGTCTTCATTTCTGGGATCCCAGAGCCTACAGGGGTTAAAAGGTTACACGCAAATTCAAACTGGAGGGTAAGAGGGAGATTGAACATCCCGAAAGTGGAAATGGGGGTGTGGGTGTGGTAGGAGAACAGTGATGAAGCTAGCAGGGACTGTCAGCTGGGCTGGAGGTGGCGAGGAAGACAGAGGGCTGGTCCTCAGGCTACCCAGACTATGCGGAGTCTGCTAGAAGGTTCTCACCAACAGCCTGGGGAGAGATGAGCTGGCAGAAGAGGGCGCTGAAGAGGATGAGAATAAGCGGGAAGGTGACCCAGGCCAGGAACTGCAGTGGGAGGCTGGGCCGCATCTGCGCGTAGGTCCACTTGTAGGCTGCAGGGACACACCTGGGTGAGGCAGTGTGGGGGCGAGGGGCTGTCTGTCTGCTCTCCGAGACATGCTACTGTCATTTTAAACCCAAGTTAGGGAGTGAAGGGGCTGCTCAGGGTCCTGCTTGCTGCGAGTGGTCGGTGGGGGCGGGGGAGGGGGCGGCCTGTGCTGTAAGCCCCTCTGGACTGTAGGCCAGAGTGTGAGGGCCATGGGGTTGCCCAGAATCAAGGGTGCTCCGGAGCTGAAACTAGAGAAAACTGGTCACCCTGTTAGAGGGTACCCACAGCTCGCACGGCAGCTGTGGAGGCAGCATGAGAAATGGATCTGTTCCAGGTCTCGAGGTCTGGTCTTGTCCAGAGTCCGAGTCCCCTCAATGCCCTCTCTGTGCAAGGTGCCCCTCTCATGCACACACAGAATGCCCCGGCAGAAATCTGGAAACAGCCTGGTCTGGGAAGGGGCTGAGGGCAAAGACCTGGGTCAGGGGCTAGCCAGTGGCATGGGGGCTAGGGCAGCTGGATCCCATAGAGCCGACTGTGTGGTTCAAGTCCCAAACCCAGTGGCTTGAAAACCATGACAGGCATGTGTGTGTGTGTGTGTGTGTGTGTGTGTGTGTGTGTGCCCAAAATCCCAAAGGGAGAAGGGATTGCAGCATGGATCTCATCCCTGGAGGGGGGCAGGGTGATTTCTCACTTTCTCTATCTCTTTCTTTCTCCTGTGTGCTGCTTTCTGGTGAGGGCATACACCTATACATAGCAAATAAGAGTTTTTTAAAAAAGACGCGGGTCAGCCCTACCCTGAAGGCTCTTGGCACTGACATAGTCCATGCTCCAGCTGACCAGGGCCATCAGCAGTCCCAGGAGCACCAGGAAGATCCAGTCCTCCCCCAGCTTTCTCCTCACCACTCGTCCCAGACGGCAGACACAATCTAGGGAGAGGAAGGAACAGAAGGAGAAAAGCAGCTAACAGTCACTACTTCAGGCGCGTGACAGAGGAGGGATTGGGAGGTAATGTCCCCAGGGCCAGGTCTGCATGTCTAATTCACTGCACCCTTCTTTACCTCTCTCCCATTGCTGCCCCGGTCCCTTCAGAAGGCACCTACTTCTTTTCTTTTTTTTTTTTTTTTTGGAGAGATTTTCACTGTAGGGCGCGTGCGCTCGCCAGATAGACAGAGAGAGACATAGAGACAGAAAGCGAGAAATCACCCCCCAGGGGGGATGGTCACGCCGCAATCCCTTCTCCTCCATTCTCCTCTCGGGATCTTGGGCACGCACGCACACGCGCCCGGCGTGAGTTTTAAGTCACCGGGTCCAGGACACGAACCACAGTCGACTACGTGGGAGTCCAGTGACATAGCCATTACGCTAACTGCTGGTTCCCCCTACTTCTTTTCTAAAACCTGTTGCTTGGGGTGAGGGGAGGCAGAATGAGGAACGAGACAAGGAGAGGTGCCTGTTCCCAGTCCTCAGAGGGGGGCTTTGGGGGCAGTGGAGGGAGGACGCGCGGCAGGCCCTCCGAGTTGCTTTCCCAACCAGGTACCTCCTTCTACTCTGGGTTCCTTCATTCCTCAGGCCCCTTCACCTTGACATTTGGAATAGTGATCCTCATCCTTGCTGTCCACGGTGGAGCTGGACCCCGTCTTCTTGGACATCCCAAGGCCCTGCTCCTTGGGGGGGAACTGTTCTTTGTGATGGCCATAAATCTGGATGGGGGAGAATGCCAAATGTCTGTCTCATTGGAGAGTGGAAAATGAAGAGACAGTGGCAGTTCACACTCACAGGGAAAAAATAGCAAAGCAGAAATAGAACCAGGAGGTGGTGTGGTGGTCAAGGTGGCTGGATTCCACATGGCTGACTGTGTGGTTCGAGTCCCAGACCTGGTGGTTTGAAAAATGCATTAGGCACACGTGTTTGCATGCCCAAAATCCTGAGAGGAGAGAGGAGAAGAAAGGATTGCAGCGTGGCCATCCTACCTGAGAGGTGGTTTCTCACTTTCTCTCTCTCTCTCTGCACATAAGGTTACTCTGTGGTCACCCTTGCCCTCAACTCCCCAGTCTCCCTTAATACATTTCTCACCCCTTTTCCTTCTCCAACCAGCTCCAAACAATTCCTAAACCTGGATGTATCTTAGTGTGTGGCAACTCTTCATCAGATAACCCAGTTTCTGCTGTGAAGTAGAGACAAAGAACTGTGCTGAGACGGGGTATCTGTAGCAAATAGGTGTTTTGTTCACCTTTTTATCTTTCTTTTTAAAAATTTTGTCAGAGGGCGCATGCACTCAAAGAAGAGAGAGAGAGAAGGTGAGAGAGCGCACCCCGCCCCCACGGGGCTGGTCATGTTATAATCCCTTCTCCATCCTTCCTCTGGATGTTAGGGCACACACGCATATACACACACCGTGCTTGTTTCTCAAGCTGCCGAGTCTGGGACTAAACCCGCATGGTTGACAGTGTGGTGGCCTCCTAGCCACCATGCCGCGGGCTAACCTTGATCACCACTGCTCTCTGTGCCTCTGCAATCTTCCCAACTGCTGTGTGACTTCTCTCCAAGGGATCCTACCTGGGCAGGCTGAGGACAGGACTGGCCCAGCAAGCAAATGGCTCTTGACTGCACTTTGTTTAGGATGGGGCACTTCGGGTCCTGTCAAGCTTGGAGCAAGCCCAGCCACCTCGTCTTACAGTGATCGTCCACATGAACAGAAACCAGCCCTGAAAGGCAGCCTGCAATGTGTGACGATCAAACCCCTGCCATGGGGAGAGGCCCTTCTCTCCCGTCCCAGTGTGTTGCGTGGGGTGTGCGGGAGCTCTGATCACTTTTAGCTGCCCCACCCCCACTACTCTACTCCGTCCTCTGGGGCTGGGTCAGGCCAGGCCAGGCGGCCGATTCTGGGAGAGCCCGGCTGGAAGAGATCTGATTTCACAACTGCAGCAGCAGAGTTTTCTGCCTTGGTCTTGAGCAGGCACACACGAATTACCCTGCTCAGGGCGATTTCATCTTCTGGGATGAGGGTAGTGACCTCGGAGTCAATGTTTCCCTCTACACCCTACCTGGAACCCATACGAAGACCCAGTGGAGGTCAGCCAGCCGAGGTCGGTGGAGATAGGGAAGGGGTTGTGGCATTTCCAGCCCAGGATTTGGAAAACTCTACCCAGCCAGCTCTGTCCTGGCTGGTCGGGGGCGAACCACCACACCAGGACAGGATAGGGGAGGGGAAAGGAGAAATCAAAGCTCCAGTCTCCAAGCAATTCAGGGCCTGAGATTTGTTCCAAGTGCTCCTGGTTGTGTGCAGGGGTGAGGGTGGGGTGGGATGAAACAGCACTGACCCAAGACTGCTGACTGCTGGGTACCCGGCATCGGTGCATTTATTTCTGGGTGAGTCTCACAGTCTCCGTAATAAAAAGCAAGCACACTCCTCTGCTTTCGAGGCCCTCTGGAAACCAGCTCACCGGTCCTGTCCAGCATGGAGCGGCATACTCCTTGGCCCAGTTTCCTGGCCACCACCAGAAAGTGCCATAACTGCACTTCTATGCATGTTGTCACACCCAGATGCGGTCATGTACCACCAAGTGACACGGAACAGGAGGGGTCTTTTTGTGTAACCCCACAGTGTTGGGCCCAGGGCAGACCCTGCCTCCACCAAGAAGCCTTTGCTCACTCACCATGAGAGGCTGCTCTGACCTTATGTTCCCCTCCCTAACTGATCCCTGGTGGCCTTCACAGCCACCCTGGGGGGCTGGCCAGGGATGGAGAGTGGGGCCTCTTGACCCTGATGCTGACATCACCTGCTCAGCCCAGCATCAGCTTCCCAGCCCGGAACCTAAAGGAACCCTGTGTTCCCATGAGCAGAAACTGCTGTACATCAGGCTCTCCTGCCCCCAGACCCTGACCCTCCCCTGTCCGCTGTGTGCTCTGGACTGAGCGCACACTTACCCGTGGTGGCCTGCATCTCTTTCTCGACCTTCGCTTCAGCAACTCCCCCTTCCCTAGATGTCCATAACCCACCAATCCCCACCCTGGAGGATACGTATCCCTGGGTACCCCCAGTTGTTTTGGGGGTTCCTCTCCCTGGAATCCCAGCTCTCACCCTCCCAGGTGCCTGGGACACTTGATTAACCTCGTCACCTAAATGCCTGATTACGTTTCTCTGATCACGTTGACACTGGTCAATATTTGGTCACTGAGGAACGACTCAGTCTGTTCTCTCCACTCATGCCAACTCCGTCTTCTGCCATCTGCAGAAGGGTTTGCTCATGTGTGTGTTCTGCTGAGGGTCATGGTGGAGAGAGGTGGGGCGTCTGCATGTGGTGAGGTGTGGGAAGCACTCGGGGCAAACAGCGGTGTGGGCCCTGCCGCAGGTCACTCCACGGTTACGTAAGCCGAGCTAGTCTGCCCACAGGGCTGTTGTGTCTCACCCCGTGGGGCTCAGCCCCGTGTCAGCAAAGGTTACAAGAAAGTGCATGGATGCCTCTGCTGTTTAGACACATACTTGGGTAAGCCAGGCTTTGAAGGGTTTCCCATTTTGAACACGTTACCATACAGTCTTCTTAAAATTCAAAACAAACCAACAAACTCAGCTCCCTGTTCTCAACTAATTCTTAATTCTCGTCAAGCTCAGGCATCACCGTCTCCCCTGATGGCAGCCCCCTCCCCTGAGGACTTTACCTGTGTGGGGTGGGTGCTGTGGTGGGGGTCTGCGTCCTTCCGGAGCCTGCGCTGGAGGCCCCTGTTCTCAGAGGGCAGTCCGTAGCTGGTGTGGTGTTCAGTGGGCAGGTACTGGTACTGGGGGGCGCTGCCCCACCAGCTTTGCTCGCCCCCACGTCGCTGTGACTCAGATCGCTCCATGTCCCCTCCCTCCAGCCCCGGCCAGGACCTGGCCTGCTTGCCCCGTCCTCCCCCCAAGGCAGCTCCTTAAGCCTCTGCTCCTGCCCGTCCCCAAGGCGTCTGGGGCAACATGCCCACCTCCAGCTATTTATAGCCACCTCTCCGTCACATGACCCCCCCCTCGGCCACATCTGATCTGCTTGGGGTCGAAGCAGGTGTGAGAGGCTGCGGGGTGGGGGCTGGGATGAGAACCTAAGGGGCAGCCCCCCAGGGAACTCCCTGGCCCTGGCCGAGTCAGCAGCATTGTCCTCTCCTGAGTTACCAGGAGGCTTCCAGCCCCACGTCCCTGGTCCCTCTATAAATATCACCCGAACCAGAAAGGGAAACTGCTTAGTACGCTGTCAGCCCCGTGTGCAGAGCAGATGTGCATGACGCCGCCTGTGTCCCCTTTGTCAGAGAAGGTAGGGTGGGCGGTTGGGCGAAGTGACTCTGACATCCAGAGATGCTGAAGGGCTGACTCACCTGGGAGAGTACCTGGTGCCTCCCTGCCATCTTCCCCTGTGGGGTGGCTCCCAGCTCCATCCCTTCGCCAGGCGGAGTCCTCGTTGCACCCTAAGATTCTGTCTGGCCAGCTCCCCCAGCCCGTCCCATTTCCAAGCTTCTCCTCCACTCTGCCTTTCTGTCCACCAGAGGCTCCTAAATAACACTTTGGTGACATCCTTTGATCCCACCCTTATCACCTACTGGGTGCGGGCTGCTTGTGGGAAAGTGATAGCCTTGGGTTCTGGAATGTTCCCTACTTCCCAGACTTCTGTGTGTCAGGTACTACACCAGCCCAGACCTACAGGGAGGGACAGAGCTTCCACATGGACCATCACAGTTCTATCAGGTAGGTGAGATAACAGAGATAACAGGCACGGGGAGGGTGGAGGTGGGAAGGGAGGCAGCGTTTCATGATGAGTCCAACAGACATAAAAGATGATGGGGAAGTACTCTCTGCTGTTCTTCCCTTTTCAGGCCAGTAAATCATTGTTGGTCAAGCCCAAACTATTCTATCTGGGATTGCTTTTATTTTTCCTCCATTGATCTTCCTAGGACAGTCCTTCCCTAGGAACTTGTCACTGAGGAAGATACAAACTGAGCCAAAGTGAGGTTGAGGTCCACCACAGGTGGGAGCCGTTCCGGAACAGTCTACGTTAGGGACTGCAGGGTGGGGGCACTGAACATCTCATCCATGAGGCGATTATCACCTAGCTAAGTGGAAAGAGCCAACACATGTAGGAAAATAGACACCCAGAAAGGCACCTTTCCCAGGTGCTCAACATCACTCTTCAGGGAAATGCAAATTAAAGCCAGAGATACCACCTCATACCTGTCAGCAGGGCTAGTCTCAGACAGGAGAATCTCTCAGTGTTCGAGAGACACAGGGAAAGGAGACAACCTGTGAGAAAGGAGAACACTCGTGCACCACTGGTGGGCGTAATTACGGAAAACAGTATGAAAAGTTCCTCAAAAAGTTAAAAATAACTACTATATGACCCAGCAATTTCACTTCTGCATATATACCCAAGGGAAGTAAAATCAGTATCTCAAAAGAGATATTTGTACTGCCACATTCACTGTCACATTATGAGAGAACATCAAAAAAGGTTCATGGAAAAGGAAATTAAAGTATCATTAAAGTATTTTGGTATTAAAAATACCAGCAGTTAGCGTAATGGCTATGTCACTGGACTCCCATGTAGCCGACCGTGGTCCGAGTCCCAGACCCAGTGGCTTAAACTTACGCTGGGCATGTGTGCATGCGTGCCTAAGATCCTGAGAGGAGAAAGGACTGTGGTGTGGCCATACCCCCTGGGGGGGTGATTTCTCACTTTCTGTCTCTCTGTCTCTGTCTGGCAAGCACACGTGCCCTATAGCAAAAACCTCTTCAAAAAAGAAAAAATATCTGAGGGCCAGTCAGGGGCTGAGGAGCCAGTTCCTACATGGCTGACCATGGTTCAGGTCCTGGCTACACACTTAGGAAGCATGTGGGTGCATGTGTGTGAACATTTAGGAAGCACATGGGTACATGTGCATGTGTGCCCCAAATCCTGACAGGATGGAGAAATGGAAAAGGGAGTGTGGCATGACTGTGCCCCACTGGGAGTTGCTTTCTTCCTGTCTCTCTCTTGTAAGTGCATGTACCATCTAACAATACATAAAAATAAAACAAAAACTGAAATCCATGCATACTTTTTTTTTCTTGCACCAGTGACACATTCACTCACCAGAGGAGAGAGAGGAGAGAGAGTGAGAGAGAGAGAATGCCCTAATGGGGCCCAATCATGCCACAATCCTTTTTCCTCTATGTCTCCTTTCTGTCCAGACTTTGGGGACACACACACTGTGGGTGCCTTTTTTAAGCCCCCGAGGCCGAGATTCAAATTGCACTTAACCACTGTGCTACAGAGCCAGCCCCATATTTCTTCCGTAATACCCATTTTTCCACAAACTTTTTGAAGACCTTGCATATTCATAACAGCTAAGATATGAAGACAACTTAAATGTTCAACAGATGGATTAAGAAAATATAGTGGAGGGGCTGGCAGGTGGCATGGTGGTTAAGGGTGCTGGACTCCCACATGGCTGACTGTGGTTTGAGTCCTGGACTTGGAGGCTTGCTTTCTCACTTTCCCTCTCTCTCTCTCTCTGGAACTATTCAAATGTAACAATAAATAAAGTTGAAGAAAATAATTATAAAAAAGAAAATATAGGGGACCAGCAGTTGGCGTAATGGCTATGTCGCTGGACTTCCATGTAGTCGACAGCACTGAGTCCCAGACCCGGTGGCTTAAACCCATGCCGGGCATGTGTGCATGCATGCCCAAGATCCCGAGAGGAGACTGGCGGAGAAGGGACTGTGGCATGGCCATCCCCCCGGGGGGTGATTTCTCACTTTCTGTCTCTCTGTATCTCTTTTTCTGGCAAGCACACAGTGCCCTATAGCAAAAAAATCCTCTCCAAAAGAAGAAAATATAGTGGATAAATATATGCAAGAGAGTATTATTCAGTTTTTTAAAAAAGAAATCCTGTCACTGTCAATGACATGGAGGAAACTGGCGGTCATTTTGGTAAATGAAATAAATCGGACACAGAAAAACACACCCCGAATGATCTCACGCCTACGTGGACTCTAAACAAGTCAAACATATAGAAGCAGAGAGTAGAAAGGAGTAGGGTGCAGGGGTTGGGAGGTGTTTGTCAAAAGGAACAAGGTTTCGGTTTCGTGACATGAAAATTTGGAAATCTATGCACATGGTGACTAGAGTTGCTGAGGATATATCTTAAGTGTTGTCATCACAAAAATAAAATAAAATAAAATGGTTACTGTGTAAGGTGATGAGTATGGGTAACCAGCTTAATTATGATGACCATTTCACAATGTGTATTAATACATCAAGTTTTATTTCACATCTTAAATAGGTACTTCTATTGTCAATTATGTCAATAAAGCTGTAAAATACAAAAGCATATTTTCTGACAATAGCCCTACAAACCTCAAGGCCTACAACCTACCCATAAAGATTACAAATGTGTGATTTGAGGGGTTAAAAGAACTGCGCCAGGGCTGGCAGGTGGCATGGTGGTCAAGGCGGCTGGACTCTGCATGGCTGACAGTAGTTTGTCTCGAACCCGGCAGCTTGCTTTTTCACTTTCCTTCTCTCTCTCTGGTCAACTTCAACAAAATTAAATAAAATGACAATAAATAATTGTTTCAAAAAAAGAACTGTGCTAATACCCACCTTTTCTGCAGGTAGACCATAAGAAAATATACTTAAGGGATTCCTGTGAAATGAAAGGAACAGCTTCTTAAGACAGAGCAGAACTGGCAAATGGCGTAGTGGTTAAGGTGCTGGTCTCCCACATGGCCGACTATGATTCAACTCTCAGGCTTGGCAGCTTGAAAATCACGCTGGGCACATGTGTGTGCATGCCCAAATTCCCCGAGAATGAGGAAGGGATTGTGGCATGGTTATGCCCCCTACGAAGGTGATTTCTCGCTTTCCCTCTCACTGTCTTTGGTGAGTTCATGTCCTCTATGACAAAAACCTTAAAAAACAAAAAACAAAGAAGATGGAGCACCAAAGTGAGCATACATTCCGTGGAGGACTTTAGAAACAGAGAAGATGGGGAACCAGCAGTTAGCGTAACTCATGCCGGGCGCGTGTGCGTGCGTGCCCAAGATCCCGCGAGGAGAATGGAGAAGGGATCGCGGTGTGACCATCCCCTTTAGGGGGTGATTTCTCGCTTTCTGTCTCTCTGTCTCTCTCTGTCTGTCTGGCGAGCGCACGCGCCCTATAGCAAAAAACCTCTCCAAAAAAAAAAGATGTTCACCTGCTGGAACCTGATAACCTTGAGAAACAAGTATCAGATGCAATTACTACTTCCTTACTATTCCTGAGAAAATTAAAACAGTGCAGCCTGGTCAGATTCTGAGATTGAAGGCAGAGTTCTGAGGGGATGGGGACTGCCCTTGCATTTGCTGAAGCCCAGTAGAAGTGTGCAGTCTAGAAGGAACAGGCCAACTGCAATTCTAGAAACCAGATTGTGGAATTAGGAAGGTCAAGGACACCTTGAGTGCCAGTGCTAAAAAGAATTTAAGAGTAAATATCTTGTGTTTGAAATTAGAAAGAATTCAAGTCCCATGGGTTGTTTTATAAGAGAATGAGAAAAATATATACTATGGCTACCTGTCACCCCAACATTCCACTGGGCCTCATGTTTAGGTTTTAGAAGGGCTAAAATGGGCTTCTGTGTTGTCTCAAGAAACTCCTAAATTTGAGAGCAAATTCATACTTATGCATGAATGTGTATTTTTCTATTGTTTTAGATTCTCCTAGGGTCTATAGTTCTAAGAGGTTCAAACCTATAGGCTTACAGAATTGCTCTTTGTAGGAAGGCTGTATAAAACGGCCATGCAGGGGACGGTACGTGGCATGGTGGTTTAGGCATTGGACTCCCACATGGCTGGCCATGGTTTAAGTTCCAGACCTGGCAACTTGCTTTCTTACTCATTCTCTGTCTGTCAAACTGAAGAATAAGAAATAAAATGAACAAATAATTAAAAAAAGAAAGTGGACATGCAGGGTACACCATGAAAGGGAGGAGTCTGTGTCAGGTGTACCCATGGTTGCCTATGAGCCAGCCTGTCCACATCCCACATCAGTTTAAGCATTAATTTTCTTTCTGGGTTATACCCTTGTTTTCAGACTCTATCTTTGGGTCTGGTCTCCCCAGCCTACTGGATAACATAACTGTTATTTTCTTTAAGGGTGTTTTCAGTCCTCATTTTCTCTCTACCTATCAGGCAGAGCAGAGCCCAGGTCCCTCTGCTTTTAGAAATGTCTGCTAATCAGCCAGGACCTCCTGTGGACATGCCTTCTGTGCAGCTTCCTGCACTGTGGCCCTTCTCCTCCACTCCCCTTTGGGCCCGGCCTTCCTAAGCCCCGAATATTCAGCTTTGCTCTAGCAATAGATAGTTCTCTTCCCCCCCCTTCTGGCTTTTCAAACATGATACACTTTCCCCCAAATTATCTTCTAAAGTGGGGCTAAGATGGAATACAGGTTTTAGTTTCTGTCTCATTTTCCCAGCCCAATGGGAAGAATAAATAGCCCCATGAGGTGAGGAGGAAAAAAAAGTCTCATGCCAGTAAGTTACAAAAAAAGAGTTATAAGCACACATTTAGGGTGACAGTTTAGTTTTGTAGCTTGGTCTGTTTCCTCAGAAAAACAGTAACTAGGTTTTGTGGATAAATGAATGCATGCAAAAAAAACTTGCCATAGCGTTTGACCCAGAGAGAGCACCAAATATTAACTCGCATTATTGAAGCTTGGGCCAGTCCCGTAGCCTAGTGGTTAAGGGAGCTGGCTGGGTCCAATGGGACTGGTCGCAGTCTAAATCCTGGCTCTGGTAGCTTGATAAACACATCAGACACATGTGCACGTATGCTCCCAAATCCCACCAGGATGAAGAAATGGCGAGGGAATTGCAGTGTCCGCTCCATAGAGTGGTACTTTCTTCCAGTCTCTGACAAGTACACATGTCCTCAAGCAATTAGAAAAAGAAAATAAATAAATGAAAACTCATTCTGCTAGTGAACACTTTTTAAAACACTTGGCAGAGGGCACATGTGCTTACTAGAGTCAGAGAGAGGGCAACGGGGAGGGAGAAATTACCCCTCAATGGGGCGTGACCACGCTGCAATTCCTACTCCATTTCTTACCCTGTTGGTATTCTGGGTACATGTGCATACCCCGTGGTTGAGATGAACCAGTTGGCCCTATAGGATTCAGCTGTCTTAACCACTTGGCCACAGGGCTGGACCCTAGACAGTTCACATTTATCAAGCATTATTAAAGCATGAATACCACGTGACTTAGATGTATCATCAAATTTACTACCTTGGCCAAGTCTCTGCTGTCTTCAAAGGCAGACCCAGCATTGGAAACCAGACCTACTAATTGAAGCTCATGCCCTTAAAGTGACATTTCCTCCTCTCTTGATAATTATTTCTGAGCCTCATTTTCCTGTTTTTTTTTTTTTTTTTGAGAGGTTTTCGATATAGGGCGCATGCGCCCACCCGAACGACAGAGAGATAGATAGAAAAAGCGAGAAATCACCCCCCAGGGGGGATGGCCATGCCACAATCCCTTCTCCTCCATTCTCTTCTTGGGATCTTGGGCACGCACGCACACACGCCCAGCATGAGTTTAAGCCACGGGGTCCGGACTTGAACCGTGGTCGACTACATGGGAGTCCAGCAACATAGCCATTATGCTAACTGCTGGTCCCCGACATTTTCCTGTTTTGAAGTGGGAAAATGACTCCTTCGTGGGACTGTGGGGTAGATAGGATGGAAAGCTGTTTGCTGTACCTACCACAGCACACACTCCATGTTACCAGCCTTGTTAATGTCTCTCTCCTGCTTAGCTGAGACTTCCTCCCTTCCCTTCCTATCACAGCCTGGCCTGATACAGGAATGTTTCATGTGTTCTCCTTTTTAGAGAAGACAGGATGGGGAAGGGCAGTCTCAGCTCAGGGAAGGGATAATTTTAGAAGAGAATCCCCTGGCAGAGGTGAGCAGGGGGAAGGGAATAGAGCTGTGAAATTCAACCTGAAACCCTTGTTCAAGGGTGGGGGTGGGAAGCATGTGGAATCCAGCTCAGAGCCATCCTGCTCTGTAATCCCCAGACATATCACACCTCCAACACTTATTCTATCCTGAAAATGGGTATTTACCTTATTCCTACTGTCCTAGTACTCTCCTAACTTCCAGATTGCATCTCGCCTCCCTCGAGGCTAACCCCTGCTTTTCCTTGCAATAAAACCAAGCTGTTTCGGCCCATTTCCATGTCTTTGTCCCTGATTCTTATGCAATAAATTCTCGTCTGTGTTGTATTTCAGCTCAACTCAGTTCTCTTTTGCTCTTCCCAGATAGACACCCACTCCTTTGTATTCCTTGGCTACGTTCCCCAGGCTGCGAGGTTGTTTCCTACCAAAAGGCTCCAATAAAATTTCCCATCTCTCACATACTCCACAGTCCATGTTTGATACAACGCACCCCAAGAATTCTATCACCTCTACACTGCAACAGAATCCTTAGACCTTGAATCCAAATTGGACCATGTGAGAAATGGAATTCCAATATCCCCACCCTGCCACCCTTCTAGTCCAGCCCAATCTGTAACATCAGCCTCTATTGTATCTCAACAGCCCCAGATCAACACAGCTTGGAGACTCCTCCATCGCATCAGACCTTGAGAAACCCCAGGACTTTGCCAAACGAGAAAGGCCCATATCTGTACATACATAAAAAGATCATGGCACAAAATAAGGAGCTTTCAGTTCTGGGTATGTCCTATGAAGTGCAAGCAACACTGCAATGCAGGGGCTAAGAGAGTAGACAGGGGCTTCAGAAGACTATCTACAGAAACAGACATCAGGCACACACAGGTAACAAATATGAACATTTATTTGGCACCTGATGGCAATACAAAATTCTGGCAGTGGGAAGTGGAAAGGTTGTATCACCCAATACTTCCATACTATACTGACCCCAGTCAGGACTTGGCAGCAAGTCTTCACGCCACCTGGCTCACATAACAAATATTTATTGAGCACCTTGACTACTGTGGCCTAGCGTTTTGCTAGGCACCATGGGAGATGCAAAGAAAGCTGTCTCATACACGATTTGTCCTCAAGGAGTTAAAAACACCAGTGGATAAAAACAAAACACATGAAAAAAATGGAGTACAAACACTACACTAGGTATAATGTCAAAAGGGAAGTTTTTTCAAAAAGTAGGATTCCAACCAGTGCCGGCTTGCTTTCTTCCTTCAGTGAATGCTTACTGAAGACCAGCTATGTGCCAGACACTGGGTACACCCTGCGGGGCACTTTCTTACCTTCCTTCTCTCTCTCTCTCCAGCAGAGTGCATGCACCCTATAATAAATTTTTAAAAAAATAATAAAATAAAAAATTAAACTGAATTTCTGCCCTCTTGGAGTCTGCAGAAAACCAAAGACAGAAATAAACACTCGAAATAAGCATATACATAATTACAAATTCCGATAAGTACAATGGATGAAATAATCAGAATGCAGTAAGACACAGGGCTGCTGAGAGACAGACAGACCTGAGAAGATCTCCACAAAAAGGTGACATTTAAACCAAGACTTAAAAAACAAAGATGCCACCTGCAGAAAATGGTGGCGATGGTGGTGGTGGGGAGAACAGACTCCATAGACTTATGTGGAGAATAGTTTGGAAGGAGAAAGAATGGAAGAAAAAGGCCTTGAAGAAAAGGGAAGGGTAGAGTCAGCAGGTGGCATGATGGCTAAGGTGCTGGATCCCAAATGGCCAACTGCATGGTTTAAGCCCCAGGCCCAGCAGCTTGAAAAGCATGCTGGGCAACTGTTGAGTGGGGGCCCAGAATGAAAGACAGGAGATGAGCTCAGAGACACTTCAACTAATGTTAATAAAAGCAATGACCAAAGGCCAACTGTGAAAGCCCTGGGGGCAGGAACTGAACATAAGCATCGACCACAAGCATTGAGGTGTCCCCTCCACATGATGACAGTCTTAGAACGTCACTTGCCAGGCTGTTCAACTGCAGCCAAAACAAAACATTCCTTGCAAACAAGTCCAACTCAGCTGGCTTTAAGAGGAGAGTACTTTCCAGGGAAGGTGCTGCCCTGGAATCCTATGTCAGAGTGAGAGGCAGAGATGGCGGGCAGAGGAGACAGGCCTGGTAGGTCCCACATCCCTGAGGGGGAAGAACAGAAGCTGTGTATCCTGAAAAGACTATCCTGGGGTCCAGTGGCCTCTGTGTAGACACATGCTGCGGAAGTGGCATCACGTGGGAGGGTGTCCTGGAAACAAGTAGAGGTGGCGGCACAGAGTGCTACAGTACTCAGACATCTCTTTGCATCGGTGGAACTCTGTGCCAGGGGCGTAGCCTTCGCGTTCCTTGATGAGTGCATTCACCTGGAAATGCAGAACCAAAGGTCCAAAGTCTAAGAATCATGCACTGTCCTGATAGCAGTCTAACAGCCAGGGTGAAGAGACAAACAGCATGAGGGGAGGAAGGCAGAGCACTATGGAGATGCTGAGGTTTATGAAGCCACCTGAGCTGACTTACCTTAACCAGCATGTCGGCAACATGCATGTCGCAAGCCCTCTCGGAGAACACCTGAGTGAGGGCCTGGATGTACCAGGAACCACGTTTGGTGTTTCGCATGGCAGCAGTCCCTGCGACCAGAGAACATCAACCTGTGTGAATGCTGTGAGGTTCTCTCAGTTGGATCACCCCAACCAGACTTTAATAGCCGCCCCAGCCAGGGCTCAGAGTGAAAAAAAAAAAACCAAATCCAGGAGAATAGGACCTTTTGCGCTATTCTCTGGGAAATTGAAATACCTTTGAGGCAGGCGTAGCCACAGATCATGTCGGAGCGAGTGGGCAGTCTCGTCCTCAGCATCTCCTCTTTGCTAGCATCACTCTCCTCACACCCAGGGGACCTTGCATGGTTCTTTCCATCTTGCTGGTCAACCCCACGATCGGTCTCATCTGTACAAAGGCAGACAGAATGGACAAAGGTGTCACTTCCTCCCATCTCTCTTGGGCCTGTCATAGGCAAGCCCCAAGCTCCCAACAAGCTTGACTGAGACGAGCCATTTCCAGCTGTGGCCTCCAACTCATGACTGATGGGGAAAAATCGTTATTCTCTCTGCATGCATCCATTACTCAGGAGGGGCCCGCTATAGGCAAGGCCCCGAGCTCAAGCACATGCACATATGGGGTGGAGCATCTCCCAGTCTGTGAGACCAGGGAGGTGCCCAATCAAACACTCCTTGTAATGACTAAAAACACATCCTAAGTTCACGATCCTCTTGTTCATTAGCAATATACCTGGAAGTCAGTGCTTTTTATTGCAATACACAATAAAATATTGATGCATTCAGTTTTACTACACAAGACAAGTTAATAAACAAAAAAAAGTGGTTGCTACATGTATGCCATATAAAAATCATCTTAAATTAGATATCAGTTAAATTATAAAATAAGTCTGACCAGCTGTTTCCAAGGTGGTTTTAATATTTTTAGAGAATGTAATATCTACTTAATGATTTCATAAGATAAATTAAAGCAGCACCTAAGATTTAAGATAAATTTGAAAGAGGAAAAACTTAAATTGAGAAAATTTGACTATTTTCCCCTACAAAATGGAAAAAGAACATCATTATTCGATTTTAGCAGTAATTTTTCCAGGGTAGAAAAGAGGGAGATGGAGGACTCACGGGGTGACACAGAGAAGGTGAAAGAGTACGCTTTCCTGCTCCCTGTAATAGCTGAGAAAGTCTGATAGGTAGGGATGCCCAGAGAATTGCAGGAAACAGAACCAAGACTAACCAATAAAAGCTGACTGAGCAACTGCCAAGTGCTAGGTACTGTTTATGGAACTCATGCTCCAGTTTTGGAGTCAGGCAACTAAGGTGGGGGACGCTTCTGACAGACACTAACCAAATACAGCGGGAAGACAGTACACTCAAATTTTCAAACTGGCTAGGGGTTATTACCCCTCAAAGGATTTTTATTTTAGAGAGAAGTTGGAAAGACAAAACAAACAATTCCGACATCTCTAGAAAAGAGGAACGTCTCCTATGTTATGGCTGTAATATTTTTTAAAGATTAATTTTCATTCATTTGATATTAAGCGCTTCCACATGTCAGGTGGTCCTCTGGGCCTGGAGGTGTAGCAGTAAATGAACACATTCATGCTCTTTCCTCAGTGCAGCTCCTGCCACGGGGACCACGTCATTTCTCACTTAGGCTCCAAACAGCTCTGTACTATCATGTGTTGAAGTCCCAAGTCTCGGCTGAGTATGGATCTGTTACCAGACAGATCTACTTCATGTAGCTGCTACATCTCAATATAGACCCACACAGACAGTTTAAGTAGATGCAGACTTCATTTTTTTTTTTTTTTTTTTGCGGGAGGATATAGAGGGAGGGCAAGACATGTCCTTTTTGGTGTGCCTGGCAGGTCACAATGACCCTTTTCCCATGAAAGACTCTCATCTCTCCAAACCTATGTAAATCATACTCATCTAGGCGCAAATTATGTCTTACCAGATTCACAAAAATCTCTTCAAACTACTTCACTTAAAGAGGTGAATTCTTTCTGCATATTCTTTTACATGGGCAGACTGCATATCACTATAATCAACCTTGTTTTCTTTTGCCTTTTACTTTCCCCCCCAAGGTTTGCACACTCACTGGAGACAGAGAGAAAGCAAGAAAGCATTCATCACAGGGAATGGTCACACCACTGTCCTCTCTTCCACCTCTCCCTCCCTTTGGGATTTCAGGCACACACGCACATGTGCCCAATATGGTTCTCATGCCACTGGGTCTGGGACTAGAACCCTGCAGTCGGTCATGTGGGATCCAGCCAACCTAACCACCATGCTGTGGGCTGGCCCACACTCTTATTTTCATTAGGCCCTTGAACTATCTTAAGGAACTTCATGTCATTTGCTTTATTCTCCTGAGTAATCAGGGGGTCCCTTATAGAGGCCACATTTTCTTATGCTCCTGTGATAGTACCTACTATAGTCCCAGTCACATTGTAGGACACTGATAAAACATTCTAGTGCCATTATGTTGGAGGATATTTATCCACCTATATTTGCCACCCAACAGTTAAATGATTTGAACGAAGTGACCTTTAAGCCCTATTATAAGCCCCCTGAGGGCCTGATCAATGTTACAACAGTTACAGTTTTACTGAGGCAGGTACTGTGCTAAGTTAGCCCCTTCAACACATAAATCCATTTCACCACAGAACCACCTTATGAAGCAGGTACAAGGACTATCTCCATTTAGTACCATGGGAATTGAGTGGAGGGAAGTCAAGGAACTTCTTGGACGCCACATAACTAGTCAGTGGTGAAGTCAGAATCTGACTCTAAAGTTACAACGCCCAATTGCTACTCTCCCCTGCAGGATGAGACACACACCTGTATGTCTTCTGAGCCTCATCATGCAGTCCTGGCTCCTCAAGGTTAAAACAGACTGCATGCAAGAAAGAAGGGGGACAGAGCAGCTCATGGAATGGGAAGAGTCAAAGGCTGGCATGGATTCTATGCTGCTATCCTCCATGGTCCATGAATGATAACGAGAAGAACGGGGGCAAGAATGAAAGTGCCAGGATGGAGTGGAAAGGGGGAGGAGAGAGAGACAAAAAAGAAGGGGATAAAGTGAGAAAGATAGGAAGAGACAGAAAATCCTTAACTGGAATGAGCAACAATAGAACAGCACATCAGAGGTAAGAAGCATAAAAAAGAGCAAGAGTTCTCAGAAAGGAAGGCAGAGACACTGAGAAGAGGATCCTGAGAAGAGGAGATGGTGGTGCACGGAGGGCTGACCAGCCTGAGGGCCATGGGCTGCCCAAGTCCCAGCACACCCCATGCATTGGGAGACACTTACAGAGCAAGAGAGGCGGTGGCAGCAGTGAACAGAAGGTGCCCAAGGGATCCAATAGCACCTGAGAGGAGCAAACAGGAAAGTGAGAGCTGGTGGGAGGCTTCCCAGGAGCCGCCACCCAGGTGCTGGTCTGCTAGGGCACTCACCTCCACGGCAGGCCTGGATGAAGAACATTTTCGGCTTGTTCTGTAGGTTCGGGCAGTTGGCATTGTCAAATAGCCGAAAAACCTCTTGTAGCTGCCAGGAAGAGATAATGGAGAAGGGCACTTAAGTAGTCAGCAGACCTCCGGAAGCCCTACCCATAATACAACAGCGGTCATCAATGCAAAGGCACGCGGGTGGGCAGGAGCGAAGGGGCCTGTTTCAACAGTTAGCTTAGACGAGACTGCACATACCTGAAGCAGCTTGCCATCCACACCGTAGATGCCACCCTCCACCCCATGTGAGAGGAGTGCCACTATGCAGGAGTCCGTGACACGGTGTGCTGGTAACTGTGCAAAATTCTGGAGTTTCTCTTGCATTTCCTAAAAGAAAGGCACCTTTTAGAGCTGCTCATTGCAGACACCACCAATATAAGCATCACTCTTTAGTTTTGTTTGAAACCCTGAACTATTAGAAGATAAAATGATTTCCATATATTCTCGTAGTCAGTAATAATGGAATAATAATATAAGTCAGATTTCCTTTGAGAGGCTAGAAATGCATGTGATTTCGTACACAAAACTGAACATAGATTCTCAGATTCACTGAGACAGGCTGAGAACTCTTGGATTAAGGCCAAGTTTTTAATGAAGCTAATTGGAGCAAGTCAGCTTTGACTCATTCCCTGATCATGAACCAGAGCAAGTACAACCAGCAGGGGAGCTGTAAGCACACCTATTCAGCTAGAAGAAAACAGACTGCTCTCTGACACAGGACCAACAGCAGCATGACAGCAGTGCAGTCCTTTATGTCTGAGACTAGAAGTATCCAAGAGACAGTGACAGTGTCTATATAAAACACTGTTCAGGGAAGAGCATGTTGTGACAGAGGACTCCATACAGGGATTCAGGACAGCGATAACACACACAGGGATCTGGGATCAGATCAATCTAGGTTTGAGCTCTGAGTTTGTAAATTGAAACAAGTTATTTAAGGCTCAAGGCTCCAATTTCCACATTATAAGAAAATAATTATGAGGGAACCAGCAGTTAGCGTAATGGCTATGTCGCTGGACTCCCACGTAGTCGACCGCGGTTCGCGTCCCGGACCCGGTGGCTTAAAACTCACGCCGGGCGCGTGTGCGTGCCCAAGATCCCGAGAGGAGAATGGAGGAGAAGGGATTGCGGCGTGACCATCCCCCCTGGGGGGTGATTTCTCGCTTTCTGTCTCTATGTCTCTCTCTGTCTGTCTGGCGAGCGCACGCGCCCTATAGTGAAAAACCTCTCTCAAAAAAAAAAAAAAAATTATGAGTAAAATTTCTCTGAGCCTGTGAAGATTAAATAAGTTATCACATAGAAAGGACCTATCACTGTGTCTGGTACACATTGTAAGGATCTATAATTAAGATGTGCATGTGTAACACAGAATAGTAATATTATCATTTTCCCAAACAAATCTTTTATGGTCAAACTTTGTCTACCTTAAGAATTTTACCTCACACTAATAAGATGTCATATGTGAGTACCACTACCTTAAGCAACTGGTCCATCCAACAGGAAGCTACACTGTACCTAATAGCATAATAATTGGGCACAAAATTTTAAACCTATGTCTCCCTCTACAGTTTGAGATGTCTGGGTCTTCTCTCCTATTGGAGATGAGCAGAGAGGAAACAAAGTACATTTTGTACATATCAATGAAGGTAAAATGTAGAATAGTTAAAGCACACGTTGGGACCAGCAGTTAGTGCAATGGCTATGTCGCTGGACTCCCATGTAGCCGACCGCGGTTTGAGTCCTGGACCCGTTGGCTTAAACTCACGCCGGGTGCGTGTGTGTGCGTGCCCAAGATCCTGAAAGGAGAATGGAGGAGAAGGGATTGCAGCGTGGCCATCCTCCCTGGGGGGTGATTTCTCACTTTCTGTCTCTGTCTGGCGAGCGCACACGCCCTATAGCAAAAACCTCTCCAAAAAAAAAAAAAAAAAAAAGAACACATGTTATTTAACATTTACCGGGGCCAGCAGGTGGCGTGGTGGTTAAGGTGCTGGACACTCCCACATGGCTGACCACGGTTCAAGTCCTGGACCTGGCAGCTTGCTCTCTCACTTTATCTCTCTCTCTCTGATAAAATTAAAATAAATAAATTGAATAAATAAAATAATTTAAAAAAATACATTTACCACACTGCACTTTCAACTATAAGCACTCTTATACAATAATTTATTTCAGTGGTCTTCTAATCATGGCCCCAACATAAACAGCAGCATCACCTGGGAACTTGTAAAAAAAATGTTAAATCTTGGGCTGTAGAAAATTATGTTTTAACAAGCCCTCCCAGTGATTCTGTTATGTTAAAAGTTTGAGAACTACTAACTAATCTATTTGGAATACTTTTATTTGGAGATAACTGGGATGTCATTACATAAAAAAAGTCTGCAAAAGAACTAGAAATAAAGGAATTGTTTTTGTTGGGACTTGCTGGTATGTATCTTTTTCTAAGTAACTGCTACTGGAAATCTTAAGATATCCAAAATTAATTTATTTCAAGAATATACAATTTCAAGAGAATACATAACTTTGAATGTTTTTCAGGACCTGACCATAAGATAATTAAATATACAATAGTTAAAGTAGTTAATTCTGCTTGAAGGGTGTAAAAATTACATACTTAGGCATCTACTCATGACCATTTTAAATTAAGTGAGATTACTGGGTCAATAACAGAGGACAACAAAGCCTAAAGTAAGAACACATACACTTTGTAACTGAACCTAATGAGACTAAGCCATTCAATAAATGGGGATTAGTCATTTGGGAGAATTTTTCCACAAGCAACATAGCTTAAAATAGGATCTGTAGATTTATTTCTGACAAAATTATTGTATTTCTATAAAGAGCAGAGTTCTTCACTCTTGTATGTATTTTTGACTGGGGGTTGAAGGACACACGTAAAGAAAATTAGCCTGTGAGCCCCCAAAATTATATGCAAAACTGTACAAGTAGCTCCATTTTCTAGGGATGATGCATCACCGGACTGTGCCTATGTTTTCAAGGCAGTCTGTGAACCAAATATAAGTTAAAAATGTTATCACATAGTAAAAGTAAATTTGTCAGTTAAAAATGTATTTAATTTCCTAATACATGGTAAATCGTTAATTCTTTAACTAGTAACCTTGTAAGGTAAATGCAGTGAGAATTTGATGACCAAGAGAAAACTGAACACATCCTTGGGCACTGAATACCAGTGTTCTCTACAGCACAAGGGAAGACAATTCTCTAAGACTACAACACTATTTCCTATTTTTAAACAGAATGTATAGCTAAAGTTAAAAGGTTTAATGGAGGAAAAAGGGGATCTTAATTTTGTCAGTGTTTCTCTGCTTGCCAATAGTAATGTGAGAAAAGAACCGATTCCTGAGAGGTCCCACCAGAGTATTCCGTACAGATACCCTTACTCTTCTCTCTGCTTTAGCTGTTTCTATCCTTCAAGGCCGTGTTAGTCCCACCTTCCATTATCCTTCTGTCCATACCTACCCAGGCATTCCTTCCTCTTAGCAATTATAGAAGATACTGTTTCTAACCTTGCTTGGTCTTTAGGAATAGAAGCAGACATGTCTTCTTTTCTGCTGATGTCAAGACCCCATATTCTAACTGAAGTCCCCTGAACTCAAGTTCACTTTTTTTAAAAAGTATTGTCTATTATTATTTAAAAATTTGCTGTAAGGCACACATGCTCACCAGAGAAAAATGGGGGGACAGGAGAGGTGAGAAAGCAAGTCACCAGGTCTGAACTAGAACTATGGTCAGCCACGTGGGAGTCCAGTGCCTTAACCACCACGCCACCTGCCAGCCCAAGGTCCACATTTTTATTAATGAAATATCTGGTAGCCAATGTAGTCCCCCATTACCAAGTCCTCAAAAGTTAACTCTACTCTAATTCCAATTACACAACAATGTAACCAGAAAATTACAATCCAATAGGTCCTTGAATCTACAGTAGGTTTAGCATAAATGGGACTGACATTTATGAAAGTGGGAGCACAGCTTCATCAAGTCTACTAGACATCTCTGAAAAAAACACAGGACATAGTTGAATGGGTGACTCAGTCCTGTATTCTTAACTACCACGCATGTGAGAGACTCCTTATCAACTGCATACGATGTAAAAGTCATGATGTAACAGAGTCCTAGTAAAAGGAATGGCTAGATCAAGCCTCTGAGGTAATATACACAGCAGACATTCTGTTAAGTGACTGTCTAGCAGGGTCCTCTATAGGCATTGCTCCTCTGTGCCCAGCAGGCCTCTAAGGAAAGTGTACAACCCACTTCAACATGTGATGACTGAAGCAGCTATGCCAGCCATGGCTTTGAAGCCAGAGTGAGCTTACTACTTTGCATGGGCTATTATTGGGAACCTGACAAAAATAGCATATAGATGACAACACACAGACAGCTCCTGATGAAACCAACCTTACAGAAGCATGCCAGCTACATAATTATTTATTCTCACAGAAGCAGGACTGCTGAGAAAAAGAAATGAAGACCACAGGCAATGCTAAACACAAAACCAGGGTCCTCCATCTTAAGAGTTCAAAGTCAAACTCCTAAAACTTCTAATTCATCACTGACAACCCCAAAAGCAAGTTGAAGAAAGTACCATTTCCTGGAATTAAGAGTTAATTTTCAAATAGGTTATTAGTGATTTTAGAAGTGAAATCCTAAAGGTCAGTACTGCACCTTGGTATCTGAGCTTAAGGAGCAATAACTGGCCCGGTGGCAGTGGTGCAGATGGTAGAAAGCCACTTTGCAATGCTGAAGTCACACAGAGAGAGGACTGTAAGCCACGCTGGAGGAGCCGAAATAGACTGGGATGCCCACAACCCTACCTGGCTGGAAGGCTGGGGGTGGGGTGCAGTGGGTGTGGGGGAAGACTACGGCATGCAGAGACTTGTCATGGCTATCTCTATAAACAAACTTAACAAAGAAAATAAACAAATAAATAAAATAAAAATGGAGAACCACCACCCATAATGAAAACGCTGATGCTCTGCAATAGTCTGGTCTAGATGCAATCAACTCTAAGATATGACTTGAGTCTATACAAACGATAAGAACAAGAAATTTCCCAATGTTAATGCACCTGACTGCTCTTCAACAGTGCTTACAGGGATGATTCTGGCACATTTCCATCTGCAAGAATTATATATGCCAAAGTGTTTTTTAAGCAGTAACTGGTACTCCTAAGTAGCAATACCAGCCAAGAAGTAAATGGCCTGTGTAGTCCTGGTTTATATCTTTTCTGAGTTGGTGAGAGTGAATCTCAGTATCTCATCACTTCCTGACTGGGAATCAAGTTTCTGAACAAGCAAAAGTGAGAGCCACACCCTAGACTGTTATTATTCCATGAAAGCACAGCTACCCTGTGACATCAGTATCAAAACAGCTGCTAACCTTCATTCTTTTTCACCAGACTGCAAGATGAGAGGTAGAAGAGAGTGAGTAAAAAGGTGAGAAGGGTAAATAACTTCAAAGACTTATCCCAGCAGGTGTGGGAGCAGCAGACGTTTCCAGCCTCAGTTCTGCCCGGCCCTCTAATTTACGGGTCAGCTTTTCTGCTTCAGATACCTGTGCAGTCTGATCATGTAGAACATGGACGCTGTAGCCCAAAAGCTTGAAGAGGGTGACTAGAGCACTGTGGTCTACATCCCCTCCAGAGCGAAATTCCAGATCTTTCTCTCCCGTGAAGTGTACATTGCTCAGCACCAGTGCTAAGCCTCGAGGTCGAGATTGCAGTCGATAGGCCTGGGGGAGAGCGAGCCAGTTAGATCATTGGCTTCTTGATGACAGACTGACTCCCCTACTAGCTTAGACATTTCAAAAAAACAGAGACATCACATTCTTCTCAATCCCACCAGATGAAAACAGAAATGCCATATAAAGCACTCAGTCAGCACTGACTAATGAGGAAATATATTCACAAACCAGTACACCCAGGAGGGTATCTCATTTTCCAACTCTTCCTCTCTTGCTGTTATGTAAGACTCACCAGCTGGCAGTGTTTCTGATAAAACTCGGGAGTGCAAGGCTTCACCTGAAGGCAGGGAGGGCCATCTCCATTGTCTAGGGAGTATTCCACAGCATCTGTGGTATATATAGAAAAAGAAAAAACTAGCATACTATCTAAACAGCAATTCTCGTATGCTCTGAACTGGGGTTTTGATGAATACTGGTCTCTCTTAATCCCCTGATCTGAAAGCTCCATGAGGGCAGAGGGCCTGTTAGCTTTAGTCCATCACTGGATCCTCTGCACTTAGCTTGCTTGGAATAGGTGCTCAACTTGCTGAATGACTGAATGGGCTTTCTGACAAAAGCCTCATTCTAATCAGTAGGCTACACAGTCAGGAGGCTGGTGTCCTCAAATGCAGTCTTTTTCTCATTTGTTTTTTTTTCTTTTTTAAGATTAGTTTATTTCTTTTATGAACTCATAAACAATTACTTTTTTTGGGAGAGGTTTTTGCTATAGGGCATGTGTACTCGCCAGAAAGAAGAGATAGAAAGAAAGTGAGACATCCCCCCCCCCCCGGGGGGGGGATGGCCATGCCGCAATCCCTTCTCCTCCATTGTCCTCTTGGGATCTTGGGCACGTACGCACATCCGCCCAGTGTGAGTTTAAGCCACTGGGTCCGGGACTCAAACCATGGTCGACTACATGGGAGTCCAGTGACATAGCCATTACACCAACTACTGGTCCCCATAAACAATAACTTCCGGTTTGTTGAAGCAGTAAGTCAGACAACATTTACCACAATAATGTCTGTCAAATGGCTGGCCATAAAAATCCCAGCACCACATTCATCTGAAGGGCACTCCCGATGAAGGTGACTAATTTTGCCATTTTCATCCACCTTATAGTATTTCAGGACGACCAGCTTAACCTTCTTTCTCTTATGCTTACTCTTCTTGGGAGTGGTATAAAACCTTTCTTTTCTTAGCACCACCACGAAGTCTCAACATGAGATGAATCGTGGACTCCTTTTGAATGCTGTAGTCAGACAAAGTACACCTATCTTCCAACTGCTTGCCAGCAAAAATCAGTCGTAACTGATCAGGAGGAATTCCTTCCTTAGCCTAGATTTTGGCTCTTACATTTTGTATTGTATTCAATGGTTCAACCTTGAGGGCAATAGTCTTCCCCTTAAGGGTTTTAACGAAAATCTGCATCTTGGTGGCAGTCCCACCATAGATGGCGGATGGAAAAACTTCTCATTCAGCATTATAGACAGGTCAACCATGTAGAATTTCCCTCCTGTATATATTGCTCAAAGGGCCAATTACCATAAAGGATATTATTTGTGATGGAAAGGAAAGGGGCCCAACTGACACCTCATCTAAACTGCCCTGCCAGTCCCTAGCAAATTCACTGAGGTGACTGCTCTCAGTCAGAAATAGGTCTCATGCAGGATAAGCCCAGCTACCGAACAAAGAAAGTCTATCTGTGGGACTACCAGTCACACAAAGAAAGTCTATCTGTGGGACCCTTTATCCCACTAATTCTTACCTGCTGACAGGCGGAGCTGTTTGTGAGGAGGACAGGACTCACACACCGGATATGGAAGATTCAAGTCATAGTCACAGCTCAACTGTAAAATATCAGACCTTAGCAAGACAGTCTAGTTCAAACAAAATAAAACCCCCTACCCTGTCTCAAAAATTCCTTTTCAGCCAAATTAGCCCTTCCTAGCACAGGCTGCCAGGGTTCCATACCGGTGGAAGTGCATGCTGAAGATCAGAGAGAGTGGTAAGCAGCAGATCCTCCAGGTGGCCCTGCTTGGTCTCCCTCAGGGCCTCACAGAAGGCATCAAAAGCCTGAGGACCCCTCTTGGGCAGCAAGTTGAGGAGTTCCACATTCTGGCTGAAACTGCCCACTTTGGCCTAAGATATAAGAATAAAACAAGAAATCTTTTACCTATATAGCTACAATTCTATTTGTCCTGCAAACTTCCCAGTGTATCCTCATCCATCTCAAGTATTACTTTTACAAAAAAGAGTACATGCAGGTAAAGTTCTTCCCATTGATCATGAATCATACATCTTTCCTCTTCAATGTCCCGGTGGAAGGGCATTACCCCTTCCTTTGAAAGGCACCACCTCCTTTCCACATTTTATTATGCTTTGTTCCTATCTGTAAGACCAATTATCTTCTTGGCTTCTCTCCTTCATCTCCAGATACCTGGATGAGCTCTCTCATTTCCAAAGTGATGATGTCCTTCTCCAGGAGATGTTCCAACAGTTCACTCGGCAACAGCTGTTTGGCCAGCACCACTCGGTTCTTTTTCAGAGTTTCCTGATGGTCAGGATGCATGCCACACACTCCTAATATCCTATAGTTAAAGAATGAAGGGAAAGATTGTCAAGGACAAGATTTAGGTAGATGTGTGGGTAGGAAAATTAAGAATGGGGCTTACAATAACCAAGATTAGGGCCAGCCCTATACCACAGTGGTTAAGTACTGTGCATAGCAAACCAGATCCTAACTGGCCAACTGCAGTTCAAATCCTAGCCCTAATAGCTTGAAAAACATGCCAGGTGCATGTGTATGCATGCTCAAAATCCTGAGGAGGAGGAGGATTGGAGGAAAAAAGATTCTGATGTGATCACCCCTCCAATGCAGCATGTTTTTTATTTTCTCTTTGGTGAGCATATCTGCACTCTGGCAATTAAAGTACAAAATAAATACAAATTTTAAAATATGCAATAACCAACTTCAGGTACATTTTACTGAATCTGAGTAAAATCAAAGGTGTATTAAGCATTAACACACTAATCATAAAAAAATATAAATACACCACACAAGCGTGCGTGCACACACACACACACACACACACACTTTTTTTTTTTGGAGAGGTTTTTGCTATAGGGTGTGTGCACTCACTAGAAAGACAGAGACAGGCAGAGAGACAGAAAGTGAGAAATCACCCCCCAAAGGGGATGGCCACACTGCAATCCCTTCTTCTCTATTCTCTTGGGCACGCACACACATGCGCCCAGCATGAGTTTAAGCCACCGGGTCCGGGACTCCCAACTGTGGTCGACTACATGGGAGTCCCGTAACATAGACATTACACTGACTGCTGGTCCCAAGCACACATACATTTACAAGAAGGAATAGTCCTCTCACAGACTTTTTTTTTTTTTTTTTTAAATGCCAGAGGGTACATGCATGAGTAAGAGAGAAATAGAAAAGCACCTCTTGAAATTGCCTGGTCATGCTACAATCCTTTTCCTCTAATTCTCTACCCTCTCGAGATCCTAGGCATGACTGTGTGTTCCTGGCCTAGGCTGGGACTCCAACACTGGTTGGTCATGTGGGACCCAGCTTTCTCTGCATAGCTTCTAACCAATGTACTAAAGGGCCAGTCCAGGACCATTTTGTGATTATTGTTATGATGGTAGAATTTGCACACCTGAGACAATCACCCTTGAGAGGACCTCATCATGCCATGATCTTCTCTCCCCAGCCCTCCAGCTCCTGAGGAACCTAGGCACACTCATGTTCTTAGGCCAACCAGTGGATTTGAACCCATGATTGGCCACGTGGCTTTCAGCCTTGCAGGGCACTGCATTATCACTGTTACATGGTGGCTGGGCCAGACCTATTTTCATTAAGAAAATTATTTCAGAAAACTTCTCACATTATTTATCTAGGCTACTGAAAGCAACATAAGTTTAAAATGATCTTGGGTTTTGGTTCCTGTAACAAACTGACACCAGAAATGACCAGAATCCTCTAAGATGCAGCAAAGTATCCTTAGAAAGTACTATAAGAGGGAACAGCAGATAATTACCAAAGATGAACATAACTGACATAATTTAGCCTTTACTAGCTTTAACTCTGATTATAAGTTATTTTGATAATTTAGTTTACTACAGATGACTTTATTTCAATGATTCCTTAGCTTTGGTTTGGGAAGAGATCAACATCTGCTTACGAACTAAAGGAATCCTATTTCCAATATATGTGCCTAATTCATTAAATCCAGAGCTCTGTAGCTTACTTCGCTAGTTTCTAAATATATGACAGGAGTCATATGACAGTGAGCAAGGGATATGATAAAGCTTCAAGTTTATAACTTAAAAGCTACCAAAGCATGCATTCAGATTTCAAAGATGTTAAAACTGTGTGTCAGGGGAGGGAGACACTCATTCTCCATCAGCGAAATACTGTGCATCTACAGGACTATTCTTTGCTCAGAGATGTATTTGGGTTATAGACTTACAGTTAGATGGAAAAGCAAAGTCTTGGAGTAACTGAAAGACTCAATGAAACACTAAGTGGATTCACAGAACCAGAGATGTGTTCCCTAAAATATTCCCAGGCTGGGCCAGCAAGTGGTGTTAACAGTTGAGGCACTGGATTCCACATGGCTGGATCCCAGACCAGGCAGTGGTTTAAAAAACACACCAGGCTAGGGCCAGCAGGTGGCATGGTGGCTAAGGGTGCTGGATTCCTATATAGCCCACTGTGGTTTGAGTCCTGCACCTGACATCTTGCTTTCTCGCTTTCCCTATCTTGTCAAACTGAAAAATGATGATAGCAAATAGAAATAAATAATTCTTAAAACAAAAAACACCAGGCACGTGTGAGTACATGTCCTAAGTCTGGAGAAAACAGTGGAGGAGATGGGACTGAGGAGGGGTGATATTTCTCACTTTGTCCCTCTCCAGTCAGCACACATGCCCTATGGCCCAAAAAAAAAAAGAAAAGAAAAGAAAATCCCAGGTTTGGAAATGGCTAACAAGTTTTGGATTTGTAACAGTGACATTTGAAATTCCATTTTAACTATTTTGTGTTCTAATGTTAATATTCCTGATACCCCCAAATTTTCTGTAAAAACTTGCTACAACAATTAAATCTACACAAATTAAAAACCCCTTTTAAGAATCACCATAAAATCTCTATCTGGTGAGCGCATGCGCCCTATAGCAAAAATAAACAACAGATAAAAACTCTCAAAAAAAAAAAAAAAAAGAATCACCATAAAACACACCAGACCATAACAGTGGTGACACATATGAACTCAGGAAATAATAAGGTTACACAGCAGCTGGTTACTTCCTTTGGGTACATAACCAATGGTGGAGCAGACATCCTCCTTTACTTAACCAGCAGTACGCTCTCCTCAAAACATTCTCTTCTGGTTTCCAGAACACCATTCTTTTCGGTTCTCTCTAGGCCAACAGAGTTCCTCTTTCCTCTAAGACGACCTTGCCCAGCCCTCCAATGTTGGTAAAGCATTAGGACCCCCATCAGAACCTCTCTCCAAGCAATCTCATGGATACTCACAACTCACTGATGCCCAGTTCTTAACTTTCAGCTGTGAATTTCCAATCATTAGTTTTGACTTAAAGCATCATCCATTTGCTTTCCATCTGCCCCTTCCTCTATTTCATCCTACTGTGAGATTCTTAAAAGTGAACTTTCCGCCAGTTTTCAATCACCTAGAATTTTAGGAGACACCTAGAACGTGAGGGAACTGCAGAAAAAACTGGACGCGAACAAGTTCCAAAGTCTTTATTCTGCGTCCTTCTGACGGTTCCTTTCAGATGTCCCATATTATCTTCTGGGTCTAGACCAGGAGGCATTAAAATACATTCTCTTGGGTCATGTGTTACGAAGTGAACGACCGAGGCAGAGACATTCAGAGCCACAGGAAACTCTTTGTTCTCCCAGCGTACTAAAAACGCAGAGCCTGTGCTGCTTTCTCTGAAATGCTGGCCATCAGACGGAAAGCAATGCCGACTGTGAAATAACCCGAATCAAATGCGCATCAGGCCTTACACCGAAGTCTGTAAGTCTGAGCTTTTTTTTTTTTTTTACGGGAATGTATTGTAGTGCCTCACGCGGGAACCAGGGAAAAGGATGGAAAATCTTTCAGAGAAGCGCAAGCCAAGTTCCAGCAAGCCTGGAAAGAACTCCCCTTTACTCGGAGACCCGCCCCCCGCAAGCAGGACGAAGGGAGGCTGGGGCAGTCTTTGCCCCCGAGGGGCTGGCCGAGGTGCAGCTTGCCGGCGCGACCATGCGCGGTTAGGCTGGGAGTCGCAAGGAGGACTCGGCCAGGCCTCCCACCCCAGCAGAAAGCGCTGGCACCGCGGCTTCCAGGGGTTGAGAAGAGGGGGCCGCAGGGCCGCACGCCTGGGTCCCGCGCTGCCCTACTTCGGCACCTCGGGACCTCTAGGACCCTTCCCCACTCACCTGCGCCCCCTGTCAGCGGCCATTAACCCCTTCTGCTTCAAGATTGGCCGAGAACCCGCGCTCCGAACCGCCATTTCCCGCTTTTCCCGGGCTTTGAGAGGCCCGCCGCGCACGCGCCCTGCGGCTCCCCAGCTGCCCCCCCGCACGCCAGACAGGCCCCGCCCCCACCCGTGCGGGCGCAGGCGCAGGCGCAGCGCTCTTGTGCTGGTCTCGTTGTCCAATGGGAGAGAAGGGGCTCGGCGGAAAAGGAAGTGGCGGAGAAAGAGTGAGGGGGACCGTCCCGCCTGCCCTAGGAATCCTATTGGCTGTCGATTCCCGCGGAAATCACTGCCCCCACCCTTGGCACCTCCCACTCCCTGGTGCAATAACCGTCAGAGACTGGGTTGGCCTGTCTATTTGCTTCATTGAAATTGAACTTCTGGGGCGGTGGTGCGAAGAAAATCGGGAGCAGTAAGAGGCTAGACAAATGTAAGCGTAATGGACGAAGGCTTGCGTGGGGAGTGCAGGGCTCGGCGATGCTTTAACCTCTCTCAGTGGCCAAAACCTATACCACAGGCGCAGCACCTAATTCCGGAAAATCTGGTTTCAAGTTTTGCTATCTGAGGACTCAGGTCAGGGCGCTGGCGTGAAATCCTCGCGAGGAGGGCACAGGGCAGGCTGAAGCAATTAGAGACACTTCAGATGGCCCCAGGGCTTCGTAATCAATGATTCAAGAGGGAATCTCTTAGATACTGCACCTTCCCCTTCCCTGAGAAACTTATGTTTTATACTTTCTGATGGTCATATACACCCATTGTCAAAACTCAAAGTCCTTCTCCCCGGGACAGTTAACTCCACTGCTTTCAGATGGGATGGACACCCTCTGTCTCCCCTGGGCAGGGGAGAAACACGGTAACTGCTGTCCACACACAGCATGGACTGCCAGGGCTCTGATTAGCTTTGCTCCTCGAGGCGGCTAGGGGCACTCCTGGTCACGTTGGGCCCTGCCTGTCTGTCAGGCCCTACCTGTCTGGTCCTCCATTCTGTGTATATGACTTCACTCCTGGCCAGCAGTTGTCCCAACACAGGGATTGAGGGGGTCCTGGTTTTTTGTTACCTTGTATCGAAAACAGTAGGCTTTGAAATCAGGAGTTCATTCAAGTTGTTTTTATGCTATTTACTAGCAGTGTGCCCTTGTGCAAGTTATCAAACTCCTCTGATGCTTAGAATCCTCATTTTCCACTGAAGGTACTAAAACCCCACAAGGCTGAGGAGCCTAAGGGAACTAACGGGCAAAGCATGTGGAACAGAAGCAGCTGTTCTGAGTTACTTCTTTTCTTGCTCTTCCAGCTTCTCTGGATCAGATCCCCACTCACCCTCAAGCTAACTCTAGAAATACTGGATCTCTGAATACTTTCCAAAAAGATTCAAACTGTGCCACCCACATCTCAACTGGGAATGGCTTACCAGGGCCTGCCTTCTGTCTAGGTTCAAGTCCCCAATTATAATGTCCAGGCAGAAACACAGTTCTTGACACACAGTAGGGACTGGGCAATCCTGGTCAAATGAATGCATGGTCTGGTGTGGACATATGATAAATCCTGGGACAGCCGTTTAGGGGGGTGTCCAGTTGTTTTCACCAAAAACGTCATCATCGTTAGGCTGGCCAAAGTAGACATCATAGGCAGGGGGTGGAGTAAGAGGCTCCAATTTGGAAGGGGCCCCCAAACTCTGCAGCTCAGGTGCAGTGGACACAGCCCGTGGTGCCCGGAGCCGAAGGCTAACTGGAGCTCTCCCAGGGCTTCCTCCCTGGGTCATAGACCCCTCTGAGCCCACTCTCCTGGGCCCCTCTGCTTGGCTAGGCTGGCCTTCGTCAGGTCCTGGAGAGATTGCAACACTGCTGTAGGGAGGTGGTTGGTCCAGCGCTTGTGGGTATAACTGTGGCTCCAACACGACCACCGCGTTGTCATAGGTTGGCACTTCAAAGGCTTCGTTGTCCCTAAGTGAGTAGAATAAGGTCATTGGTGATTTTCTAAAAGGAGCCCTATTTCCCTTTCTTACCAGCTACTAGCAACAGACGCTTCACTAGCCACTCACCCCTGACCCTCTCCCCATCACCCCACTGGTGCCAGTGACAGAGGACAGCAGAGACTCTATGCCTGGGACACTAGGATAAGAGAGTGGGCCCAAGATATATTCTCTCTGCCTTCTCCATAAACTCACCGCGCATTGCCTGAGGGCTCCGGGATCTCAGTCTGCATTGATCGGAGCCCCCATTCCAGAAAGCAGGCCAGGAAACAGGCAAACAAGAAGAAGCCACTCAAGGTGAGAAAGAAATAAGCAACAGGGGCGATGTCCGGCCGCACGCCTAGCAAAGCCAGCCCCAGGAGGAGGGAGGCGCAGCACAGGAAGAGAAATGGCTTCTTTAGTCTCCCCCACAACTGGCTTGGCACCATGGCCCTCCCCAGGCTCCTGCAAAGAGACACACAGCTGTTGTGTCTAAACGGTTGTCATCATGGCTGGATCGGATACCAGAGTGACCTTATCATGCACCTTTGGGTTCCAGGTTCTTCAATCTCCAGTCAAGTAAGTGGTCCCAGGATCCCCCCAGCTCCATAATTCTGTCTAGTTATTAGTGTGCACAGTAGCCAGGAAACCAGCCCAGGGATTCTGACTCCCAGCCCTGCCTGCCTGCCTTCTTCCCTGCAGTCTTCCTTCCAGCTCTTCCTTCTTCACCATCCAGGATCTAGTCCTAGGCACACCCTGTGCATGTAGGCATCTCTGGAATCCAGGTGGTGGGGCAGACCCTGTCCTTCTCTATTACATTATTGCCTCTCCTGGACCTTCGCTCCCCACCTCCCTAGCCAGAGGCCCACTGTTGGGGTGAGGAGGAGAGAGCACACTTACCCGGCTTCCATGTCTTCCACAGCCAGCCCATGCCCCGTTGGAGAGAGAACAGCAAATAGACACAAGTCACAGGAACACAATTACATGAGAAAGAGTCTTACAAAGCCCTGGAGCAATGGCCAGAGGCCCCATTATCTCCCCTCCTCTTCTACACCCCACATCTGCCAGGATCCCCCACCCCTGCTGATTCTAGCTTGCTAAACTCAGATTTCAAGTTTTCTGCCAGGAGTCGTCACAGGGGCTGGGAGGCCAGTGCACAAGGGAAGCCTTTTCTCTTTCTTCTGAAACAGCAACAACCTGAGGCAGCCCAGACCCCAAAAGCAGCCTGCCAGGAGCGCCTGGACTCTGCATAGCAAGGAGTCACAGACGCTGCTCACACCCCAGCCAGCCCCGTGACCCTACACCCCTCTCCGACCACGTCTCAAGAGTTTCCTGCTTGCTCACCTGTCTCCAAGGACTGCAGCGAGTAGGTGGTGCGGGTGGGAGGAAGGGGAGGTGCAGCCCATGGCCCCGCCCTCTTTTCTGCCCCAGTGCCTCAGCTCCAGCCCAGTCTTCCTCCTCCCCCTGTCGCCTTTCTTCCCAAGGCTGACCTGTTCCTCCCAACCTAGATTTTTTTCCTGGATTTTACTCACCCCACCCATTGTAGGGAATTTAGTGCCTGAATGCGAGTCCTCCCTTCCCCGTGATCTTTGTACTTGGGACCAGAGTTAGAAACTCGCCTGGTCCTCCTCAATGCACACTGTGTGTTAATTACAGCCCTGAGCAGTTTGCCTTCTCTTTGGGTCATTCATTTTGTGCCTGCCACTTCCGAGTGACTGGGAGTAGATCCGTGTCTAGATCCCGCAGGCCTTCGCACACAGTAAGCGAGTGGGCATGAGACGCCGGGGCTTGCCGCTGCTGCCCACACACGGTTCCTGTGGCCTCCCTGCGTTCTGCTGGCCTGTAAGAGGCGCTATGTGTATGCTTCTTGGCCTGGTTTACTCTCAGTTCTTCAAAATCCACCGCACAGGTGCTGCCTGCTGCACAGTGTGTCCACAGCATCCCTCCCTTCCTCGGTCCCAGCCTTTACCTGCTTATATGGTCATTTTCCTCTTACCTGGTTTCCTTCTGTAGGGAGTGGCTGAGACCACGCGTTTCGCCGAGTGGGACACAGCATCTTCCATTGTGAAAGCATCTCTGGATGAGCGATTAGTTTCAATCATCCTTGAATCCCAGAAATTAACATGGTTCCCGACATGTGGCAGGTGCTCACTCTGAATCGAGTGAATGCTTCCACTAGAAGGCTACACTCACCTGGCCTTGTCATTCCCCGTGAGATGTGAGTCAGGCTGTGAAGCCTGAGTGAAGTAGGTGCTGGGGGATTGCGGGGGGAGGCGTATGTTGTTCTCAGCTAGAGGTCGGACAAGATTGTTTCTCTGTCCCTTCAGAGCATTGCCAGTGGACAGACTAATGGGAGCTGTGAACAGTAGGGCACAAATCGAATCCATGCTGCCCTGGGACAGTCCCAGGGCCTAGCTAAGGCTACTGCAGCAGAGCGTGTGGTAAGTGTGTGTGAGAGAGAATGAGAATGAACGTGTCTGTAGTCATATACAAACGCAGGTAGTGGTGGGCTGCTGAAGATCCCCTGCCCCAGACTGAGAGTGGAGAGGAGGAGGCATAGATGGAAAGTGTGATGGTCTAGGGAGGCACATCTCCATGTGAAATGGGAACAGGAAAGCTGGGGTTTCCACCAGTTTCTTTACTGTTCAACCCCTATGGGAAAAATATGGCTCAATTATCCCGGAATGGGGATTTCAATCTACAGTTAACGTATGAAGAGAAGAAAATTGGCTGGTCAAGGGTGGTTGTGTGCAGAAAAAGTAAGGGGGCTTTGTTAAGCAGGGAGATCGAGATCTGGGGTGCAGGAGATGCAGGATCAGAGACAAGGGGCTCCGGGGAGTGGCCTGAATGTCCACAGAGGGAGGGCTTGTGTGGTCTGGGACCTCCAAGGGTACAATTGAGATTTGTTGGTTGAGACCAAAACTGAGTCCAAACCAGAGGTTGGATTTCTAGGTGGCTCTGCCCTTTAATAGATCCTCTTTTCCAATTTCAAATCAATTTTCTAAAATACACATTTGTTAGTTATGAGACATTTAAAATCTAAAGGAAAAAATGGCCTACTGTATTAACACAGTCATTTCAAGTTTTACATAATCCTTCCAGGCCATTGGCATACAAACCAGAATAAGCTTTGGAGGAGATCAGAGTTTATTCACCACTTTGTGTCTTAAAACAAAATTTAAAAATCAAACAACTTTTATTTCATCTGCTTATGCCGTCTTTGTTACAGTGATTTCTAACAGCCACACATGTTATTAAACGTATATGCTGTGATTTGATTAATATATCCTTATGTTACTGAATCATTAAGCTTCTTTTATTGCCTTTGTCATTGAAATAATGAAACAGGAGACAGAGAATGTGTAGAATAGAGGTTGCTAAGGGCAGGGATGGGGAGAGAAGTGGGAACTACTAATGGGTTTCTTTTTGAAGTGATGAAATATTCTAAAATTGAATAGCAGTGATGTTTGCATAACTCTTTACATATTCTAAAAAAAATCCTACTGATGTTTCAAAAGAGTGAATTATATCTTAATCATTAGCTGTTTTAAAAATATGATTACCGTCTTAGGTGTACAGTTTTCCTTCTTTTGAGATTATTTCCTCAGGATGAATTCTAAGGAATGTCTTTTTGTGCCTTGCCTTGCCCTGCCCTGCCCTGCCCTGCCCTGCCCTATCCTGCCCTGCTCTTCCCTTCCCTTCCCTTCCCTTCCCTTTCCTTCCCTTCCCTTCTCTTTTCTCCTTCCTTCCTTTCTTCCTTTCTTTCTTTTTCTTTTTTTTTCATCTTTGCCAGAGGGTGCATGTGCTCACCAAAGCGAGGGAAAGTGAGAAATCACCCCACCCCTGCAATCCCTTCTTCAATCTCCTCTCACGGTTTCCAGCAAGCACACAATATGCACCTGGAGTGATTCTGAAGCCACTGGTTCTAGGTTTTGAACCGTGGTCAGCCATGTGTGAGTTCAGCACCTTAGCCAGTACTCTTCCTGCTGGCCCAGGAATGTTGTTTCAGTGAGACAAACAATATCAAAGTTTTTATTGCCCTGAAGATGATGGCCAAATTGTTTTGATTTCCTTTCCTTTTTCTTCCTTCCTTCTTCAAAGAGCATCCTTAGCAAAATAAGAATGCACCACTTAATTCAATGATAGCTTCACTTTCTCCTTGCCTGCTGTTGGCAAGCCTTGCTAGAGACAGGTTCACCTCTCTCTGCCCTCTGTTTCCACATCACGCAGAGGATGATGGTGAAGGGAAGTTGGGGTGGGGGGGTAACAAGGTAGAGACAAGGAGGAAGTCAAGATAATTGACAGGCTTCTCATGGCTGCGATGCCTCCAACCACATGTTGTCCATCTGCCTTGTGTTTTCCTTGTATTTCTTTCTTTTCTTTTTGTGCGTATGTTATGTATGTTTGTGTGTTTTAAGTTTCTTTATTTTATTATACATAGAGAGAAACAGTACCCCCAGAATGGTCTCAATGCTGCGATCCACTCCCAGTCCTCAGCCAGCTCAGGACCATGGGCAAGCAGGGCCTGGTCTTCTCAGGGAGGTCTCCTGGCTTGCAGACCTGGTCTGGTACCCTCCCAGACGGGACTGCATTAGAGTGTAGCATTTTACCACTGCGCCACTGTCCGGCCCCCAAGGCTTTGGGTGTCTGTGCTTTTCAGCACAGAATCTGGGTCTGCTTTACAGTCCTAGCTAACACATGTGGAATGTTTGTGCATAATGCTCACCATTCTAAATGCACTCCACAAGTTGAGTAATTTAAAGTATGCATAATAGCAGGTAGTTATTATGATGATGTGCACTTTGTAGGTGATGTCAGAATCTTGATGAAAATGAGTAGCTAATCAAGGGTGGGGGTCAAGACTTGGCCCCTCCAGCCTGAGCCCCAAATCCTGGCTCTTAACCGCCACGTCCCGGTGCTCTACACATTGCTCTGGTCGCCTCAGTGGTAATTTAGCAGAGCACCTAGGACATCCTGAGATCATCTCTCTGGTCTTGCCTGGGGAGCAATTAGATCCTATTTGCCCACATTGTTTGGCATATTAAGAAAAGGCTGAGGGACTAGCAGATGGCTAATGCTCAGCCTTTTCTTAAGAGAGATTTTTGCTATTGGGCATGTGTGCTCGCCAGAGAGACAGAAACAGAGAGACAGAAAGCGAGAAATCACCCCTTGGGCGGATGGCCACACAGCAATCCCTTCTCCTCCATTTTCCTCTTGGGATCTTGGGCACGCAAACACAGGTACCTGGCGAGAGTTTCAAGCACCAGGGTCCAGGACTTGAGCAGCTGTCGGCCCTGTGGGAGTTCAACAATGTAATCATTAGGCCTTCTTCTGATCCCAAGAGAGATATTTTTGCTATAGGGTATATGCACTTGCCAGAGAAAGAGAGAGAGAAATCGCCCCTCAGGGGGAGGGCCACTCCACAATCCCCTCTCCTCCATGCTCCTCCTGGAATTCTGGGAAGGCACACAAACGTGCCTGGCATGAGTTTCAAGCCTCTGGGTTCAGGACCCGAACCATCATCAGCCATGTGTGAGTCCAGTGCTTTAATCACTATGCCACCTGTTGGCTCCCAAAGATAGCACTTTTAACTAACTGGTCACAGAACCCAATGCAGGTGACGTCTTCTAAAAGAACAGTGATGGTCATAGATACACACACACACACACACACACACACACACACATCTTTGCATAGAAGGAATGATTTGGCTCACATACATGATCTTGTTTGATCCTTAATAGCAACCACATGGAGTAAATTTGATTATCATTCTCATTTTTTTAAGAGACCAGCTCAGAAAAAGTACATGATTTGTTTAGCAAGAACCAGACTCACACCAGTTCAGCAGAGTCTGTTTGCTTCTTAAGCAATTTCCAGTCACGGCCCCTCCAAATGTGCAGGAAGGTGGACAGACGGTTTGATGCGAAGCAGGTCAGTAATGCTGTATTTCTGAGAGGAAAGCGTCCAATGAGCCAGACTCCTCAAGCATGCAAGGACAAACACATGCCATCACCCTCATCCGCTAGCTTCCGTATCGTGCAAAGTGCACTAGGGTAGAGCGGAGTAAATAACGGGGTTCGGCAGTTACTCTGGCTCAGATATCCAGCCCGAAGCCCCACAAAGCTAAACTGGAATGTGAGAAATTGATCATGATTGTTGCTGAGTAACAGTATCAACAAAAAGCACCGGGTAGAAACACCGTCCCACATGAATATACCCCTGAATATGAGTGAGCAGGAAGTGTCATGGTTCAGTGCATACAATTTATATAATTTAGAGATTCGAGGCTCAGTTCCACCACTTCCTAGCTGTGCGACCTTTCTGAGCTTCAGTTTCTAATGTGTAACATGGTGAAATAAGTCCAGTTTATCACACCCTTCCCACTCTGTTCCTCCAGTTAGGGAGCTGCAGCCCAGGCCAGAGTCCTGGGTTGAATGTAACGGGCACATCTGTGGGAGTCCACCAGAGGGCACCACCCCGTCCTTGGAACTGGATTCCACTGTGCAGCCCTTGGGTGTAACTGCATGGGACGTAGCCCCGGGCTCACCTCTTGGTATTCACCTGGGAAGGTAACAGTATACTTCATCTGATGTCCAGGGGTTTCTAGTGTGGGTAGAGATAAAATGCCCATATGAAAAAATTAAATGATGATTGAAGGCTGTGTCTGAGACAGTACCAACATGAATATCACCAAAATTATAAAAACGTAAAAGTCAAAGACACAGATGATTAAAATATATTTATGTTGGCTAATTAAAAAAATCTATACTTATAATATAAAACGGAACAGTCAAAAAGGATTGCAAGAGTGAATCTTTTTTTAATTGGAAGACTTTTGATATAGGGTGTGTGTGCTCACCAGAGAGACAGAAAATAAGAAATCACCCTCCAGGGGGATGACCATGCTGCAATTCCTTCTCTTCCATTCGCCTCTTGGGATTTTGGACATGCATAAAAACACATGAGTGTGAGTTTCAAGTCACTGGGGCCGGGATTTAAATCACAGTCAGCCACTTGAGAGTTCAGCATCTTAGCCACTGTGTCACCTGCTGGCCCTAGTAAATCTTATACACCCAAAACTCAGGCCCTGTCCCTAAAGGCAATCTGTTTCCCAACTTTTTCTGGATACTGCCCTTCTCAGAGGACATGAATATGGAAAAGCAATAAATGCTAGCTCCGTTTCTTAATCCACATGGGAACATGCTTTATATTTTAATTTATGTTTTACTTTTTCCATCTAACAATATATGTTGGAGTTTGTACCTTATCAACATATACAGTCAACACATACACTTTCATCATGAATTACTCAAAACTTTTTGTTTGTTTGCTATAGGACATATGCGCTTACCAGAGAGAACAGGGAGAGAGAGAAGAGAAAGAGAGCAGGAAAGTGAGAAATTATCCCCCAAAGGGGATGGCCATGCCTCAATCCCTTCTCTTCCATTCTTCCCTCAGGATTTTGGACATGCATGCACATGTGGCCCAGGTATTTTTTTCAAGCCACCAGATATGGGACTCGAACCACTCAGTTTGCCAGGTGGGATCCAGCAGTCTTAACTTCCGTGATACCTGCTGGAACTGAAGTGCTGAAAACTTACAGAAGAGAGTTTTACAGTGAACAGCCATGTCTCCACCACCTGGAGTTTACAGTTAACATTATACTATACTTGCTATATTGCATATCTGTCTAGTCATTCCTTCACCTTCACGTCAATAAATCTCATAGTTGTGGACATAAATATTTCAGCAGGTGTAAGTGTTTAGAGTTCAATATTCATTTAAAGTTTTTTCCTTTTGAAGTAAAATTTGTCTACAATGAAACACACAGATTTTCAATGGACCATTCCATGATTTTTGATAATGGCTTTCACTTATGTGACCTAAATTCGAATCAAGATTCAAAACATTACTATCACTTGAGAAGTTCTCTCATCCCTTTCCAGATATTGTTTTAATTCTAAAGCAGATCTTAGTATTTCTTTCCAGCTATTATACATCTAAACATATTTATATTTTATATACTTAATTATATTCTATTTTATGGAACTACTCATTTGTTTAATGGCTTCGACTGGTAACCATTCGATTGTTTTTAGGATTGTGCATTAATAATTTTTCCACATGTGTCTTTATTCACATGTATAAATAAGAAAAAATCCTAAAAATGAAGTTTTGATAGATATTGCCAAATTGCCTCCCAAAGAAAACTTGTTAAAGTTTAGGGACCAACAGATGGCATAACAGTTATATCACTGGACTCCCACATAGTCAACCACAGTTTGAGTCCCAGACATGGTGGCTTGAAACTCATGCTGGGCATGTGTGTATGCAGGCCAAAATCCTGAGAGGAGAGTCGAGGAGAAGGGATTGTGGTGTGGCCATCCCCGCTGTGGGGTGATTTCTCACTTTCTGTCTCTGTCTCTATGGAGAGTGCACATACCCTATGGCAAAAATCTCTTAAAAAATAAAATAAATAAAATAAAATTTAATTTTACATATTTAATTGTTACACACCTCTATGGGGTACACTGTGGTTTTTCAAAGCCTCCCAAAGAAACGGACAATTCACACACTGTAGGAGTGTCTGTTTCCTCATGGCAGAGTCAAGGAATTACCAAATTTGGACTGAACAATTACGTCTTTCTTTCTTCCTTTCCTCTCTTTTCCTTTCCTTTCCTTCCCCTTTTTTCCTTCCTCCAGAGAGTGAATGTGCTCATGAGACCAAGAGAGAGAAAGCACCCCCAGTGGGGCATGATCATGTAGCAATGTTTTTTTCTCTATTTCTCCCTCCTCTAGGGATCTTGGGCATACAGACACACGTGCCAGGCATGCGTTTCAAGGTGCCAGAGACAGGATCCGAGCCTCGGTTGGCCATGCAGGATCCGACTCCCTATGCACAGTGCTTGACCACCACTACAGGGCCAGCCCGACATTTTAAAATGTCAGGACATATTGGGATCATACTACATGTATAGTTCCATACTTTCCAGTCACTGTTCTGTCCTGGCAGTGGAGTAGGATGCCATGCACAGCTCTGCCCATTCTTCTTGCCCTCCTTTGCTCCTATGATGCCTGCGTTCTAGGTGTTGACCAAGGCCACCTCGTTGGTGTCAGGCTTGAACTCCTTGTTCAATTTACAGACTCCAGGCTGGCCATCAGGCTGGAGCTGAGGCTGCCGCCCAACCTGTGGCTCCCTTCCCAGCTGTGGTGCGTGCCTGTCCCCTCACTGCCTGCGCCTTGCTAGTGCCCTTTCTCCTGGTGTAACCACGCCCCTAGCTCCCCTCTTCTCAGCCAGGTGGGAGATGGCAGGCATGCCTGGGCTGGAGCAGACAGTGCTGACCCTCCAACTCTGGGGTTCTTTGGTGAAATGTTCTCCGTGGAGGAAGGACACTTGGTGTTACCCCTCTGAACAGCCTTCAGCCACTGGATCAGACGTTTTGGTCTTTCGGAAGGAGCCTGTGAAAGGAGACCACATGCCCTTCTAGGCAGAGCAGTTCGCAGCCACACAGCAGGGCACCATCGTGGGACTCAACCCAGTGTGCCACCCACAGCCAGCAGACCACCCCCAAATACAATAATTAATAGCTAAGAAACATTCCATCCTGGAAGTACTATTATGGCATAGTTTCCTGCTGTTAAATGTTTAAATTGTTCAGTTTTTTATATCAGCAAATAATTCTGAGTATCTTAGTTCATCGGCGTCTCCACTCACCGCACTCTGGGTAGCTTTCATCTATGAGAAGTTATGTTATAAACTGCCCTTAATGTGTTTTAAGATTGGATGTTTTCCTTCTTTTTGTTTTTTTTTTTTTAAATATTAGCTGTAGATGTCACAGAACTCCTTTGAAAAAATGAGTACTTAACTTGGAGGTGTACTTTGGCATTACTTCATGATAAGCCAGGAAAAGATGAGTTCGAACCTGGGGAGGTGCAGGAATCATGGAAAAGGGGAAGACTGAAAGACGGGAATAAAGGGAACAACGGGATATGAGAAGCCGGGAGCAAAGGGGGAGCTGGCCTTGGCCCTGACAGCCCCTCGGGGCTGTGGTAGGTTCTGCCTTTGCTTCTCAACGGGTGTCTGAGTGTCGTTTCAGCTTCCAAATAAAGAGTATTCTCAAGTCAAAATTCTGTGAAAACAGAAGGGATTCTGACGATTGAAGAGTGGGCACAGGCAGAAGCAGGGACTTTGCACAGATAACCTGGGAATGGGAACACCATCCACCACCAGAAGGTGACCCGAGGCCTTAGGATTCTTTGGGGTCCACCCTGTGGGTGAGGGAAGCAGCTGTGAAGGGTCGAGCAACTTCTCTGGGCCATGGGGCATAGTGGCCTGGCTCCCTGCCCTACCTTGTCCAGGTTGTTCTGGGCCCTGTAGCTAGTGTAAGTATCTAGCCCACGCTCAGCCATCTTCTGGCTCCTTGCATTGTTCACTCCCACTGGGCCTCGGGTCCTAGCCCCAGCTTAGTCCCCAGTGCTGGTCAGAGACAGTAAATGCCAAAGAGGTAGTTATAAAGTTGCAAAGTTCATCAAGCTTGATTTTCTGTCCCTGAGAGAGCAAGGAGGTGTCTAAGAGAAAGGGCTGGTTCCTGTTTCTTCTATACAAGCTGTGCTGAGGTGGGCTGGGCAGCCGGGGGTGGGAAAGGACTCTTCTTCCTCCCAAGAATGGGCAGCATGTGAGCACAGGAGCACGAATACACCGTCACCAGGGCACACACAGACCAGACACACATTCTGCCTGATAGCGTTAGGTTTATTGTGTGGAAGCAGAACCTGGGGCTATCCTAAAGGCACTTTGAGGCAGAGGCAAGGGCAGCCCACAGGGTACGGTAGCCCCCGCTTGCATCCTTCTGGGGTGAGGCAGTCCCCAGGGCCACAGAGGATACCTCCATCAGGAAGACTGCCATGTCCTAGTGCCTCCAGTGGCTGGGTTAAGCAGTTGGCCAGCCTTTCACACCAACAGTTTACTTCCAGGTCCTGTTAAAGCCTGGCATTCAGGGCTGGCGGCACGGGGCCCATCCACTTCTCCCCTGGATGAAGAAAATCACAGTCATCTACATACCGTTCTGGGGTGTGTCAGCAGCAGATGCTGGCCCCCCAGGGCTGGAAGGGTGTTCTAGGAAGAGCCCTGCCTGGCCTTAAGGGACTGAGGCCTCTTCTCTTCTAGGCGGGAGGTGGAGGGTGGTGAAGGCGGTCCCTCCCCATTCATCCCCAACAGCACTGTCTGTGTAAGGCTTCCTTGCTGGGAGTGCCAGGCACAAGTTCTTTTTTGTTCTGAACCCCTCCTCTGGTCACTGATACAAAGGGTGAGGCTGGGGTCAAAGGCAGCACCTCCGCCTCCGTGCAGAACCTTGAACTTACCCAGCAGGTGTGCCAGCAGCTCCATCCTGTCAGAGCCAAATAACATGTGGGTCTGGCCATCCACATGTGCCACAGTGATGGGCAGCCCAAAAGCCTAGAGGAAACAGCACAGGTGGGAAGAGGTGAAGGGGCTGGTGTCACTAGGTTGGGGCAAAGGCTTCCAGGCAATACATCCTGGGGTCATAGGGGCAAAACAGCCAGAAAGGTGTCTGCTAAGGTGTTTGTTAAGAGGCTCCAGGGCCCCCAGTGCCTTCTCTGTTTCTAACTCAGATGTTCCCCGGGCCCAAGGAAAAGAAGACACAAGGTGAGGGCTGTCTGGAGAGCCGGGCAGACTCAGGTCCCGGAGGGAGCTCTGGGATGGGAATATGCAAACCCACACTCGGAGAGTCTCAGTCTCTAGCTTCAGGATAGGGACTGGGGACACACATGAAGAGCTCACCCCATATTTGCAGGCTGCCTCGGTGGTCTCCTTGAGCTGGTTCTTCACTTTGGGTGTGGAGATGGTATCTAGAAGTCCACGGGCTTGTTCTGCAGACATACCAGCCTTCTCCGCAGCCTAAGGGGGTGCGGGCGGGAACAAATATGCCTGCATTCATGGGGTGCAGTGATCTCCGGAGAAAACTTTCTGCCCCCAAGTTTTCCTGGCGAAGCCTTTATCTATTCCAAATGGGAGGTCTATTCTTCCCAAGGGAAACTTTCCTTTCTCCAAAATCTTGATAGGTGGAAAATGCAGGCGGCAGAGACAGTACCAGAAATTAACACCAGAGGGCATCCCAGGGACCAGCTAGCCTGACCTTTTTATTCACATCACTTGCCTACAGTTAGAAAGTTCTAAGGGCAGAAGGACCAGCAGTTAGCATAATGGCTATGTTGTTGGACTCCCATGTAGTCGGCCATGGTTCAAGTCCCAGACCCAGGGGCTTAAACTCACACTGGGTGGCAAGAGCTCAGAGTACTTCTCATTTCCTATGAAATGCCCTGGAGACTTCAGAAAAGGCTACCTGGCTTCAAAATTAAGAATAAAGACGGCTGTTCTGGGTTTGTGGTTATAGTTTGGGATCGGGGTTCTCAACAGACTGCACCCTGAAATTTCCTGGGGAGCTTTTAAAGATCCTAATGTACAGGTCATCCCCAGCAGTTCCCGATGATTTTAATGTACACCCAAGTTTGAGAACCTTTGCAACCTGATCTCTATCAGGAGGGGGACATGCGGTCCAGCTTGGGGAGACACTGTCTTTGGTTGGGTAACCTAGAGACCCAACCACAGGGAAGTGGACAAGTACATACAAATTAGTCCACTGAACAGAATGCTATGTAGGGATGAAAAATTATACTTTCAAAGAGTTAAAGATAGCATGAAAAATTATTAAGTATTAATTTAAAAAGCAAATACATATACTTTATAGGAATAAAGATGCTAGACACTAGAAGACTTTTTTATATATATTTGAAACTTCTGTGTAATTTGTCATTTTATATTTAAAATTTTAAATTTGAACATACTTCACTACCTTTTGCAAACTGGAAGAAACATATTCAAAATTCCCTGATTTAGTCCCAAAGTAAAACTTCCTTTATACACCGCCCTCCCCGGAGCTGGTTGGTCAGTGTGTTGAGCTGCTTCACTTACTCTCATTCAGGCTACTGAACAACTGTGGCATTCGTTCTCTTTTCAAAGTTGTTTTTTTGTTTGTTTGTTTGTTTGTTTTTTAAAGTCTCTGGCCTTCCTCTGAGTGTGCTGGTGAGGCGTGTATTGCAGTCTTTGGAGATGTGTGAACACTCACTCTGGTTCTCCCTCGCTGGAGGTCTGACCACCACACTTACCATCTCTCCCTACAGACTTCCCTGGCGTAGTGGACTCTCCCCTCACACCCTGCCCCTGTGCTGTTCAGCACTCCCCCTTTCACAAGAGCTCCTCTTTCGAGATCCGTCTTCCAACTCTTCAGTAACTTGTCCCTCCAAATGCAGACATCCTTTCCCCCTAAACTATGGCCTTTTCTCTGCAATAAGGAGCTGACTGTCCTCCTCTCCCCCATCACCCACATCCTCAGACTCCCTGAGAGATCAGGGTAGGGCAGGGACACTCACTGCCAGGATGCTCTGGGGCTGGGTGATGTCCTCGTCCTGGAAGAGAGGGCGCTCATCAGGCATGGCACTGGGCTGAGATGGGGGGACAGTGCCCAGGCAGGGTCAGAAAGCCAGCCAGGGTCCCCTGGTGGATTTCCACAGCCGGGCCTTACTCGTGACCAGACGCGCATCCACAGCTCCCTGGACACTTTCTGCAGCAGCTCTGGATGCTCCAAGTTCACGGCGGTGAGGAATCGCATGGCAGACAAGCTTCCTGTGGGGCAGAGGTGCCAGGGGGTTCTCGCACCTGCTCCCAGAGCTTTCCGCAGGAGGTACTAGCGTCCTCCTTTTCACCTCCCCACCACCTCCTGCCACCAGCTCAGACCATGACCTTTCCCAGGGCACTGTTCCATCTAGTCTGGGCCTTGTCCTTCCATCGCAGACTTCTGTGCCCTGAGATCGTGCCCCACCTGCATCACACTCTCTTCACCTTTTTCGAGAATCACAGTCAAGAAATCCTTGGGGATGTGGAGGGGAACCTGGAAATGCTGTCCCAGGAGCTTTATGTCCCTTGTCAAGTACTGTCCTTTGCGGGGAAGAAGGGCTGGCGGCTTGTTTCCTGCCAGGGCAAGGTCAGGTGGCTGGTGAGAGAAAATGTATTGGATCCCAGGCTTGGGGGGCTCCTACCCGGGTGTTGGGTCGAGGGTAATCACTAGCAGCCCATGCCAAATGCAGACCCAGTTGTGGGCCACTGGAACCAGCCTCCCTGCCAACTAATGCCGCCTTCCTACCACTGTCCTTCATGATCCCCGCGATGAGGCTCGGTCGCAGCTGTAGGTTGACGTTCCAGATATTCTGGTATCGGCACAGGACCTAGTGGGGCAAAGGTGAGACCGAGGGCCCATGTGGAAGATGGCGGAGAGAACCGGCAGGGCAGTTCCATGGCTGCTGATCAGCCAGAGGAGTCAGGCTCGGGCAGGGTTTAGTCACAAGGACCTCTCTGTGGTTTGGTTAGAGATGGCAAATGTCCGTCTATGCTGCAAACTGCACTGCAGGCTCTCTGGTCCTGCGAGCACTTGCCACCTGTTGTGCACCCACCCCCGACACTGACATCGGCGGCAGCGAGGTGGTGGCGCCAACGATGGCCGTTGTTGTCCCTCTGCTTCCTTACACCTTTGGTTAGACGGTACCTGCTTCATCCCCAGTGACCTTTAGCCGCCCTGCCGCCAGGAATCCCCGCACCCCTCTGTCCCCGTGCCCCGCGCTCGCTCTTCCCTCTGCCTCGCCCTCCAAGTCCCTACGGAGGCGGCTGCCCCGGCGTCACCTCGAAGCCCAGCCAGGAGTAGGGGGACAGCACATCGTAGAAAAGCTCCACGGTGCGCGGCAGGGGCCCCATGCTGCAGCTCCCGGGCAGGAGGCGACAGCGCAGGCGAAGGGACGCAGGCCCGGGTAGCGGTGGCCGGCGCAAATTCCACGCCCCGGATCGCAGGCACCGCCCCGCTTCCGGCCCGCGCGCTAACAGCCCTGGCGTCGGCTGCGCAGCCTCGGCGGAGACAAACGCAACAGCCCTGGCGTCGGCTGCGCAGCCTCGGCGGAGAGAAACGCCCCGGCGGATCCGGCAGTGTCGCGGGCACAGCCGAGGGCGCCCGGGGTAGCGGGGTCGCGGCAAACGGGCGGGTCTGAGCTCAGCTGGCAGTGCCTCTGTCCTAGCTGTGCGCCTTCGGCAAGCCACTGGCCCTCTCTGAACCTCCCACGTACGGAATGCGTAATGGTGACACCTGCTTGTTGCTGTGAGGGCTGAAGGGACCCCAGTAAATGTCAGTCTTTATTACTAGCAGTTGTGTGGCCTTCTCAGGAACGGGACAAGACAGAACCTCCCATACATTTTCTTGTATTCCTTTTCTCAGAGATTAGCCTGGAACATATTTGACAACCAAGGCGTGTATTTAGAATGAGTGAAAGAAGAACTGCTGTCCTTCCTCCTGAGAATTGTAGGGATAAAGGGGAATAATCTGCCCCGTTTGCATTTGCAAGTTTATCATGGCCTTATATTGAGTTTCCATTGAATGCAAAGACACAAATTTAAAAAATAATTCCACTTAATTTTATTGAAATTATTTTTAACATTACTAATGTTATAACCAGAAAAATAATAATAATAAAGCTTCTTTGTCCCATCAGCGGGTGGCAGGGTGGTTAAGGTGGTTGGATCCCACAAAGCCAACTTTGTCCTAGCAGCTCAAGGAACAGCTGGGCACATGTGCCTCGTGCCTTTGGTCCATAAAGAAAGGAAAAATGGAGAAGGGACTAGGCTTGGCCATTCCCCGGGGAGGTTCTTTCTCACTCTCTCTTCTGTTTCTTTCTCAATCTCCCTAAAACAAATTTTTAAAAATTAAAAAAAAAAAGATTCCACTTGCCATTGGGGTTAATTAGGAAAACGACTTCAGGTTACCAGAATACAAAGAGAAGATGTAAAACTCTACATGGGATAGAACATATAAATGGAGAGAAATGTCTTACCTTTACTGACTTGCAAATTAAACGAATTGGCCAACAACCACTGACAATGAACAATTCTACTATCATTTTATTCCAACAATATTAATTTGAAAGTGTCCAAGAGCTAATTCTGCATGGCAATGTAAGATTTTATTTTAAAAGTAAAATGATCAAGTATTTAAAAAATTATTTGGGAACAATTTTTAAAATTATTTATTTATTATTTTTTTAAGTTTGCTACAGGTCATGTATGCTTATCAAAGAGCACCACCAGGTCTAGGACTTGAACCACCTTCAGCCATGTGAGAGTCCAGCACCTTAACCACCACACCAACTGCTGACCTTCAGAGGGTGGGGGGAACAATTTTTGACTTACAGAAGAATTGTAAAGATAGTACAGAGTTTCCCAATATTCCTCATTCAGTTTCCCTAATGTGAATATCTTTCATAAGCATGGCCTGATGATTGAAACTAAGAATTACCATTTCTATGAACTGAATTAGAGATTTTACGTAGATTTTACCCATTTTCCACTAATGTTCTTTGTCTGTCCTAGGATCCAACTCAGGATACCACACAGCATTTAATTATCATCTGTCTTTAGTCCCCTTCTCGCTGTAAGCTTTCTGGGCCTTTTCTTGTGTTTCATGACCTTGACTCTGATGCAAAGTGTGTACCGGCCACGTTGGAGAATGTCTCTCCATTTGGGTTTGCCTGATGTTTCCTCAGGATCCGCCTGGGGCCATGCGTTTGGGGGAAGGAAGCCCAGAGGTGCGGTGCCCTTCATGTCGCCTCTTGTTAGGTAGCACACGATATCGACGTGACATCACACTAGGGATGTTCACCTTGATCACTTAGTCAAGGCAGAGCGATGGCACATTTCTCTACTGTAAGATCACCATTTCCTCCTTTTCATACCCCGTTCTTTGGAAGGGAGTCACTAAGTGCAGCCCACAAGAGGGGTGAGGGTAAGAGCTGGAGAGACTGTGCATCTCCTAGAGGTAAACATATGAACGAATTTGTGGACTAAAGTCACTACAGTAATTAACGCTTTTGTTTTGTTTTGTTTTTTAGTTATTTGTCCTGGGGTGGGGTCAGTGCTCTCTTGCTGAAGAGAGATAGAGAGATGGAAAGCAAGAAATCACCCCCCAGGAGAGATGACCACGTCACAGTCCCTTCTCCTTCATTCTTCTCTTGGGATTTTGGGTATGCATGTGCGCACACCAGATGTGATTCTCAAGTCTCTGGGTCTGAGACTTGAACTCTGTTCGATCATGTGGGAGTCCAGTGCCTTAACAGCCATGCCATCTGCTGGCATCAAAATTAAGAAGTGTTTGGAAGAGATATTTCAATGTTATGCAAACATTCTCTTGCTCCTTAAACTCTGACCAACAATTTTATAATCAATCAGTAGATTTTGCCTGCACACAGATTACTGTGGTATTAATAATAGTAATTTTGCATTTCCCTTATTTCTTCTACACTTATTAGCATTCTTTTGAAAGAAGAATCAGTCTTTTTTCTACATTATTTATTCAGTCATTTATTTAAATCACTGTGGACTCATTAACATTTATTTTAAAGATAGAATTGTGAAAATGGATCTGAATCTCTGTATCCTGCTTGCATGCACTATTACTGTTACGAGGTTGGGTCCTGCTGTGGATAAGACAAAGTGGGAACAAGAGCAATGAAAATATTTACCCTGTATTTGCTATTATCTTCATAGTGCATAAAGGGTTATCTATAGTTAAAAGAAACTTTAGACAAATTCAATTTAACAGAATTTACTTGAGTTAAGACTCATTCTTAGAGCTGGCAGGGTTCAGAGGGCTCTACCATGCAACATAGAAGTATTTATAAGCAGATTATGGAAGTAAAGAACAGAAATTCTCAACTAGTTAGAGAGAGGGTGTAGCTTTATTTGGACCGTGTCTGATCAGCTGGCTGCTTGTGACTGACTGAGACCCAGATATCTGTTACAAAAAAGAAAGCCTTGAGTTAAGTTTTTGTGTCTTTATGTACTAAGTTAGGCTGCAGTTTGTTTCATAGACACTCAAACTACAGAGACAACCTTAGGGCAATGGCTTCCTGCTTGTTTAATTTAACAAAAGATTAGAGTGTTGAAACAAACAATAGGGGTGTAAGTAAATTATTTCAAGTGGCAAAAGTAACCAGTTGAACAACTAAACATTATATAATTATCAAGCATTAGAGGAGGGAGAAAAAGGATGGTGTATAGAAACTAGCCTCTCATCATTTATAGATGAGTCAATAATATTGTGGACTTCGGAAACTTCAATAAATAGAGCTTTTTCATCATGTAATCTGGAGTTAAATATTTGACACTGTAAATGCTTTAAATAAGATGACTTTTCAAATTAGTGAAAGGTGGGCTATTCAAAAAATGACACTGGAAGGTTTAAGAAGATGTAGCTATACCATCAGGCCTGTCTCATAGCCTGTTCCATGCTCCTTATAAACGGAATGTCTCTAAGTGGATCAAATATTTAAATATTAAAAAAAAGAGAAAACAATGAAATACCCAAACAACTTATTTGTTGGGTATGTTTTCAAAAATCTGGAAGCAGCCTTCCTTCCTATAACACCAAACATGGAAACCATGAAAGATTGGCACACAAAAACAAATGTTTTAAATCTGCTTGGCAAAGTCCAATTAAAAAAAAAAAAACTGGGAAGATATTTGCATTCATTTCACAGCCAAAGCTAATTTTAATGGTCCTAATGTACAAAGAGCTAAAAATCAGTACATTGAAAGAACATAAGCCTAATGAAAACATAGGCAAATTAAATAAATAGAACGTCACAGAAATAGATGTATAGATGGTTCTCAGGTATCCATTCATGCTTACTCAGGAATACTTCCCATTAAAACTACTCTGTAATATGCATTTGTCTATCAAAGTGGCAAAAACCAAAAAGTTTGATGACTCACTGTTGGCAGAAATTCATGAAAGGTTATTCCATTATGTAACCAGTAAAAGGGTCAAGGGCAGTGTACCAATCTCTCTTTTTTTTTCTTGGAGAGGTTTTCACTACAGGGCGCGTGCGCTCGCCAGGCAGAGAGAGAGAGAGAGACATAGAGACAGAAAGCGAGAAATCACCCCCCAGAGGGGATAGTCATGCCGCAATCCCTTCTCCTCCATTCCCCTCTCAGGATCTGGGGCACAAGCGCCCGACGTGACTTTTAAGCCACCGGGTCCAGGATGCAAACCACCGTCGACTACATGGGAATCCAGCGACATAGCCATTACGCTAACTGCTGGTTCCCCCAATATCTCTTTATGTTACAAATGCACAAATGCTTTAACCTAGCACTTAAAATTATTTATTTATTTATTTATTTTAGAGAGAGATTTTTGTTATAGGGCACGTGCACTTGCCAGAGGAACAGAGAGGCAGAAAGTGAGAAATCACCCCTACTGGGGGGATGGCCACACTGCAGTCCCTTCTCCTCCATTCTCCTCTCAGGATTTTGGGCACGCATACACACATGTCTGGCTTGAGTTTAAAACCACCAGGTCCAGGACTTGAACCACGGTGAACTATGTGGGAGTCCAGCGACATAACCATTAAGCCATCTGCTGGTCCCTGACCTAGCGTTTTAAAGAATTGTGCTATAAACATGGTTGTCTACCTGCAATATGATATGATGTGCTATGAGGTTAAGTATCTTAGTATTTTAAATTACAAATCATAAGTGTATGTATTTCAACATTTCTAGTTTTTTTTTTTTTTTTTTTTTTTGGAGGTTTTTTCTACAGGGGACATGGCACCGCCCAAGCCAGAAAGACAGAGAGAGACAGAGAGACAGAAAGCGGTTCGAGTCCTAGACCTGGTGGCTTATTTTCTCACTTTCCCTCTTCCTCTCTCTCACTCTGTCCCTCTCTGGTCAAATTAAAATAAATAAAGTTAAAATAAAATAATTCTTAAAAAAAGTTATAGATCATTTAATATTTACTTTGTATATTTAGGAGGTCCTATGTTGAGTATATATATATATATATATACATACATACATATATATATACACAGTTGTTATAGCCTCTTAATGAATTAGCCCCTTTATTATTATTTAATTACCTTCTTTGTCTCTTTTTACAGTCTTTCTTAACTACCTTTTCCCCCTTAAAGTCTACTCTATTTTATTTATCTCGTGAGAGAGAGAGACCAAAACCCTTGACTAGGTTCTATCATACTGCAATTACCTCTCCTACTCCCTAGGCCTTCCATCCAGCTTGGTTGGCTCAAGAGCTGAACTTTCCAAATGGGTTCTAGCACTGAAGAGTAGCCCTCCATCACCTGGACCATTGTAATTGGGTCTCTTTTTATGTTTTTTGACTTATAGTCTATTTTGTTAAATTTAAGTTAGCTATTCGTGTTCTCTTTTGACTTCCATTTGTCTGGCATTATCATTTCCACCCTTTCACTTTAAGTATATGTGTGTCCTTCCTAGTAAAGTGAGTCTTTTTTTTTTTTTTTTTCCCCTTTTGGAGAGGATTTTTTTTTTTTTTCCTATAGGACACCTATCCCCTGGGTGTATGGCCATGCCACAGTACCTTCTTTGCCAGAAAGACAGAGAGACAGAAAGCAAGAAATCACCCCTCCCCTCCCCCCCACCCAGGGAGATGGCCATGCGCAATCCCTTCTCCTCTTGGGATCTTGGGCACACATGCATACACGCCTGGCGTGAGTTTAAGCCACTAGATCCAGACTCGAACTGTGGTTGGCTACATGGGAGTCCATGCGACAACTGCTGGTCCCAAGTACCACCTTCTTAATACCTTCATAATACAACCAAACTTTAATGCATGAATTTTTGGGAGCCACATTCAAGCCGTAGCAAACATAACAGGATATTTAAACAATTTTACTTGAATTACATACAAATGCTTTACATTTTTTTTACCCCCACACTGTATAATTTTGATGTAAAAATTTATGCTTCTTTGTAATTTTTATCTCTCAACAATGTATTGTAAATATAGTTATTTCAAATAACTGTCCTTTAACTCACATCATAAAGATAAAATTGCTTACGTTTTTCAGTATCATGCTAATGTTCTGACTACATATTGTATATATTATTGTTTTTTTTAAATGTATTTTATGTTGTTAATTGGTGGCCTTTCATTTCAATGTAAAGAACTTTCTTTAGCAAGTTCTGTAAGACAGGCTTAGTGAGGATGAACTCTTGGATTTTGTTTGTCTGAAAAGGTTTTTATTTCTCCTTCATTTGTGAAGAACATCTGTGCTGGATAAAGTACTTTTGTTTAGCAGTTATTTTCCCCTCTTCAGGATTTTAAATAGATCATCTGATCCTCTGCAGCCTGCAAGGTTTCTGCTAACAAAGCTACTGATAGCCCTATAGATACTCCCTTGTATGTAATATGTTTTTTTTTTTTTTTTTAATCTCTTGATTCTTTCAGAATTCTTTTGCTTTTGCTTTCTGATAGTGTGATTTTGACATGTCTTGATGAAATCCTTTTTGGGTTGGTTTTGACTGTAGATTCATAGCTTTCTCTACTTGGATGTTGTCATCTATTACTAGATTTGGGAAGTTTGTTTTCTGAAGTATGCTTTTTGTCCTTTTGTTTTTTTTCCCCCTCTCCTCTTTTTGCCACTTCTATTATGCAAATATTAATTTGCATCAGCCCTATTCTTTTCATAGTCCTTTCTTTTTCTTTCTGCTTCTCTAACTGAATAATTTCAAATGTCCTGTTTTTGAGCTCACTAATTTCTTCTGCTTGATTGACTTTGCTGTTGAAATATTCTACTGATTTTTTCAGTTCTCTGGTATATTATTTATCTTTAGATTTTCTCCTTTTTTAAAAACTGATTTCTATTTGTTTGCTACATTTCTCTTGTTTTCCAAAGTTTATTTAATATAATTTTTAATCTATATTATCTTGTATTTCCCTGAACTTCTTTAAGATGATTATTATGAATTCTTTGTCAATCATTTTATAAATCTCAATTTATTTTAGATCTATTATTGATACTTTATTAGTTTCTTTTGTGGTGTCATAAGCCCCTGATTCTTTGTAATACTGTGTCCTTGCATTGGTATCTGTGTATTTGAGGAAGCAACCACCTCTTCTGACCTCTGCAGTTATTCTTTGGTGGTGCTAAGCTTTCACCATTTAGTCTAACCTGGGATTTGTATTATTCAACTATTAGCAGTCACAGGCAGGCAGTCCTTGCAGTCAGGTTCTCTCTCTCTCTCTCTCTCTTTTTTTTTTTTTTTTTTTGAGAGTTTTTTGCTATAGGGCGTGTGTGCTTGCCAGAAAAACAGAGAGAGACAGAGAGACAGAAATCGAGAAATCACCCCTGGGGGGATGGCTGTGCCACAATCTCTTCTCCTCCATTCTCCTCTCAGGATCTTGGGCATGCACACACATGTACCCAGCATGAATTTAAGCCACCAGGTCCAGGACTTGAACTGTGGTCAACTACATGGGATTCCAGCGACATAGCCATTACTCCAACTTCTGGTCCCATGTTCTCTATTTAGACTGAGCCACTGCCTGTGATCTGAGGTAAAGTGGGGCTGCTAGCTGTGCTCTGTTACTGCCTTTGATCAGGGGATCGCAGACTATATTCCCTGGATAGGTGTTCTGCTGATTGGAATCTTTTGTTGGACAGGGCTTCAGACTGGGCTCTGAGGCTGCATGAGGTCTCTGGGGTCACTGTTCGTCCTTCAGAATGGGCAAGGATAGAGGCTGTGATCCACAGATGTACACAGTTGTGAGCTTGATTCCTTGTCCAGGCCTAAGAAGAGCTCAGATTGGGCTCTGAAAGTAGGCAGAGTCACTACTTGAGTATTAGAGTCAGGTAGTGCCAGTGTTCTACTCTGCAAATATATAGGAATGGTCCTTGCCTGCCTATCAGGTATTTATTAAAACATTGGTTACAATAGGAACAGATCAAATACTATGTAAACAGCCATCATTAAGGAACTAATTCAATAGTTAGAATAGTTTGCAACTTTAGAATACTAAAGTCAAGAGCTCTTTTTATATTAATATTGGACAGTATCCTATATATCAGTAAGTGAAACATCAAGATGTAACACAGCACATATTAATATTATTTTTAAAGGTTAAATACTCTATACATGTATGACATACATATATATACTTTTTGATATTGCTAAATGAAGAGATGAAGAACTGACAACACTGGTTCTTTTTGAGGAGGGAAGCTAGGTAACTGAGTGGTAGGGTAGGAGGGAGAGTTACCATTATAGATAACATTTAATACTTAAAAAGAATTCTGTTCATTTACTAAGTAAATTATCAACTGAGAAAGACAGATATGCAGGAAGGAAGGAGAAAGGAATGAGGGGAGGGAAGGCTGGAGGGAGGAAGGAAGAAAATATAGTAGCGGAAGGAAGAGAGTTTCCCTTAGGCACTTGTATTGGTAGAAGAAGATGGGATTAGAAGGAGACTATTACAATGAGTAATAGTCAAAAAGTTCATGGAGGGAACCGGCAGTTAGCGTAATGGCTATGTCACTGGACTCCTACATAGTCGACTGCGGTTTGTGTCCTGGACCCGGTGGCTTAAAACTCACGCCAGGTGCGTGTGCGTGCGTGCCCAAGATCCTGAGAGGAGAATGGAGGAGAAGGGATTGCGGTGTGACCATCCCCCCTGGGGGGTGATTTCTCGCTTTCTGTCTCTATGTCTCTCTCTGTCTGACTGGCGAGCGCACGCACCCTATAGCAAAAAAAAACCTCTCCAAAAAAAAAAAAAGTTCATGGACAAGTGGAATTAAAGTATGAGTTTATTTAGTGCCTCCCCCCAATTGAAGTCCTTTTTCATAAGATACATTCCCCTGAACTGTTCCAAGAACCCCTTGTATTTATGTGATTTATTACCATTTGTATATTTTACATTGATTTAGAAAAATGTCAGTTGTGAAGGCCATGTAGCAACATGTGTGACACAGTGTTAAGATGTAATATTTGCCAAGACACAACTGAGTATTTACATCGTTGGTTCTCAACACTTGACATTTTCCTGAGGATTTACCAAAGGTTATGTGAAATTCTGTGTGCTAACTTTCTCGCTTAAGAAACCATTCTAAAATGCAAGATAGCAAAGTTGACATTATTGTAATTCTAACCTTGGATATGTTATGCTTAGCATATTCGACTGCTTTAAATCTGATTAAGAACAAGTTTCAATGGACTATCTCACAGTTTATCAGACCTTACCAGTATAGCAACATCAAAGCAGAGGACGGCTAATATATGCTATAATTGCACATTATAAAATATGTATGCATAGGGACAAAAACAAAACAAAGTGAAAATAGCAATATTAAGGATCATGCACAATTTTCTTAATTTCTTAGACTTTCTTCAGGGACTTAATAAAGTCCAATCTAAATGATATATAACAATTTAATGTATGAATAATAATTTAAAAAATGAAAAAATATGAAAAAAGCCCAGTCTTTCTTTCTTTCTTTCTTTCTGGCTTTATTGAAGTATAACTGACATACAATAATTGTACATATTTAAAGTACAGTCTTTGATAAGTTTTGACATGTATATACAACCGAGAAACTGTCACCACAATGAATTTAATGAGCGTGTACTTTAGCCCCAAATGTTTCCTCAGGAGTCTTTGCAATCCCTTCCTCTACCCATCCCTGCTCTCCATCCCAAAACATCCACTGGCCTGCTTTCTGTCATGATAAATTTGTTTGCAGATAATTTTTTTGTACATTTAAACTCTTGTTCTAAAATAAATTTTGGAGGCCAGAATCCTTGTTCCATATTGTCTCAGTTGGGAGGCAGACTTATGGAGATGAGAGATTCATGAAGGATTGATTTTATGATCACCACCTGCAGAAAGGAAGTGGCAGGGAGGGGAGGAGAGGGCAGGGAAGCAGGTTAAGGGAGACGTGGGCAGTGATGCTGCCTCCATGGACTTCACCAGGGATTATGAAGTCGGGATTGATGTTCAGAGCTTCTTTGGCTGAGTTTTCACCCTTCATGAGCTTGGGAAGGGCCTAACCTTGACTGAAGTAGCTGTTCTGCTGAGGATGACAGCTGAGGGCGTGCTGTCTACAGAAGTTTATGTCTGAAGGGACCTTCGGAAAGCACCATAGTGCCACCTAATGTCCTGATCCTGGTATTTCCTCACCCTGCGGAGTTCTATGAAAGAAATGTTAGAGAAACAAAATTTAAGCATGGAAGGGGAAGAGATGTGTTACTTCTAAGATTTTTTTTTTTTTGTATTTGAAAGGACAGTAAGGACAACTGCTAAATTTAGATCTAAAAAAAGATTCATTTGTTCTTTAACTCACACTTTCAATCATTCCAGTAGTGCAGGATTTCTCAGCCTTAGCATTGTTGACGCACTGAACTGAATTCTTGGTTGTGGGACCGTCCTGAACTTTGTAGGATGTTTTTGCAGCATCTGCGGCCCCTACCCATTAGATGGCAACGGCATCCCCTGTACTCCAGCTGCGATGATCAAATATGCTAACTGAAAGAAGACAGGTACAAAGGGCTCTTTGTATTACATGATTAATCTATGTGGGGTTTCCAGAAAAGACAAAACAGAGCAGCAGGTTCTCCCTGAGGCTGGCAGTAACAGTAGGAATTGACTGAGAATTGGTACAGGGAACTTTTTGAGGAGACAAAATTGCCAAATGTCTCCTGTAGCCTTCAAAGTATCCCTGGCTGAGAACTAGTGCACTGGTGTCACTGAATGTCTTTCTGTCCCATATTCTGTTCTGAATGCTTGGGCATGCAAACATTTGACCAGTCCTTCAATGTGAAGGTCAAAGGAAAAAAGCTGATGGGCAAATTCAAGATGATGTGTGAAGTGTGTGTGTGTGTGTGTGTGTGTGTGTGTGTGTGTATTTGGTTGTCTTGGAGAAAAAGAGAAAGAATTAAGGAAAACTTCCCAGAGGGTGTGACCCTACATAAAGACTTGGAGGGCAGGCAGGATCAACTGACGATATCGTAGCCAGGGCTGTCATGGAGTACCGCTGACTGGGTAGCTTATAAACAATAGAAATGTACTTCTTGCAGCTCTGGAGGTTGAAAACTCCAAGATCAAGGGGCTAGCAGATCCTGTGTCTGGGGAGGGCTTACTCCTGCTTCATGGCTGTCCTTTCACTGTCATTTCACATGGCCCTTCTCACAGGCGCTTATCCCATTCATGAGGGCTCCACTCTCACGATCTGATCATTTCCTAGAGGCTCACCTGGTAACACCAGCACCTGGGGGTTTGGATTCCAACATATGAATTCTGGAGAGATGCAAACATCAGTCTATGGGAGAGAGAGAGAGAGAGAGAGAGAGGGAGAGAGAACAGGTGGAAATTTTATCTAGGCCCAGCAACCAGGTGAAAAAGCCCATTGTGAGGACCAGAGCTGGTGTAATGGTTATGTTGCTGGACTCCCACATGGATGACTGCAGTTTGAGTCCTAGACCTGGTGGCTAGAAACTCATGCCAAACTCGTGTGCATGCCAAAATCTTGAGAATAGAGGAGAAGGGATTGTGGCATGGCCATCACCCCTGGAAGATGATTTCTTGCTTTCTGTCTCTCCAGTGAGCATATGCACCATATAGCCAAAATCTCTTTTAAAAAAAAAAGAAAAAAGAAAAAAGCTCATTGTTTGGAATCTCAGAAACTAAGAGAAGTTCTCTTTGGCTGAAGGATTTGGAAGAGGGTAGTGAAAGGAGATGAAGCTGGAGCCATGACAAGCAAAGGCTAAGTCATGTGGAAAGTTTCACTGTCTTCTTGAATGACCTTAAGTTTAGTGTGATTTTAAAAACATGTTTTATAGAAGAGAAGCAATTCCATTGCCTGAGTATTCAGAAGTGCTTCCTATTGTGTAGGAAAACATTCAGGAACTTAGTAATTTAGGGAGCCATTTACTCGTGAAGACTCAAATATTTATTTTTCACCTAGCAAACACATATAGCACTTACTGCATGTCTACCACTGAGGAGACAAAATTGCCAAATGTCTCCTAAGTGGTTTATAACTAATCGTACCCCAAGGTAGGTACTCCTTTTTGTTTGCAGCTTTATTTATGTACCATAAAATCCACCCATTGTTAAGTGTACCACTCAGTGATTTTTAATATATTTATACAGTTGTGTAGCCGTCAGCACAGTCTTAAAGCACTTCTTTCATCTCTAAAACTTCCCTTGTGCCAATTTGCAGTTATTCCTACCCCTGTCCCTAGGAAATCACTTATCTTCTTTTATCTTCATTGAGTTTTATTTTCTAGGACCTTTATATAAATGGAATGGTATGGTAATCTTTTGCATTTGGCTTCTGTCACTCAACACAATGATTTTGCGATTCATTCATGCTGTACATGTATCACTAGTTCTTTACTTTTCATTGCTGAATTTATTCCATTGCATGGATGTATCGGTTTTTGTTTATCCATTCATCAGTTGATAGATAGCTGAATTGTTTCCAGTGACCCGCCTCTATGAACAGCGGTGATGTGGATATTGGCGCACTAATATTAGTGTGGACGTGTGTTCTCATTTTTTTTTTTTTTTGGTAAATATGCAGGAGTGGAGTTACTAGATTTAATGCCAAGTTTATGCTTAACTGTTTAAGAAACTGGCCAACTCTTCTCAAAGTAACGGTTCAGGTAGTTCAGGGGAAACTGAGGCATGGAGCAATTCAGAAACTTGTCTACGGTCATAAAGCCTGTAGGTGGTAGAGATGGGACTTGAACCTATCCAATCTGGAGTCCACCTCTGTGGACTTCACACTAAACTTTGATGGTTCCTTTCTCCGAAATTCTCAGTTTCAAAGTGTGAATCTTGTGTACTTTCCCTGATCTTGATTTCGAAGCTGCTAAAAGACACCATTCCATTATGTCCGTGGGAACTGTGCTTGAAGACATTTCTGTGGTGTTCTTTTCCTTCTTTGCCTCTAGGGTCATTCCCTAAGCAAACTTTGGTCCACTCGAGTATTTTTATCTTTGTGCTCTTTCCGTGAGAAAAATGAACAAACCTGGCAAGTGTTTTGCAACCGGGAATTGTAAATTCCTTAGGGATCAAGTCTCCTTTCTTGGCCCAAAAGCCAACTCCTTAGGGAAAAATGACATCCTAGGTATGGACCTAGTCTGAGCGGCTGGTAAGTTTTCTTTTAATATCACAGCTGGCAGGTGTCTAAAAGCATACACCAGTGTTAGTGTGTGGAACGTCAAAAGACTTTTGCCCCTGGCGGTAGCTACTTCCTTCTGATCTGAAAGATGACCACAACCATCACTTTTTCTGTTTTCAAGATTTTATGACTCTCATCCTGTGTGTCTTCATTTCTCTGAGGATTACAGAAGAATGATGGCAACTCTCTAACACATCTGAACAAAATAGTAAGGGGATGCAATTGTTAGGTCTTTAGCTTAGCATAGATAGGGCTGGGCCAGCTAATGGAGAGGTGGATCCCACATGGTCAATTGTGTGGCTCTAATCCTGGAGGAAGTGGCTTGAAAAACATACCAGGAGCATATGTGTGTGCATGTCCAAAATACTGAGAGGTGAATGGAGAAAACGGGTTGTGGCATAGTTATTCTTTCTGGGGGTGTGCTTTCTCATTTTCCCTCTCTCTGTTTCTCTCTCCAGTGTTTTCATGTTTCTTCTAGAAAATAAAAAACAAATGTACATGGGTTTTCACAAAGCTCATGGAAAAGTGAATATTTTGAAAAAGCTATACATGGATTTCAAATTTCTCTTTGTACCAAAAATAAACTCAAAATTTAATTCCATTATCCCACAAACTTTATGAACTCCCTTATACATGACTAAAGACTCGCAAGGAGTGGGAGGCTGGTTATCAAGAGATAGGAACGATATTGAGAGAAAACTCGATAATAGGTTATGGTGCAATTCTTCTGGGGTCTTTCAGTAATGTATTCTAAAGGCCTGGGTGTTTTTTTGTTCTGTTTTTTTTTGTTTGTTTGTTTTTGCTAGAAGGTATGTGCACTCTTTAAGGACAGAGAGAGAGAAGAAAAGGAGAAAGCATACCCCTTCTCACCAATGGAGAAGGATCACACTGCAATCCCTTCTCCATTCCCCTCCTTTTTCTTTTCATGATTTTAGGCACACGTGTGCACACGCCTAGAGTGTTTCTCAAGCCACAGGGTCCAGGACTCGAATCAGTAGGTCAACCATGGGGTCTGGCTGCTTTAACAACTAGGCCATGGAGCCCACCCAGAACTGGTTTTTTTTTTCCTAGGGGCTGTTACTCTGGGAATGTAACTTGCCAAAACTTGTATAGGCTAGTAAGAGACACAATCATGATCCCAACCCAGGTCTCAAACCTTAAGTCTTAAGCTAGACTGCTTTCCTCTGTGAACCCTCAGGCGAGGCACAGTGTCCCAGAAGCATTTAATAAACAATCTGTCCTTTTCTCTCTTACATATAGTTCACTATTATCATATTTTAAGTTTTTTTTACCCTCATTTTCCTGTTATAGTAGTCCAACTGTAACTTAGTGCAATGGTTTGAAGAGGTCCCCTGAAAATTCATGTGCTGAGCCTTAGTAATGGGGTTAAGAGAGAGAATACTTGATCCAGTTATGTTTTTGAGAGGTGGGACTTTTGAGAAGAGATTAGTGATTGGGTTATTCTTGGGACTAGCAGCTGGCATAATGGTTATATCACTGGACTGCAACATGGCCAACCATGGTTCGCATCCTGGATCCAGTGACTGAAAACTCACACCAGGTGCATGTGAGTGTGTGCCCAAGATCTTGAGAGGAGAATGGAAGAGAAAGGATTGTAGTGTGGCCATCCCCCTTGGTGGGTGTGTGTGTGTGTGATTCCTCTCTTTCTGTCTCTCTGGGAACCACATACGCCATATAGGAAAAATCTCTCTTTTTTTGTTTTTTAGAATCCTTATTCTTCTATATTAGTTTTAGGTTGGGTTTATCAAACTTAATATTTTACTTTTGGAAAGATCTGATAGATAGGTAATTCCTTGCTTATGTAAGATTCTTACTTGCCTTTATACCTTTACTATCTTGCACAATATCTCACATTCTAATAAATATTTATAGAACTGAACTTTTACTCATTTATGACCTCCTTTCAACCCCTAAGTGGGAAAACAAATTATGCAATAATTGAAGGTCAGATTCAAAGCCATCTTGTCTTCTTTTGAATAAGAGCAGAGCAAAGGCCAGGGAGTTGACCCCTTTTATAATCGGGACAACTATGGCTTTGGCTTTAATTCTTTTAATAACTCAGCAAGATTAGCAGTTGTACAAAATAGCTTCTGCATAGAGCTTTAGCAGTGGCCGTGGACAAGGGCCATAGCTGGGCTCCCAGTGGAATTTCAAAGAAAAATACCTAGCTTAAACTAGGAGATAACAGAGGCAAAAATGTCAGTTAGTCCATGTAATCAAATGAGTAGTTTGTTGAATGTTGAGTTACAAATACCTCTGCAGAAAAAGGTTACGTTACAGAAATGAGGAGATCGCCATCTAGTGATAATATATACAAACACCACCACCGGATCTTTAGTAATAAGCATAATTTGTAGTGCTTACTTTATCATACGTACGTACTACTCTAAAATTTTTACATGTTACAGCAATAACCTTGTGAGTTAGATATTACTATTACTCCTATTTTAAAGCTGAAAAAAAATTGAGATTTGAAAGAGTTAAGCAACTAGCCCAAGGACAGAGAGCTAACACGGTGCTGAAGTCTAGATTATGTGGTTCTAGAACTGGCGTTTTCAACCGTTTTGGCTGTTATGCCTGAAAGGAAGAAAGCAGTGTGCTGGAGTTAGCTTCTTCCAGCTAGAGGGCACAGATGGTGTGTATTTCTTCCAATACTCCATCCAGGGATGTCACGTTGGTAGTTTGAATTCTGTCACAGTGGGAATATTCACACAACAGAAATCAGAAAATCCAACACATCTGGGCCTTTTCTCCTGCAAATCCAATTTTCTAACATCCTGGGTGAGAAAGACTGAATTAAGAGACAGAGCCATAAGCTTTCTTCAGGGAAGCTGAAAAAGAGATATGGAAAGTACTGAAAACCTGGTTTTAGAAAAAGAAAACTTTTTGATTTTTTTTTTCAGGGTGAATATCAGAATAGAAACAGGCATTTTATGACAATATAAAACTGCTTAAAATGAAGACATATTGAAGAGTAATGTGGGGTTGCTCAGCTGCTTTATAAAACAAAACAGTTGCTGGGCCTATGTTGGAAAGCATACATTAAAAATGACCAAAGAAGCAAATGAGTCTGAAAAAAAAACAAATGCAACCATTTTAAAAAGTTTTTACACTGGAGAGGGGCCAGCAGGTGGCATGGTGGTTAAGATGCTGGACACGCCCACATGGCCAATCACAGTTTGGTTCTGAACTTGGTGGCTTGCTTTCTCACTTTCTCTCTCTCTCTCTCTCTCTCTGTGTGTGTGTGTGTGTGTGTCTGGTCAAGTTAAAATGAATGAATGAATAAATAAAATAAAATTAAATAAATAATTCTTTTAAAAAGTTTTTAAATTGAAATATGCTAGTTGTGTATCTTGGTGGGGTACAGTGTAGTTTTTCAGAATATGTACACAATATATGATGATCAAATCAGGACAACAAGCAAGTTCACCGTATCAAGTATCTATCTGGGGTGACTTTGATATGAATTACCCTGAAAATTAGTGATGTCAAGCACTTTTTCCATGTACTCGTTGGCCATTTGTATGACTTCTTTTGAAAACCATTTGTTTAGATTTTTTCTTTCTTTCTTTTCCTTCCTTCCCTCTGTTCTTCCTTTCCTCCCTTCCTTCCTCTCTTCCTTTCTCCCTCCCTTCTTTCTTTCTTTCTTTCTTTCTTTCTTTCTTTCTTTCTTTCTTTCCTTCCTTCCTTCCTTCCTTCCTTCCTTTCTTTCTTCCCTGCTGGTGATCTGTTTGAATTACTTGTGCATTCTGGTTATTAATCTCTTGTTAGATGTGTAACTTGCAAATATCTCTTCCCATTCTGTAAGTTGTTTCTTCACTCTGTGGTTTCCTTTGCTATACAGAAGCTTTTTTTTTTTTTTTGGAGAGGTTTTCGCTATAGGGCGCGTGCGCTCACCAGACAGATAGAGAGAGACATAGAGACAGAAAGCGAGAAATCACCCCCCAGGGGGGATGGTCACGCCGCAATCCTTTCTCCTCCATTCTCCTCTCGGGATCTTGGGCACACACGCACACGTGCCCGGCGTGAGTTTTAAGCCACCGGGTCCGGGAAGCGAACCGTGGTCGACTACATGAGAGTCCAGTGACATAGCCATTACGCTAACTGCTGGTTCCCTATACAGAAGCTTTTAATTAGATGTATTCCCAGTTTTCTATTTTTGCTTTGTTGCTTTGTGCTTTTACTCTGTTTTGTTGTAGTAATTTCATGAGTAATTTCTTTTCTTTTCTTTTTTTTTTTTTTTGTTATAGGGCACATGTGCTCACCAGAAAGACAGAGAGAGACAGAGAGACAGAAAGTGAGAATCACCCTTCAGGGGGGATGGCCACACTGCAATCCTTTCTCCTCCCTTCTTCTCTCAGGATCTTGGGCACTCATGCACAGGCACCCGGCGTGACTTTAAGCCACCGAGTCCAGGACTCAAACCGCGGTCGACTACACGGGAGTTCAGTGACATAGCCATTATGCTAACTACTGGTCCCTCAATTTTCTTCTTACTTTTACTTTTTTTATTTAATCAAGATATAATCAAAGGTACAAATGGAAAATGCATGATAAATCAACAATTAGCTTGAAATTATTGGGATGAATAGAAGTGTTGTTATGCATACTTTAATCCTAATGAACATGTATAATTAAACCAATTTATGAAATAACCTTCCCCCTTTTCTTTTTAAAAATTATTTATTTAATTTTATTTATTTATTTATTATTTTAAAATTTGACCAGAGAGAGAAAGAGAGGGAGAGAAAGTGAGAAAGCAAGCCTCCAAGTCCAGGACTTGAGCTGTGGTTGGCCATTTGTATGGCTTCTTAACCAGTGCTTCCCCCGCCATACCACATGCAGGTCTCATCTTTCCCCTTTCTAAATGCTTGCAAATTCATGTTTATACACACAAACACAACACAGACGTATGCATGTATGCCTTCCTAATTGGGAGAAGACCTTTATTCTTGTTGACTACATTTAGGAATCTCTTGGAATGTTTGGAGTTCAGAACATCTTACAATGTTACTGTGAGAGTAATCACTGTCAGCCTGCATTTATATTATAATGTATGAAGAGAATACACCTGAGGTTTATTCCTTTCAGAATCTGTGGCAGGAAAGACATTGATGGAATTCTAGTCCATGTGCATCCTCACTTTTATTTATTAATTTTTGAAATGCTGCATTGCCTCTCCTGCCACACACTCGGAAATGCAAAGTGGTGCATGTATTGAAAGACTTGTAAACTAAATAAATTAGCATAAAGAGGGGCTAGGGATTTGAGAAAACTTGAATGCAGCTTTCTCCTGTGCTCTGTGTTTATTGCATGGGAGATTGGATTACAAACAACATAGTCCTTTGAAGTAAATAGGTGACCTTTTCTCAGCAAGCTTACCACACATCTTTACAATGAAAAATTTTGTAAATGTGCAGTGGACAAGAAAAAATTAGTCAAAACTGTGGCCTTGACTGAAGTTTGAGAAGTCTTTTTATAGAGGGTCAGTTACCAGGAATTTTTATGCAAGTAGTTACAGAAGTTGAATCAAGCAAGTTAATTATTTCTGATGGGAGTGGGGTTTCCATGCAAGCAGTTACATTGCTAAACAAAAGTGTTTTGGGCTAGTTAGCAAAGACAGTAGCAGGTACAAGATGTTGTCCTGGATATGGTTTTCTGTATGGCTAGCACAATCTATTTTCTCATGGGAAGAGCAAACAGGTTTATAGAAGCAGACAGCCATGTTAGAGTAACGGAACAAAATGAACCAACAGTTATTCGAGTGCAAGATCTAATATGTGGCCTTCCACAATACAAACAATAGGCTTTCTCTACAACCAAGAACATCTTTAAGAAGGAAGTTAAAGACTTACTTGGAAACAAGTGCAAGAGCTATTATGTAGGACAGGGGACATACTAACCAGTGATACTTGACTTGCTTCTGTGGGAAATGGGCTACCCTGGGCTTCTTGAGGTGCCAGTGTAGCAGGTTACCCAAGTCGTTTTCCAGCAGATCTGGGCCACTGTTACACAGGGTGGTCTCTGACACCCTCCTATAGGAATACATGCAAAAACTCACCTCCTCTACCCTCCTGACTGTAATTCCTTAGACTAAGAATTACAGCTAATACAAGCTGCATTATATTATCCTCCAAGAACTTAAAAACAGAAAGCATAGCACTACACAATGGAGCTGCAAGATTGTTTAGAGCTGGGCCATGGCAATCTCAAACAAAAAGTCAGTCTTAAAGGATCATGAGACAAATGAACATCCTTCCAGTGGAAAGTGGTTAGAAGAGAGGAATTCAGACAACTGTTCTTCAGAAGCCTTCGCAGTCAGCACTGGAAAAATGGTGACGGTTGCTGAGGCTGAGTAATGGATATATCCTGGAAACTAATGTGCGATTTTCCTGACTTTTGTGTTCTGTTTACAGTTTTTCAAAATAAAACTTAAGAAATAAACCATCGGGATCTTTAACTGATTATGTTCAATAGAGTAAATAAGATAAGATAAAATAAAATATCAAGAGCTGTCGGAAAAGGTAGGTCTGAGATACAGTGCAGAGGGCTCTGTACTGCAGTGGGAAGATCTGTGAGTAATGACAAGTCTTTGGAGAGTTTTAAGCAGGTAGAATGTGTGCGTGTATAAGAGTGTGAGATTATCAGTGTGTGAGGAGTGTCAATTTGTGGTGTGTTAGTGAATGGGTGTGTGAGCGCAAGCGTGTGTAGGTGTGGTTGTACAAGTATGTGAGTGTATGAGAGTACATACAGAAGTATATAAGTATGTGAGAGTGTGTGATTGGTGTGTGTGGGAGTATGAGTGTGTATAAAAGCGTAAATATGTGAGGGGTGTGATTGTGTGGTGTGTGAGAGTGTAAGAGTGTGTGGGGAGTGTAAGTATGTGTGTGAGAGTGTGTGATTGTGAGTATATAGGAGTGTGAGTATGTGAAGCCGTGCACATCTGAGAATGTGAGTGTGAGTGTGGGAGTGTGCTTGTGTATATTTCAGTTGTATGTGTGTGCACATCTCCTGCTCATGAAGAAATGGAACAGCAGCGACTATCATAGCTATATGTGAAATCACACTTGAAGCCTGAATATAGTCTTGATCCTTTGGGTGGTGCGGGGTGACCGACCATCTCGGTTTGTTCAGGAAGGAGGAGTTTTCTGGGATGTGAAGCTTTCAATTTTAAAATCTGGGTGGTTGCTTGCCTTATTGGTGGAGGCGAATAAAAGGTACATTGGGAGTTTGAAGGGTGCCTGATGGATAAGGAAACAGAAGAAAAACCAGGATGCTGAACAGGTATGAAGCTAAGGGTGAAGAGTTTCAACAGGAGGGAGTGGTGGCCAATGCCCCAAACTCAGGGGGATCAGAAATGATGGAGACCCAGCCCACAGAGTTTGAATTCTTTTCCCTTTTCCCCCCTAATTGTCAGAGGGTACATACACCTGCCGGAGAAAACAGAGAGCGACAGACAGAGACAGAGACAGAGTGAGAAAGCACCCCCAGTGGAGCAGGTCTCGCTATGATCCCCTCTCCTTCATTCCTCCATTCCCTCCGGATTTTAGGCCTGTATACACATAAGCCTGGTATTCTTTTCAACTTTCCAGAGCCAGGATTGAAACCTTAGTTGGCCACGTGGAATCCAGCTCCCTTAACCAATAGGTCATGGAGCTAGCTCAAGATTGCCTTTTACAAATATCTTTGACAGAGCAGACTTGCTGTACATACTTTCCAGCTGTTAGCCTTCAAGAACAAAACCAAAACATTTCTGCCATCTGGTACAGTTAATAGGATCAGTGCCCAAAATGTAAATTATATCCACATGTTTAGATGTTAGAATGCAGACATCATTAGAGCGCAGACATCAGAATTAAATAACTCATAAAAATTAACATTGAAAGGCGAAAGTATTCTAATCATTTAACAAAATTTGTGTAGTTAACATAATGGTTAAGGCAATCTCTTACAATGCTTGGAAATATTTCATTTTTATTATATTAAGATAAATATCACATGACATCAAACAGGTATTAGTCAACGATGTATAAAATATAAACATATAGCTAACTTAATATACTCTCCAGCAAATATTTTTATCCTGCTTGGTCATCTTGGTAATCTTAACTACTTGATTGGCTCTACTTAGCATTTGCTATGATGCCCTGGGAATGAGGTTGCATGTGGACTAAGGCTGTGAAGAACAGAAAGTTGCATTAGATAGTCTTTCAACGTGATAATCATTTTCTTTGGCTGGAAGGTTGCATTAGGCTGTATATTTCTCAAGTTTGCAGTTTGGACATTGGGGTTTACTCATCAAAGCTGTCGGTGTGCTGATTCTCTAGAGTGTTGCCCTGTCTTTTCAAACACACCTCAGTCAGGGAGCTGCAGTCATATGGTCTTTCAATGACCGCAGAGAAAATGCTCCCCCCATCCTCCTCCCTGATGGCATTGCCTTTTAAGACAGCTCAAGGGGATGGGGGATCTTGGGCCCCTTGCTTAGGGTAGGGGCTGGGGAAGAGGAGTTATGCTATGACTGTTTTGTCTCTACCCTCAGCAAAGGATTTGAAGTCCAGCTTCCCTTATCCACACCCCCACAGAATCCTCTGGTAGATGTTCCACTGTTTCTTGGGAAGACAGGTCTTGACGCTGAGGAAATGTTGGAGATGGCTACAGTGCCTTCCAAGTGACTAGTCTTGACTTTCCCAAAGCATTTTCTGAGACTTTGACTCCTAAGGCGTGCAAGTGAGTACGAGGTGCTATTCCACTGGCAAGCGGGATGTGAGAACAGGGGCCCGTGGGGCCTTTGATCTTTTCCAGAATCACGTTGCCATCACCTTCTTGCTGAGCATTTCTGTGACCCATAGACCCAGCTGCACTCAAGGCCACCAGCCATGATCTATTATCCAGCTGCTGGTTTGAATAAACCCGAGATTTATTCGCAGTGTCGATGGTGCTGGGCAGGAGATGCAAACAGCAGTTTTTCCTAGGCAGCGTTGGATGTAATGGGATTCTTTCCTGTTTTGCATCCTCAGGCCCTTGACAGCAATCTCTAAGGATGGTCGGTGCAACAATTCTCTTTCTTTCAATCCCAGTCTCTTGAAGAGGGTCAGTTAGGCCGAGAGAAAAGAATTCTGTCCTGGATTCTCCCCTCCAGGCAGTGAAGGAGCTGAAGGAGGAAGACGAGGATTATATAATTATTTTATTTTGAGTGTAGGGATTTAGATGGCAGACATTTGAGGTTTAATCCATGGCATGTACACCTCCACTGAAGTAGTTCCCACATTGTAATTTAATCAGTTGTTTCTTTCCAGCCTCTGAACTCTTAGCAGGTGGATTTTTTTTTTTCAAAATGATTGAATTAATGAATACCTTTGTGCTAAATGAATAAATGCACTTATCCTTGTATACTGAGTTTATGGTTTATTATACACATGTGCATTATTTCCCTCGAGCTTTACAGCAAGTGCGTGAAGTAGATGTCATGATTATCTTCGTCTTTCAGGAAACTGAGGCACAGAGAGGATCAATGACTTCCCCAAAATTCCCCAGAGTGGGGACTCAGATCCAGAGCTTTGACACCATAGTGTCCATGCCCCACCGACTCTAGGCCTCTCCCATCATCAGACAATAAATCGGCCTACTACTCACTTATCTAAAAAGAACATAAAAACACTAGCATTGCTATGCAGGATCGGATCCATGAAGACAACCATGGCCTAGAGCTTGACTCTTACAGAGATAGTTAAGGTTTTATAGCATCAGCTCTAGACTATATCTCTGTCTACAACATTCCCAGGGACCCAGCAGGGGTCTGTTGACCCTTGTTACCAAATGAATAGTTTCCTGGTCATATCTTTCAAAGCTTTAGAGAAAAACAAATGTTTGGCCTTGTGCCCGTTTTTTAGCAAGCAGGAGAAAGGGGATTAGGACATAATATTTTTTTGTTTATGTTTTTATGATGAACTAAGACTGTATTTCTTTAAACATACATTTATTTATTTATTTATTTATTTATTTATTATGTATCTATTTATTTGTTGTGGTCTTCTGGCCTCAGGGCCTGTGATTCAAACTGTAGTCAGCCATGTGGGAATCTAGCACCTTAGCCACCCCACTAGCTGTTGGCCAAGGACTATTTTAAGAGTTGCAAGAGTAGAGGAAACCTGGAGAAATTAAAAGTGGCAAAAACGCTGGGAAAGTTGCAATGCGTAACACAAGGCAAAAGTTGTCACAGCAGTCTCCCCGTTTGACAGTGAAGTCTAATGGGTTTGGGGTATACTCTGCTCCCTTGGGTTGGAGAAGACACCAAGAGCAAGGTCTGCAACTGGGTGAAAATCCAGCACACACTTTTTTCGTATATCCCATGACCAAGAAGGTTCTGTGCATTCTTAAATAGTTGAAAAGATATCACAGAAAGGCTATTTCACATGAGAAAATTATGTGAGATTCAAATTTCGCCATCCCATTGGGTTATACGTTGTCTCTGCAGTTTTTGCACTGCCACGGAGGGTTGGGTACTTCTGGCAGCGACTGTGTGGTCCACCACGCCCAGAGTTCTTTTTTTCAAAGTTCTGACCCTTGTCAGAAAGAGCTTACTGACTACTGATCTAGTACCTCAGGTGTTCATACTGGCACTCACGTAAATGCCAGACAGTTAAACAGTGCAGTATGACATTGCCATGAGGGGTGAAGGAGCTGACTATTTCAGGACACCCTTTGCTTTCCACGTGCCACTTGGTTGGCCACACTGCTGCTGCATCTGTGCTGATGTTCTGCCACTGAGTCTATGGGACGGTAAAGGCCTGGGCTCCTCTGGGTGCTGACAATTGCATCTGGGTCTATCTGCTTCACATAGTCTCATTTTAGCTACTGTCCCTCAGCCTCAGCTACTTCTCTTCCCTTCGGAATAATAATAGCTGGCAGTTTTCAGCAGCTCTGGGACACCGTGTGCTAAATATGGTATTTCACCCGTCTCATCGGATGGGGTAATGCTAGGCAGTAGGTATTGCTATTATGATTATTCCTGTTTTACAGATGTGGAAACCAAGGTTCAGAGAGATGCAATGACATGCCTGTGTCAGACACCATTATGCAGCAGACCCAGGGCCTAAGCCTGTCTCTTGAGTCCAGGGACTGCGTGGCTGGGGATGGCAGTCGAGTGGATGCAGCTGCCCAAGGGCCCAGGAGGTTTCACAGGAACAATCCCATTTGGGTTCTTTCCTTGGGCACCCCCCTCACAGCCAGCCACTGTTACACCCAAACTCAGGGGATCCTGGATTCTTTTTCTCTTTGGACTGGCTTTAAAACTACTTTTCTATTTTCTCCTGGTATGCCTGAGAGAAAGTAGAACATTCATCAAGCTCCCTACTAAAAGAAGGTATGGCAGGCTGGCCCCACAGTACGCTGTACTAGAAAGCTGCATCTCACATGGACGACAGTGATTCAAATCCCAGTCCAGGAGGCTTGAAAAACATGCTGGAAGGTTGTGCATGCCCCAAATTCTGTCACAATGGAGAAATGGAGAAAAGATTGAGGCATGACCATGCCAGCTTGCAAGCAGGGAGTGTTTTCTCTCTTTTTCTCTATTGTGAGCACACATATTCTTTGACAATTAAAAAAAAATAAGGAAAGCAAATCAGAGGCAAACCAGAACATTAAAAAAAAGTCTATATTTTTGCCCACTGAGTTTGGTGGATAGGCCCGCATTGCAGAGGCAGAGCACCTCTGCAATGCCACACCCTCAACTGGGTAGGGCCCTACACAGAAACCTTCCTTTCAAAGCTCTTGGGAGACTTTTCATTTGTTGCTTGCAAGGATGATCCCCACAGGTTTTGGCAGGAGCTGTCCCTAGAGAGCTTCTTCCAGACCAAGACTGGCCAAGAGTGTCACCCACACCCTGCACTCCACTCCTTCCCTCCCATGGTTCTTTCCATCCGGCCCTTCACCCCACACCCTTCTTTCATCTACATTGTCCTCTGCTCAGGCCTGACTTTCCTGGGCCACGTCCCAGGCTCAGAGTTCTTCTGTCCCTCCACCACCAAAACCTGATGTGTTCCAGACGACACCTGAGATGAACATTTCTCTATGGCTTTTTACTTTCCACTGTCAGGCAACTCACTCCTCCCCACTTCAGGAAAGGACACAGAGTGGCCCTCCAGCCTCCAGACATTGAGCCTGGCCTCCTGACCTCTCTCCACTCTCCTTTCTGCTCCCACAACCAGTCTTTCTGCGTCAGTTAGACATTTTTCTCCTCTCACCTCTCCTCTAAGAGGAGTAGGAACTTCCACTCTGTTTCTCCTTCTTTTTCTTCCATGGTTGCTTCTTATATCTGCTCTTGGTTTCTGCTCACCTCCATCGATGCAAGACTTGTTTCAGGCAGGTTGACCTCACAGTTGCTGTCCCCTTATGAAACAGATCTTTCTATCCTAGGAGCTCAAAGGACATGTGAGAGAATAGGATGGATTTTCTGCAGAGAAAACTCAAAGAAAAACAAGAGTCACAGTGGAATTTTAGCAGCACTGAGGTAGCTGGAAGGCAAAGGTGATATTAGATTTGAGACAATCTGGTGCTGGTGTCCCTGGAGTCACAGCCCTTAGGTTGGCCCTGACTTGCCTGTGTAGCCTCCATTTGTAAGGACTCCACCAAATGTGAAGAAATATGGCAGACACACCGTCCCTACGTCAGGCCTTTCAGACCAGAATCCCTTGGCAACTGAAGTCTCTTGTGCTGCTCCACAGGGTAGATGAATATCCAGAGCGATTTGTGGGGAAAGGGATCCTTCACACTATAACTTCCTATCTCCTCTAGGGGACAGGAAGAGGGGTGTAGAGTTTGCAAGGTAAGAACACACAGTGGTAAAATGACTATGTCTCTAGTTTGTAGGAATTGGAATGAAACTTCAAATCTAATTTGTTTTACTAAAACAACTACCCAAACTTAAATAGTCGTACATAAAGCATCACTTAAGAAAATGATCAAAATTGTTTTCGTGAATTTTGCTTTCTAGTTAAATAGGTCCCAAGTTGTCTGAACTGTGAAAGGATAAGTATGAGTGTGTGTGAGCAGTTTGAGTGTTAGAAACTTTCTCTGAAGAAAGTCCTTGGTAGCCAGGAGCTGGGAGTTTAAACTTTGGAAGCTACCTGAACTTGGTAGGATCAGTAGCATTCTTTTCACATTTCCCTCAGTAATCATAATGCAAAAAAAACTTAATAAAAAATATTCAAATTCCTAACTTTGGAGTTCTAAGATATCCAGGAGGTGGCTATCTGATTTTGTGAATAGCCTGAGATAGTGTTGATGGATTATTTGGAAGAGTGATAATAGAAAATAACACTTTCCTTTTTTTCCAACAGCCACTCCTAGGGGATCTGCTCTTCCACAGTAGTTACTTCCAGGTAACCCAGGACCAGTAAATCAAGAGACACAGGCACCACTCACATGGGCACAGAGGTAGGAGCTAAGCAAACCAGATGCTCACTGACTCAGGCCTCTTCATTTCTAATTTCTGCTTCCTGTTTACCTCACTTTTCTTCCTTCCTTCTTCCTTTGCTCTTTTCTCACTGTGTTCCCTCCCATTTGGAAAAATAAAGCATTTTATTGACTAATCACCTCTCCACCTGCCATTCTGTTTCATTTATCTCCAAATGGTTTCCCTAAGTGTTGATCTTTGCACATTCCTGGCATTGTGGATCACTTTCCCTTGAGACTCCTAGAATCTGGATGCTGCCCTATTACTCCATTAACAGTACAAAGGCCTCCTTTAGTCAAATCCAAAGCTCTTTGTTTTCTTTTTCTTTTTCACCCTTTACTTTTCTTGGAACCTCTGCAGCACTTTGTGATTTGGCCAGCCTTTCTCTCCCGAATCTATTTTCTCTGTAGGGATTCTGGTTTCCTTTCTACTTCTTGAACTGCATACTGTGTCCTTTCCTAGCCCCCCTTTCTCTGATTGCAGCTAGTTAGTAGGGTGACTTATATAGGGTGGTTATATTATTTTTCCATCCAGATCAAGGTATCCTCAAAATGTAAATGGTGCTCAATTGACAACCAACAACAAATAGGTATTGTCCTAGGCTAACTGGTCACCCTCTTCTTTAGGCTCAGAGGAGAAGTGGAGAGGAGCTCAGGGGAGACCAGGAATGTACACAGACCAAGGAGCTTTGATAAATCCATGTTCGAGTTGCTTAGCTCCTTCTGCTTAGAAGCTCCAGGTAAAAATTCCGGCTCACGTTCATGAAAGGATCTAGTTACCTGGAGAGAAGTGTCAGAACAGGTTTGGGGAGAAAAGATGGGTGAGGAGGGAGGTCTAGATGAAGAAAAGGTAGAACTAGTTTGGTCAGGTTCTGTCTACTCCCTGTGCGCCAGTCATGGATTCTGCTTTCTGAGGTAAAGATGAAGTTGGTGCTGGAACCGCTTCCAGGCTCTTCTTAGTCCAGGGTTGCCCAGGATCAGTTGCACTGAGTGGGCAGCTGGGTAGGCAGCCATGATGATTTTGCACAAAATATTCCAGGAACTGTAGGTGTCAAAGATGTTGGACAGGGAAGCAAATAGGGCAACTGCATTGAAAATGTAGAGAATGAGAAAGTAGCTGGTAGCCTTGATGGCCCCCAAGTGAGCCTCCATGCTGGGGTCCCTGGAGCCAGTGGCACCACTCTTCATGTTCAGGGTGTGTCTCTTGAGAGAGAGGATCAGCAGGGAGGCTGCCAAGATGAATATGATCAGAGGAATGAAGATCCCCAGGTTGTAGAAAAATGCCAGGTTGAGCACATTGGTCTCAGAGAAGTATTTCTTCTCAGTGGAGTTGGTGGAGGGGACAGGAATGGAACTGTTCACGTACACATTGAAGACGTCTTTATAGAAGGGTAAACTGAAGCCTGAGGAAACCAACAATGACAGCCTCACAAGCCAAGGCAGCAGCACTAGAATCTTCCTCTTCATCGTGAAGAACAAGGGGTAAGTGAAGTTCACAATCCTTAGACAATAGAAGACATTGAGCCAGGTGGCAAACCACAGGTTGGAATAGTTTAGGAACACTATGACGACTTTGAAGAGTGTATACACCGTGTTTTGGTTATAAGCGACGCGGAGTAATAGACTGTAAATGTTCTCCAGCATCATCCACATTTGTAGCAACAGCCTGGAAGAGCTGAGCATCAACAGAATGCAGTCACCAGTGGGGAGCTTTTTTCCTCTGACCAACTCAGCCCCATAGATGGCGGTAATGAAGCCATTCCCAGTGACACCTATGATGCACTGTATTCCAGAGACCACCAAGGTGAAGATGACTTTAAATCTGGATATGTCGTTATCTGTGGCATCTGTGTTCACAGTTGCCATTGTCTTTGACCCTGAGGTGCAAATTTCCACGCCAAGAACTGGTACCTGCTCTGTAATCTTCTCACTCTTACTCAATGTTACTGTAGTTTCTCTCCCTGGTTACTGGTTATTTCCAATTTTTCTTCATTTGCTTGTCATGTGACTATGAATTAGAGGCTCGACATGCAAATGATGAGAGGATCCGGTTACTGGCTTTCCCCTGCCCCCCCCACCCCCATTTTTCATAAAGATCCATTTATCTTGGGTTTTCAGAAGCTCACTGGAAAGAATTTAAGACAGGTTTCGAGTCTTGCATTTTCCTCTTTTCTTTACTTTAAGTTTGTATTCACTAGACAGGGCAAGAATCTCATGTTAGGAACCTTAGAGTCACCTTGGCTTTTTAACTTATTTCACAAGATCTTGTTACCAGCTAAGTTATCTGTAAAAACTCAAGAGCTTCTTCTACCTGCCTTCCCCTGCATCATTTCTTATCCCCTTTATTTTGAGAGATGTTTTTTTATTTCCATAGTTACCATGTTTGTGAAATAAGAAATTCCCATAAACTCATATACAAACATCTTCTAAAATTAAGTTTCTCCCAGAAAGGCCAGCTATTATAATGTCCTCAAACAATACACAGAAAAGCCAAAATTGGATGCTATTTGGGTTAATTAGAGACTAGAAAGTCTCCTAGCCCCAGCTGTCGTGTGTTTGTATGTGCATCAGCAATTACAAGTTACTGAGAACCACATGACTATTTGAGCTCAGCATCAGTGTTAAGCCTGAGAAAGATTCAGAGTGTTCTGAACATAGTATTGAAGTTGGGAAGTATGACAAGACACTGTAACTACTCCTCAACTTCGGCTGTAAACCGAAACAAACTCTAGCACCAAAAAAAAAAAAAAAGAAAGAAAATAAAGATGCCTAGAACTCATCCAAATCTACCAATTCAGAGTCTGAGATATGCCTCATGCATTTTGTACTCTTATTTTTTTTATTAATTATTTTTATTTACATTCAATCACTGTATATTTTTACACTATGCAACATGGTTCTCCTGGCATGAATACAGTGCATATTAGGCAAGTCAGAGGCATAACCATATACATTACCGTCAACAGATAATTTTTTATTTTCGTGGCATGCAGTATTTTTAAAAAGCTAAAAGGTCAGATGCTGTTTTGTGTACCTGTAGCCCTAGTTACTTGAAAGGCTAAGGCTGGAGGATTGTGACATAGTGACCCTGTCTAAAGGAAGGAAAGAAAAGTTATGTTGTTCACAGCCAGGATTGAGAAACAAATCCTAGCTAGAAACTAACAAACCTTGACCCAAATTTGGCCCTATAGTTGTGTTGTATCTTACATTGACTAATATTGGACAGAATTAGTTCACCAGTACTGAACCTTTTTCTGTTTGTTCATTATATTGGCTAAAATTTAAGTCTAGGAGATTGCATATCTGCATATACACATAAATCTATTTTTTTTTGAAAATTAGAATATTTGGCAATACTGGGACCAGCAGGTTGGTACGGAGACTTGTACAAGAATGCTCAAAGCAGCTTTAGTTATAATAGCTGGACACTGGAAGCAACAAGAGTCATTGACAAGTGCTACATCTCCTCGAAGAGTCTCACTAACTCCTTTACTTCTCCTGTAGAGGAGGGATGTGCAGGATCTTCAAAAGATTCATGGACAGTATGTATAATGAAAAAACAAGGCACAGATTTACAATTTTTTTCCACCAAACTAAACTCATACTTTAACTCCATTTTCTGAAATTTCTGAAGTCCCCTTGTACGTGTCAACAGCTTTCACAGTTTCCAAAGCTTGTCTTTCATTTGTTTTGTTTCAACTTATGGAAGCAAAAAACAAATCACCTCTCATCACTGTTGATTTCCATTGCTATGGTACCATTTTCTATTGCTTTTCATTCATTTTTTTCCCTCTGATTTTAAGAGGTAAGAAAGCTGGGCCTGTGGCCTAGTGTTTAAGACAGGTGGATCCTACACAGCTAACTCTGTGGTTTGAGTCCTGGACCTGGTGGCTTGAACAGCACGTGGGGTACATATCTGTGCATGTTCAAAATCCCAAAAGGAGGGGGAAATAGAGGAGAAATGATTGTAGCGTGACCATGTCCCATTGGGGGTGCTTTCCATCTCTCCTTTCTTTGTATCTGTCTTCATCTGGCAAGCTTGGGTGCCTTCTGGCAAGAAAAGAAAAAGAAGAGGCGAGAGCAGAGGGGGCTGAAGGGCAGGGTCTGCCTGCAGACCTAGAGGCCTGGATCGGAGAGGCAGGAAGGGGCATAGTCTGCTGAGTGTGGAATGGGGGCAGAGGTTCCATGCTGGCTGGCAATCTGGACTGACGACTCTGGGCAGCTCACAGCGCCGTATTTGTAGGCATGTAGGGCCAGTTCAGTTTTTATTCTGTGACACTTTTTCATTAAGGGAGTTAGATTGGAGATATTCTACTTTAGAGAAGCTTTCGTAGGATTGCCAAAGAACAAAAGTTTCAAATTCTTGACTATTAAGTTCAAAAGCTTTGGTCCAGGTGTTGGGTTGAACTGATTTGGAGTAATATGTGATTAGGGGAAACTTTTTTTTTTTTTTCTTCTTCTCTCTCAACACAACACAATGTAGACTAGAAAATGCTTTTTCACGGGACCAGAAGGTGACATAATAGTTATGTTGCTGGACTCCCACATAGTCGACTGAGGTTTGAGTCCTGGACCCAGTGGCTTAAACTGCTGACAGGTGCAGGTGCATGCATGGCCAAACCCCCAAGAGGAGAATGGAGGATTCCAGTGTGGTCATCTCCCCCGGGGAGTGATTTCTCACTTTCTGTCCTTCTGTATCTCCCTATCTTTCTGGCAAGCGCATGTACTCTATGGCAAAAATCTCTCTCTCAAAAAAAAAAAATGCTTTTAGAAGTTGGAGAGAAATGAGGGAGGAGGTAGGCAGGGAGGAGCTAGATAGCCCAGGGTCTGCAGAGAGGTCTTCCCTCCTGGTCTACCACTTGTGGTTGCATGGGAGTGTCATAGGCAGGCAGGGGTGGATGAGAGCCCTGAGCATTCCACATCCCATCCACACAGGGGAGGGCTGTCAACTTTCCTTGTGTCCACAAACAGAGCTTGTAAATCCACTAGGGGAGTTGCTGAATTCCCACAGGTCATGGCCATATCAAAGGGACTTTGCACCTTCAGTACACATAAGGCATGAACGCATCGGTTGAAGCCAATGTCAGAACAGAGGGATGCCTGCCAGATAGCCTCTACACTACCCCATGCCAAGTGTCTGCGTGCCCCCCAAGAAACATATCTGCCAACCCAATGGAGACAGGAAAGAGAAATCCTGTCAAAACCCAGCAGTGGTGTTTAAGGCTGGTAGGTATGACCGAGAAAACACTGCAGTATAATTAGCTGGTGGAGCGGCGTCAGCTCAGTAAGGGGTAAACACAATACATGTTTATTTTCTCTAATCAGAGTGCTCAGCTCTGAGCTGTTGAATCTCCCTATCCATCCCATAGTGATATCTTGGGTAGGTTTCAAATTTTCTCATCTTTTTTAGCTATTAATGCTCAGTTCAGTTTAATATTTGCTTTAAATATTCTCGTCTCCTTCTCCCAAGAACAGTTCAAACTGGATTCCATCTGGCTAGGTGGGCTGGGATGGGGCAAACCCAGAGCCACCCGTCTCTCCAGCTCCAAGCCCTGGCTGGTGTGGGAGAGAGAAGGGGCAGTGTCTATATCCCTAGCTGCTGTTGTAAATGCATTCTCGGCTGCTTCCCTGCCAACACCATCTGGCCACCAAGCCTTCTGGGTGCCAGGCGTCCATATGTTGGCTGTCTTGTGAGGAGCAAGTGTGAGCTCATAAGGGGTTCTGCGGCAGTTATCCACTCTGTTGCCCTGCCTGTAACTTCAGTAACTCTCCCTTAGCCTGCCTATCATCTGTCTATCCACCCATCCATCCATCTATATAGACACAAACACTTAGGTGGCTGGTTGCAGTGAGGCTAGTACTACTGCCTCTTACTAAGCATTTCAGGTACATATCTGACCTTAGTTATTGGCTGCTTTCTTTAGATCTGTTCTTCTCAACCCTGTCCATATATTAGAATTATCTGAATAACCTAAAGGACTTTAAAAAATCAAAATCAAAACCCAAAACAATATACCCATGCCTTACTCTTAAAGATTCTGAATAACTGTTCTGGAGAATGTTAAGCATTGCATTTTCAGAGTTCCTGATTGTGATTCTCAGATGAGGCAGGAGAGGGTTGAGAACCACTACTCCTGGGGGGACTTACCTTCAGGGTTTATACTATGGGCTCTCAGGTTAGTTCTGGGGCAACAGGAAGAGTGTCACCTGCATCCTGGTGGAAGTGACTGATGACTTGTTGGAGACTAAAGGGACATGTCCTTCCACCAGGTGAAACTGTAGTATTTAGCTTTGTGGCAGTCATATCTACTATATCGTGTTGGGAAAGCAACATCAATTTTTGTACTCGTATCTGTCTGAAGAATATGAAAAAGGAGATAAGCTGAGAGAGCCATATGTTCCATTTAGCAAATCGATGACCATCCTGAATGTTTACTTGGCAAGAGATAAAACTACAGAAAACAGCCTACATGCCCTTATGCAACAAACCACAGTAAGAACAAAGACCAGGGATATGGGAAAGATGTGATCAAAACCTAATGATCTGAAAGAGAATTGAAATGTCAACAAAGTTTGTCTTGGTTATTTATAAAATAAGCAGTTATGTTTTGAAGTGAAAAATCTGCCTGGGATATCAAATTCTTCACAGACAGCAAGTTGTAAAAGAGTATCTACTGAATGTAGCGGAAATTGTGCATCCTAAAAAGACACAAGCATGTGCAAATGTAAAAGGAATCAGAAATACTGTTGTGCAATGCAATGGAAATATGGCTAAGAAATTAAAAAAAATTATGAGAAAAAGTTTTAAATGGTGGCATTTGCTATTGCAGCTGATGAGGGTACATATTTAGTCATACTTATATGTAGTAATTAGCTCCGTTTATTCACTGTGAGGTTGAGGATTTTGATACGATTGACAATATTTTGAACAGTGTACCCACGACAGGCATGACACAGCCACTAATTAAGAACTTTTCGGAGGGGGGGGCCCTAGCTCTGTAGTCCAGTGGTTAAGGGAGACAGATTCTACATGGCCTACCGTGGTTTGAGTACCAGCCTCCATGGCTTGAAAAACACATTGGGCACCTGTGTATGTATGCCATAAATCCTGACAGAACCAAGAAATGGTGAAGAAAGGATTGGGGCATGACCATGCTGCATTGGGGATACTTTCTTCTCTCCCTCTCTTCAGCAAGCACACACAACCTCTGGTAATTATATATACATACATTAGTACTTGTGAAGAGAAGATGCTTTTGAATAGTTCCAGGTAGATTTGTGTGCCTGTATGATGATATTCCTGGGGTGGATAGTATTAATATCAAACTGGCAAGAAAACTGGTTTCTATGTGCAAGTTATGTAAGGACACAGGCTTTACATCTCATCTGCATTATTTAGCAGGCATTGCTTTCTGCGAGAGTTCCAGATTGAAGATGTCATGGACATGGTGCTCACCACTGTGAGCTGAGCTCCTGGAGGGGCTTCTGGCAGAGTTCTGGGTGTGCTGTTTGACAAAGTGGGCACGTTGCACAGCTATCAGCTCACCACACAGAGGGCGGGTGTTGTGGTCTTGGCCAAACTGTAGAAAGAAAGGACTTATTGACTAGAATGGAAAAAAAAATTATTTATGCTAAGCAGCTAAGATTACAATCATGTAATCTTGACTTTGTGGATTGGCAATTATTGGAATTATTGTCCTGCAAAAGTATCCACAAATCGTTACGAAGTGTTATGGGGAAATGTATCTGATGTAGAGTTATTTGATCTTCCTTTCTGTGTTGAAATTGGTTTTGGGGAACATAACCAATAGCTGGAACTCTGGGATGAACATTGTGATACATTGAAAACTGACTTTCCCAAATGGCTCATCGATTTCAGACTCTGTGAAGAGAACCTCCCGTTGTTCAGCGCATGATGGATTCTGCTAGTGTGAAAGATGATTTGTGGAGTGATTCAACTCAGTGACGCTGGAACGTCAACCCCCTGCAAATATCTTAACTATTGTGCCAAGACTCACATTTGAAAATACCTACATGTTTGAACAGCTCCTTTCCAGTATTAAGCTAAGTGAAATGAAATCGTACTCCTGGTTAGAGGCTCAGGTCTGTCTCTGCATTGTAACTTGACACAAGATTTAACAAGGACATGTCGGTGCTGAAGGAAAAGTTGCTAATTTCTGGATCTGAGATAAAAGGTAAATTTTGAAAGAAAATGTTAATAAAATACTGTATTTTAAGTTGTTTTTCAGTTTTGAATTTAAGATAAAATTTTCAGTATCATACACATACATGATGTGGTATGGTTGAAGTTATTTTCAGGAAAATAAAGAAAGTAATTATTTTTCTGGCAGTGGATTTGTTTTTCTTTTTTCTTTCTTTTTTTTTTTTTTTTGAGAGTTTTTTGCT
>NW_006160158.1:869030-880092 GCF_000334495.1 Tupaia belangeri chinensis
AGAGAGAGTCAGAGAGACAGAAAGCGAGAAATCACCCCCCAGGGGGGATGACCATGTCGCAATCCCTTCTCCTTCATTCTCCTCTCGGGATCTTGGGCACACACGCACACGTGCTTGGTGTGAGTTTAAGCCACTGGGTCTGGGACTTGAACCACAGTCGACTACGTGGTAGTTCAACGACATAGCCATTACGCTAACTGCTGGTCCCGGATTTTTTTTTTTTAATTAATCTGCCATGTTTAGTCACAGACTTTTATGTCTCTGGCTTCTGTAGACCCTGGAGTTTTGAAAGATCTCTTCAATGCGTGTCTTGTGTAGGCAACAGATTATGAGATAGTTCTAAAGCTCAGTTAATGGTTTTCACCACAAGATGAAGCTTATAAATTCCTCTTGGAAAATAGAGCAATTACTTAATTTGTGCACTAGTGGGCAGTCATGCTCTTTCTTTCTAAATGAAAGCCTCATGGGGACACCTCTGAAAACCCTTTCTTTTTTTAAAAAAGTTGGCTATGAGTTTTACCCACTCACTTTTAGGAAGATCTTTGTATGCATAGTCAGAATTATTTCAGACAGACAGTTTTTACGAGGAAACTCATTATCTCTTAAGTCTCTCTCTCTTTTTTAAAAGTTTACCCTTTTTTTTTTTTTGGAGAGGTTTTTTGTTATAGGGTGTGTGCGCTAGACAGAGAGAGAGAGAGAGAGAGAGAGAGAGAGAGAGAGAGAGAGAGAGAGAGAGAGAGAGAGAGAGAGAGAGAGAGAGAGAGAGAGAGAGAGAGAGAGAGAGAGAGAGAGAGAGAGAGAAAGCGAGAAATCAGCCCCCAGGAGGGATGGCCACGCCGCAATCCCTTCTCCTCCATTCTCCTCTCGGGATCCTAGGCACACACACACACACACACACACACAGGCCCTGCATGAGTTTAAGCCACTGGGTCCAGGACTTGAACCACGACGGTCGACTTCATGGGAGTCCAGCGACATAGCCATTATGCCAACTGCTGGTCCCAAGTTTACCCATTTTTAAGAGACAGACAGGGAGGTACCCTCAATAGGTCTTCTTCCCACAATCCACTCTCAGTCTTAACTAGATCATGGACTCGTATGTGCACATAGCCCGTGTGCCAAGGGAGGTCTCAGGGAATTTACCCTGGATCTTCCACATGTGGGGCCAGTTGTATTCTGCCACTGCCTGGCCAGAGTGAAGGTTTTTTTTTTTTTTTTTTTTTTTTTTTTTTTTTTTTTTTTTTTGTTTTGGGGGCGTTGATTTTAATTTTTTCATTTGCTGTAGGGTGCATGTACTTGCTAAAAAGAGAGCGAGAGCGAGAGAGAGAGAGAGAGAGAGAGAGGAGTCACCCCCCAGGAGGGATGGCCATGTCACAGTCCCTTCTCCTCTACTCTCCTCTTAGGATTTGGGGCACTTATGTACACGTGCCCAGCATGGTTTTCAAGGCACTGGGTCTGGGTCTCAAACTGTATAGACAACCATGTGGATCCAGCCACCTTAACCACCATGCCATCGGCTGGCCCTATGTAAGGAATTTTCAAGCTTGGCACTACTGACAGTTAGGACTAGATTTCTGTGGTTGTAATGGGAGCTTCCTGTGCACTGGAGGGTATCTGGCATCATCCCTGGCCTCTGCCCATTAGATGCGAAGGCACCCCTCAGTCATGGTGATCTGGAATGTCTCCAGACAAGATCAAATGCCTCCTGAGAATGAGGCATTTCCAAGAACCCCGCCATGAGGGTCTGGAAAACCCATAATGTGTCCCATGAGGGAGTCAGTGTATTTATTCCTTTTGTCTGCTATTATAAGGTAGTACAGATTCGGCAGTGTAAAACTGCACAAATTTATTATCGTACAGTTCTGAGCAGAAGACCAACACGGGTTCCCCCGGGCTAAAGTCAGAGTATTGGTTAGGCTGTGTTCCTTCTGAGAGTTCCTTCTCTGAGTTCTTCAGAGAACCCTGTTCTTTTCCAGTTTTTCTAGGCTCCCTCGCTCCTTGACTCACAGTTCCCACCAGACACGACACATCTCCTTCTCTGACCCTCCAGCTTCCGTCTTATAAAGACCCCATGAGTTAGACTGGGTCTCCTCCAGACCCTCCAGACAAACCAGGCTCCTCTCTCCACCACAAGATTCCACACTAAATTATACCCACGAGGTCCCACAGGCACTACAGCCAGGGTTATAGATTAGGAGGTGAACACTTTGTGGGCCTCATCCTGCCTACCACAGTCTGTATTTGGGCAGGTGCCAGCCAGAGGGCATTGAGTAGCCACATCTCACAGCATGTTCAGTAGTTCTCTGTGCTTTTCCCTTCCCTCTCCCCTTGGTGACTCCCGAGAACTGTCAGCAGCTGAGCCAGTGGGAAGGGAGGGTGAGAAAAATAGCACTGACTGACCCTTTCTCTTTGCAAAATCTCTAGTAGGACTCTGTGCTCAGGCCTTGCTGGGAAGAGGGAAACATTTTTTTTTAAATTGCCAGAGGCTATGTGGACTACCTACCAGAGAAACAGAGAAAGAGAGGGAGAGGGAGAAAGCACCCCTCACGCTAGGATCGCCTCTATTTCTTCTTTCCATTGGACTTTAGAGCATGCATGCAGCCTGTTTCTCAAGCTGCCAGGGCCAGAATTTGAACCATGGTCAGCCCTGTAGGATGTTACACCTTTCATCACCAGGCTGTGGGGCTGACCCCAGAGAACCTTCAAATTAGATGAGAGATAATGGTTTTGATGACATTAGAACTAAACTTTAAAAAAAAAAATCAGAGCTGTTTTCTTTCCTAACATCTGGAAAGCCATGGGCTCTTTCTGGAAGGTTGTAATGGCTGGAAAGAAGGTGCTCTAAAACCGTAAAGACCAAAAACGCAAGGGAGACAGAACACGTTAGTCTCATGGTACAGTGTAGAATCCAGTTCGCCGTGTATATCTGGAACAGGATGATTTTGGCAGAGGGGATTTGGACATTCTACTGAGTCACCCTGTGAACTAGAAAGATCTTGTTCCTAGAGAAGTTTGCTGGCAGTTAAGTCAGTTTGCTTAAGGGGACTGCAGGTACCTTGGGAAGTCTGTGCTTTTCCTGTTTTCTCGGAACACTGGATATTTTTGTGTGACTTAGTAATTTGAGGAAAGAAGTACTAAAATGAGAGAATAGAGAAAAGTAGGGGAAAAACAGATAACTCCCAACATTCTCATGGGAAGAAGGAGACAATATTTTAAATCTGTGTTGGCAGAAGTGCCTGGGGCATATGGCCACCAGAGGAAGAGGGGGCAGCTTGTCTCTCTGCAGCCAGAATCAAACCTTCACATGCTTCCTAATGTGGCAATGTATGACTTGTGCAAACCTGAAACTATCACCAGGAAACTTAAGTGGGTTTTTTGAGGACACAATGTAGAGATTGAAACCTAACTTTCTCCCCTTGAGTCTGGAGGACCTTGAGGGGAAGAGAGATCTCTTGGAGGGACCTGGGGACACAGGGCAGGTGGGTCTCTCACAAAGATAAGAACTGTCAGTGGTAGTCAACAGGCACAAACCCAAATTAACTATTTTTTTTACACGTGATCTATTTGTATATAATTATAAAGACCATTTTAAGAATTAAAATGTGACAAATACATTCTATTCATAAAGAAAGGTATAGTGATTTGGGCTTTTATTTTATTTTATTTTTGGAGGGGCAGGCAGAGGAAATTATGGAGATTTAAAAAAAAGTTAATGTAATTTAATTTCATGTTTGTGTGTGTGTGTGTGTGTGTGTGTGTGTGTGTGCCATAGGGTGCATGCTTGCTAGAAAGAGAGACAGTGGGAAGGAAAATGAGAAGTCACCCCCTCCTTGGGGGATGGCCCCACTGCAACCCTTTCTTCTCCATTCTCCTGGAATTTTGGGCATGCGTGCACATGAGCCTGTCATGATATTCAAGCAACCTGGTTTGAGACTAGAACCGTGGTCAGCCATGTGGCAATCCAGCACCTTAACTAGTATGCTACCTGCTGGCTCCAAGGAGATATTAAAAATGGTGCATGTTCCATGCAAGGAATGAGATGTTGGTGTGGCCTATGGCAGGAAACGGAGAAACCCAAATGAAGCACATAGGTAATGAAGGCGATGGGATAAGAATGGGTGTTTGGCACCTTTCTCATCAGTGTAGGGCTTGAGGGAAATGAGAAACAGACTCCGTTCTTCATAACTGCAGAGAGAAGAGCCATGTACCACAGGTGTGGGGAGAGGAAGGAAAAAGTGAGGAGAGCTAAGCAAAAACAACCCGCCTCCAGGTCCAAAATAGCAAAAAGTGAGGAGAGCTAAGCAAAAACAACCCACCTCTAGGTCCTAAATAGAAATGAACTTTGAAAGATACTCCAAGGACATCGAAGGCATTGCAGGGAGGACACTGTCTATGTGCTTACCTCTGTGAGTATGTGCTGTCTTCATGCCCAGAATCTTCCAGTAGGTTATCTGGCAAAGACAAGAACTGGAGTAGAATGAAGTTTTACCCAGGCGTGTGGGCAGAAGGATCCAGCTGAAGTGGAATCCTGTCTCCGTCAATGTGTGTTGCTGTTGGGACCAGCAGATGACAGAATGGTTACGCTGTTGGACTCCCACGTAGTCGACTGCGGTTTAAGTCCCGAACCTGGTGGCTTAAACTCATGCTGGGCGCGTGTATATGAGTGTCCGAAATCCCAACGGTAGAATGAAGAGGAAGGGATTGTGGCATGGTCATCCCCCCAGCGGGTGATTTCTCTATTCCTCTCTGGGGAGCTCACATGCCCTATAGCAAAAATCTCTCTCGGAAAAAAAAAAAAAAAAGTGCTATGGGGAGCTCACATGCCCTATAGCAAAAATCTCTCTGGGGGGGGGGGAAGTGCTGCTGGCTGTCTACCTGAGAATAGGTGCTTTTCATTACACTTTTAAACTATATGTGGCAAATGTGGTATTTTCTGAATGAAGGAGAAGTGCCTCGCCACATATTAGGCTATCACTAAGTTGTTAAAGGAAGGAAAGAGGAAAGAACAGAAGGGAGGAACATGCCCTATAGCAAAAATCTCTCTGGGGGGGGGGGAAGTGCTGCTGGCTGTCTACCTGAGAATAGGTGCTTTTCATTACACTTTTAAACTATATGTGGCAAATGTGGTATTTTCTGAATGAAGGAGAAGTGCCTCGCCACATATTAGGCTATCACTAAGTTGTTAAAGGAAGGAAAGAGGAAAGAACAGAAGGGAGGAAGATAGGAGAAAGGGAAGCGGGAAGGAAGGAAACAAGGGAGGAGGGAGAGAAGGAAAGAGAGAAAAGCAAACCTACCTTACATGTGCGTGCCTAGTCACTCTTCCATGAATTAACTTCAGCAAATGACTTCGGAGATTGGCGATTACAGAGGGTGTTAGGTCTGTGAAGGGGACTGGGGGCTTCAGGTTACAACAAGGAAAGCAGGAGGCTACTTTGGTGTGAGTTTCTTTTGAGGTTTGTGATGGGGAGGAATATGGGTGTCCTTGTTCTGTGAGGGAAGGAAGAAATTAGACAGAAATGGCAGGGCAAGTCCAATCCTTAATGGTAGGTCAGCTCAGGAAACCTCATGGGGACTGCCCCTGAAGAATTGCCAAACTGCCTTTCTCTGGGTGCATAAAGACAGCAAAAGCCAGCCATTGCACTACATTGAGCTCCACAGAGGCAGTGCTGGGACAAGGGCAAACCGGACAGATGCTGAGCAACTCTGGGCCTCAAGGAGGAAAGAGAACTAAACATGGGCAAAGGAGAGCCTAAGAAGCCGAGGGGCATAATGTCAGCAGATGCACTCTTTGTGCAAACTGACTGGGAAGAGCCCAAGAAGAACCACCCAGATGCTTCAGTCCACTTCTCCAAGTTTTCTAAATAGTGCTAAGAGAGATGGAAAACCATGTTTGCTAAAGAGAAAGGACAATTTGAAGATACGGCAAAGGCAGACAAGGCCCGTTATGAAAGAGAAACGCAAACCTATAGCCTCCCTAAAGGGGAAACAAAAAAAAAGTTCAAGGATCTCGATGTACCAGAGAGGGCTCTTTCAGTTTTTTTTTCTTGTTCTGTCCTGAGTATTGGCCCGAAATCAAAGGAGGACATTCTGGCCTATCCATGGGTGATGTTGCAGACACTGGAGAGATGTGGAATAGCACTGCTGCAGATGATAAACAGCCTTAGGAAAAGACAGCTGCTAAACTGAAGGAAAAATGTGAAAAAGATATAGCTGCATACCAAGCTCAAGGAAAGCCTGATGCAGCAAAGAAGGGCGTTGTCGAGGCTGAAAAGAGCCAGAAAGGAAGGAAGAAGAGGAAGATGAGGAAGAGGAAGAAGAGGATGAAGAAAGTGATAAAGAAATTGATTTCAGAGCAGTTCTTTTCTCTTTTGTCTACAAAGCATTTAACCCCCCGGTACACAACTCACTCCCTTTAAAGAAAAAAAGCTTGTAAAGCTGTGCAAAATTTACTTTAAAACCATAAAGTGTCTTTTTTTAGAGGTAACACACTACAGAGTGTGTCTTTAGATAGTCCTATGCTATTTTCAATAACCACTGACCCTGCCTGCTACAATATGGTGGTTATAAACTGCAAGGTTTTAAAGCAAGATCTTGTTGGTGCACAGCATGGATTAGTTATCTATGGGGAAGGTAAATTTTTCATCTTCAGTTGTCTCTAATGCAGCATATATGAAAAGTTGTTCTGTTAACTGAATACCACTTTGTAATTGCAAAAAACGTTGCAGCTGCTTTGTTGACATTCTGAATGCTTCTAAATAAGTATAAGTTACTATTATTATTTTTAAAAAAGGATAGCAAAAGTTAGGTAGCCCTGGGCCTTCGTCCTCACTGCCTGCCTTAGAGCACCTTTTCTGATCTCCCACTTGAGGCCAACGCTCCCTCATCTGTCCATGTGTTTGATACAAATAGTGCTCTGTAGTTTCATTTTTGGAGGACTTGGTTTTCTACATTCTGTGATTACAGGAGGGACTGCTGCTCTCACCTTGTAAATGCTCTTTAGGCTTGACTGCGCCTTGCAAATGTACCCACTGCAAGGTGGTGGGACCTCAGACAGGTCTAGTGAATCGTAAATGGAAAAAGTATCAGTGTAGACTGGGTGCTGATCAATATTTATGAAATTTAAATATGTCCAACTACTTTAAACTACTTACTTTTCTTTGTTCTCAATGCTATTTTTATTCTCTAATCAAGACCCAAGACTGTAATGATTGAGAAGGTTGTTTTAGGCCAGGAGGTGGCATGTGGATACGGTGCTGGATCTCACATGGCTGACCGAGTGGTTTGAGTCCCAGACTTAGTGGCTTGAAAAACATGCAAGGTGTGTGTGCACCCAAAATCTGGAGAGGAGAATGGAAGAGAGGGGACTGAAGCGTAGTCATCCCGGGTGGGTAGGTAGGGTGTGATTTCTCACTTGTCCTCTCTCTGTCTCTCTCCAGCAAATGCATGCACCTGTAGCCAAGAAAAAAAAAAAGTTTTACTTTTTGACAAATGTAAACCACTAGGTGTCTGAAGAGGGAGGACAATCCCTAAGAAAGCAGTGCCACGTGCTACCTTTGACTTGTCCTCAGGCAGAGAACTTAAGCTGGGAAACCGGGAAGCAGAGTAGTAGAGGAGGGGCTGAACTAAGACAGGTGCTTTAAGTTTTTCTCTGCATGTATCTTTTGTTTTGTTTTGAGAGGTTTTTGCTATAGGGCACGTGCGCTCGCCAGAAAGACAGAGAGAGACAGAAAGTAAGAAATCACCCCCCGGGAGGATGGCCACGCCGCAATCCCTTCTCCTCCATTCTCCTCTCAGGATCTTGGGCACGCACACACACGCGCCCGGTGTGAGTTTAAGCCGCTGGGTCCGGGACTCGAACCATGGTCAACTATGTGGGAGTCCAGGGACATAGCCATTACCCTAACTGCTGGTCCCTCCTCATGTATCTTGAGAGAGAAAAGGCTTTTAGTTCAGCCAAAAATGGAAACTGGAGGAGACAGTGGGGTGGCAACAGGAAGACTCTGCAATGTGGTATGGAGCGCCTACACTGTCTGCCCTCCTTACAGTGAGGTGGAAGGGGCTGCTCTTGAAAGTTGAAGTCAGCCTAGTCGACATGTGAGGGGGCATCTTCCACCTATGACAACGACTCATTGTCCCCTTATTTCCAGAGATGCATCCATTTTGTTCCTCTTTCCAAATCCACCTCCCCTGGGCTTCTAATCCGTGCCTGGGTTCTGGTTTCAATGAACCACAAATGTATGTGCAGCCACCAGTGATCGGAGTGCAGATGCAAATGGCAGTATTCCTGGTAAGTGTGATGGCAATGGGAGCGTTCTCTTATTTGCATTCCTACAGCCTGCAGGTTCTCAAGAAACCATACCTAACAGACAGTTTAGGGGGGTTGCTTTTAATCTTGGGTATAAATGCCAGTCCACAATATTTCTTAGAACGGAAATAGCTTTCGTTTGCAAAGCAGAGAATAGAGGCAGAGTCATCTGTTTAGTGAAAATCTGGATCCATGAGGGAGATACAGGAGAAGGGATTGTTGGGGGGTTGAAGAGCCTGAAGATCATGAGTGAGATGGGGGTAGACTCAGGTTTGGAAGCCTTTGCTCTACAGGGGACTTGAGCATTTAGATGAAGGAGATTATTCCTCAGGGACAGCTTGCAGTGGAGGGCAGGGGCGGGGGGAGAACAGGTGTCGCTGGCACATTTTGGACAATTTAAGCATTTTGCAGTTCTCTTTCAAACTCATTATCATTCATTCCTAACTCTGATATAAGATGGCCCTTCCTGGGCTTCTCATGTCTCACTGGTCCTATCCCTTGTCTGGAGAGGATTGTACTCCAAATTCTATTCCAGGGTTTATAAATGGCCTGTGTGCAGATGCACATATCAGGAAAGTCTTCTGAAATCCTAGATGAGCTCACATATTGAACAGGGATTCACGGGCTCTAGGAGATGGTGTAATGGTTACGTCACTGGACTCCCACGTAGTTAACTGTGGTTCAAGTACTGAATCTGGTGGCTTAAAACTCATTAAGGAAAAAAAAAAAGAGGGGCAAGGCATTATGGGACAAAGAAAAGGGTTAATATCTGTTGAAGATAATGTGTATAGTATTCTCAACTGGATTGGTGAGAAATGTATACATGTTGGAATATTCACTTTGCAAGCTAAGTGACATATGTAATTGAATGTATAAAATAAATCAAAATAAAATGAAAAACTCACATTGGGTGAGTGTGCATGCGTGCCCAAAATTCTGAGAGGAGAATGGAGGAGAAGGGATTGTGGTGTGGGCATCCTCTCTAGGGGGTGATTTCTTGCTTTCTGTCTCTCTGGCAAGCGTACGTGCCCTGTAGCAAAAATTGCTCTAAAAATAAAATAGGGATTAACTTTTTATTATTCTTCTTATTTGACACAGTAATTGTACATATCCTTGGGGCACTGTGTGACATTTTGGTCACATGAATGGAATGCATGAATGCAATGCAAAATGATCAGATAACAATAACCAGCATAAGCATTTCCTTAAACATTTTTGGTCACTTTGTGTCAAGTAGATTCTCTTCTAGCTATCTTGAAATGTACAATAACAGAGTCACTCTCCCATGCTACAGAACACTAGAATTTATTCCTCTTACCTCATTGTAATTTTGTATCTGTTAACCAAAGAGATTAATTTTCCAATTTGCAAACCAAGTGTGTAAAAAAAAAACAAGATACATGTAAAAAGTTTTAATTTCCACATAGGACTTCCCAATCCACCTGATGTATGCAAATATAATTGTGGATAAACTCACTCATTCCATGTCACGCTCATCTCACTCAAGGCTTTCCTTGTGCATTGAGCCTGGCTGCTGAAGTCTACAGGTGGAAGGCGATTTGGGGTCCTCTCCGGGTCACCACCTGCAACCCATTTTCCTTTGACTATAAGAGCTATGCTCAGCACACCACCTTCTCTTCTTCCCTAGACTGCTCATCTCTCTCATGCTCCAGCCCCGTCTTTGTGCTGAGCTGTTTGCTGCAACACAGCCGTTCCCATTACCTGATGGTCAGAGTAGGATCTTCATGGTGACAGGCCAAGTGTGCCCAGGGAATCCAACACATCTTACCTACTTGGCGGGCAAGCTAGAGCTGACTAAGGCAAGCTGAATTCTGCTTTTATCTTTTCTGAGTTTGTTCTTGGGCTCTTATAAAAAAAATTCTGACCTAACAGCAGGGACGTGCATGTAACTATGTCGAGTCCGTGCTCAGCTCACACAGATGCTTTTCTTTAAGTACCTTGACCACTTAAGATACCGATGAAACTCTCTCATTTCCAGTTCAATAATCAGCTTTTACCAACTTGAGTTTTATAAGCACTTACTATAAAACCAGTTTTTGGCAGTAAGAAGAGGAAACGTGGGGCAAGCAGGTGGCATAGTGGGTAAGGCACTGAACTTTCACATGGCTGACCACAGTTGGGGTCTTGGGCCTAGCAGTTTGAAACTCACATCAGGCATGTGTCCATGTGTGCCCAAAATCCTGAGAGGAGAATGGAGAAGAGATTGCAGTGTGGTCATCCTCCTTTGGGGGTGAGTTCTCATTTTCTCTCTATTTCCCCAGCAAGTGCACATGTCCTATTTGCAAAAATCTCTCTATCAAAAAAACCCCCAAAACCAAAAAATCAAAAACAAAAAAGAAATAAAATGAAATGTGGACTGTCCCTGTTTAATCCATTTGAGGGATTGGTAAACTTTCCCAAAGGGTTCTCATAGTGGAATTCACAGGATTTTTAACAGGTGAGAAAACACTCCAGCATAAAGCAAGAACAAGATAAGTCTGTTATCAATGGAGTTAATGTTCCAGTTCAGAAATTTCCTGAAGAAATGCAGTTTAGAGGATTTTTATGACACCAAATTAAGATTCATGCAATACAGGATGGTCCATGGTAAAACATTTTGGGTACCAAAGATTAACCTTCTGAAATAGACCTAGATACTCTTGTATTATATAAAAAAAAGTTAAGTGTTCTGATATTATATTTGTCTGTAACGTATTGGCTTCCACTTTTTTTTTTTTTTTTTTATTTTTTTTTGAA
>NW_006160158.1:880256-901336 GCF_000334495.1 Tupaia belangeri chinensis
CCACTTTTTTTTTTTTTTGAGACTCTATTGAGAAAATAATCCCCTCTAATGATGAACAGAGAGGGAGCAGGAGTGGCCAAAAGTAGACCAGAGAGCTCATTCCATTTCTTGGTTGTTGGACAGTCCGTGAAATCAAATGGTGTGAAGTGGAGTAGGGGGAATTTGGAATATGCACAGGGTGGGCAGCCGGGAATATGGTGGCCGATCAGCCAGCTGGGAGTCTGGAGGCCTTGAATGTAGGGCTTCTAGCTTCGAGCAGTGGGAGGGAGTCATGGAGCAAAACTAGAGGCAGCGTTAAATTCTGTCTTCCGGCTCCTTCTCCACTGCACACAGAACACCTGGCAGCCATGTAATGGTGATTCTTTACTAGAGAAACTGGATACATTTCCAGAAAGAACTAGGGCTTCTGGCATAGACTTTTCACATAGATTGAATCCTTTTTTATTATGGCATTTTGGATTTCCAGGCTCATGCCAGATTCTATATCCACATTCCTAAGATATGAGCAGCCTGGCAGGATGGCCCAGTTACAAAACTGAGCTGTCGATCAGCCTTGCCATTCAGGAGAACGTGCTACCAGGGACTAAAACCTGCAACTCCAAACAGCCTTCCATTTTCTTTTATGATTAATAATCAAGGCTTCTCAGAAATAAGAACAAAATCCACAGCCTGGGGGAAAAAAAAGCTAACACAGACAAAATCAATTAATGACTCCTAAGGTAATAAGGGTCAAAGAAGAACACGTGAAAAATTCAAACTGTATCCTCAGAAAGCAGAGGTGATATTGTCTCCATAAACAGAAAAGAATGTCACCAAAGTAATTAAGAAATGAAAAGAAGTTTTTGGAAATTAAAAGTATGGTTTAAACTTACATTCAGTTAATATATTATTTCAGTAAAAGTAAGATAAAAGTTCACGTAACTTGGAATTCAGAGCAAAATATCAATTATAAAAAAGATGAGTGGGACTCAATAGGTGGCATAGTGGTTAAAGTGCTGGACTCCCACATGGCTGACTGCAGTTTGAGTCCCGAACCTAGTAGCCTGAAAATCCACTGGGCGGATGTGTGTGCATACCCAAAATCTTGTGAAGAGAATGGAGAAGGGATTGTGGTGTGGCCATCCCTGGGAGGTGATTTCTCACTTGCCTTCTCACTCTCTCTCTGGTGAGTGCAGATGCCCTATGGCAAAAATCACAAAAAAGAGAAAGAAAATAAAAAAAAAAAAAAGAAAAAGATATGAGAAAATATGAGAGACACAGTTGTTTAATCTGAAAGTCCTAAAATCTGATTAAAAGAAGTTTTATGTAGTGAGATTAGAGGAAATGGAAAGAAAGAAATTACTTTTTAAAAATAAAAGAGATCCAGAAGGTGATGTGGTGTTTAGGGTGGTTGGATCCCACATGGCCAACTGCGTAGTTCGAATTCTGAATCTGAAGGCTTGAGAAACACCCTGGGCACATGAGTATGTGTGCTCAAAATCCTAGCAAGAAAGAGAAAGGACTGCATGCCCTGTGAGTATTGCTGTCTCACTTTCCTTCTCTCTCTCTCTGTCTCTTTCTGGTGAGTGCATGTGCCCTTTGACAAAATTTAAAAAAAAAGAAAGAAAATAGAAAGAAAACGCCAATGATGCTCCAAAAACATGATCTTTGAGGCTATTCCATTGTGTACCAAGAAAAGAAAGAAAGAAGACTCCAATAAATAAAATTATAAGGGGCTTCACAATGAGTGCTCCAGAGATGAAAAGGATCCTAAGACACTGTAATGAACAACTGCATGCCACCAAATTGACAACTTGGACAAAATTTAAGTTCCTGGAAACATACAACTTGCCAAGACCGAACCAAGAAGAAACTGAAAGTTTGAACAGGCCAGTAATAATCAAGGAGATAGAATCAGTAAAATAAAAACATCTCCTGGGCCAGCCAGTGGCATGGTGGTTAGGGCAGCTGGATCTCACATGGCCAATTATGTGGTTCAAGTCCAGACCTGGTGACTTGAGAAACACAACAGTTGCATACGTGTGTGTGCCCCAAATCCTGAGAGGAGAATGGAGAAGGGATTGCTACATGACAATCCCCTTAGGGGGTGCTTTCTCACACTCTCTCTTTCTCCCCCTGGCAAGGGCACATACCCCATAGCAAAATTAAAACTACTAACAGTAGAAAAATAATAAAGCCCCCCCCCAATAAAGAGAAGTCAATGACTAGATAGATTTACAGGTAAATTCTATGAAATATTTGAAGAAGAATTAATTCTAATGGTCCTTCCAGCCCAACACCTAGCAAAGCGAGAATCGATGGGCACCTGAGGTGAGCCCAGCCTTGTCCCTTTAACTGGAAAGCCTCTGCCCCAAGCCTCCCCTTCTGGCCCCTAAGCAAAGTAAGGGCAGTCTCTTTCTCTTGTCTCTGACCTCTCCTTTCTCTTGCTCATTTCAGAGTCCATGTGCAATTGAGGTGGGCCCAGCCCTGCCTCTTTCCCCCTATGCTGCATGGTTTTCTTTTTGTTTGCCTTAAAAATTTTTCCTCCCTTTTCATTGTTTTTGTTTCGTTTTGACTTTTTTTGGTCCTTTTCTCTTTTTTTCCTTTTTTTTTTTTTTTTTTTTTACATGACTTTCTCATCTTGCTTCTCAGCTTCCACACATTGAGTGTCTAGACAGGTCTAGGTACACAGTAGTGAAACATCTGAATACTTTTAGGTTCATAGAAAACCTCAACCCACAGGACCAGCAGTTGGCGTAATGGCTATGTTGCTCGACTCCCAGTGGTGGCTTAAACTCATGCCGGGCGTGTGTGCATGCATGCCCAAGATCTCGAGAGAAGGATGGAGGAGAAGGGATTGCGACGTGGCCATCTACCCTGGGGGGTGATTTCTCACTTTCTGTCTCTCTGTCTCTCTCTGTCTTTCTGGTGGGAGCATGCACCCTATAGCAAAAACCTCCCCAAAATAAAAAAGAAGACCTCAACCCACACTAAACTGCTACAGAAAGGGAGAAACTCATCTTCATAAATCTGAATTCAAATCTCTTCCTATGGATACCATATTGCAAAACACAATAGTAAAGGAGAAATAGGCATAAAAGTGGAGCATACAAGCTTACAGTAGCAGAAGTCTTCAACAAATTAGCCGAATGTGAATATACCACCCAACGACTAAAAGTGAGAGAAGTGAGACTGCAAGATGAGCAGCTGGGAGAAACATCGAACGGCAGAGAGAGCATAGCTCACCTCTTTCCACACACCTTTGAATTCTCTGTTGAAATCCTGCAGCTCAGCCCAGATGCACCTATTCCCCTAGAAATTGGGAGGTCTTTGTAATAACTAGTTCCATCCACAAAAGTGCAGGCTGCTTGGTGAGGATCAAGAAAAGAGAACTACAGAATATTGCAGGTCATTTCCTCTCACATGCCTCTAACACTCAGAACTAACTCCAGGAAAGCACGAAGTAACATGTAATCTGTCAAATGACCAGAAACCACCACAGAGGCCCCCAAAATAAAAATTTCTGCCCCAAGCAGAAAAGACAGCCCTTCATCATACACAGACTGTACAATGGAACACACAGAAATGTCAGATAAAGAATGTAGAATATTCATAGTGAGAAAGCTAACAGAAATGCAATAGAAGAGAGACAATGAACTCCAGAAGATGTAGGAGAAAAGAGACAATGAGTTCCAGGAGGTGAAGAAGTTCTTGTATGATCTAAAAGAGGAAATATACACTGTAAACAATAATCAAATGGAACTGTAAGAGATGAAGGACCTAATATGGGAAATCAAAACCTCCCTTGAAAGTATTAGAAGCAGGTTAGATCATGCAGAAGATTGAATCTCAGATGTACAAGAAAGAATCTCTGACCTAGAAAAATTCACCAAAAAGACTGAGAAAATAATTCCCCCCAATAAGAATAATATATAAATAATACTAGGTACCATTAGACATCTGAACATCCAGATAATAGGTTAGGTGAAGAGACCCATAAGGGCATTGATAATCTATTCCATGAAATCCTGCAAGAAAACCTTCCAAACCTAGAGAGGCATTCGAAGATCCAGTCCCAAGAAATACAAAGGACCCCAAATAGAATCAACCCAAGATCTTCTCCAAGGCACATCATAGCCAGATTGACCAAAACCACAGAGACAAGATACTGAAATTGACAAGAGAGAAATGTCAAGTTACTTTCAAAGGCTATCCCATCAGGCTAACATCAACCTTTCATCAGAAACGATGTAAGCAAGGAAAGAATGGGAAAATATATTCAAAGTGTTAAGTGATAAACAGTTTCAACCAAGAACACTGTACCTGGCAAGATTAACCTTTATAAAAGAAGAAAAGCCCAAAACATTCTCAGATAAATAAAACTTGAAAGAATTTACGAATATCAGACCAGCTCTTCAAGAGTTCTGAAGGGAGTACCATACCAGGAAAACTACAGACAGACAGAAATAACAGAACAAAAAAATGAACAGGAAAAAAGGCCAGCTTAATGGTAAGATAAGTTTAGAACTATCAATAATAATGCTGAATGTGAACTTCCAGGATTTTAATGAAAAGATCAGACCACAGCAACACTGCAAAGTCAACAAAAGAGAGATTACATGAGACTGAACTGGTGAAATAGAATTCCACGAATTTTGTCTAAAACATTACTGATTTTCTTCTATGCTTTGTCTTCCAGATTTAAGGATTTTGATTTTCTTTTTAGTGGTTGATAGATTCAGCAATTAAAAACATTTTTTTTTAAAGAGAGATTTTTACTATAGGGTGCATACACTCGCCAGAAAGATAGAGAGGGACATAGAGAAAGAAAGTGAGAAATCACTTCCCCAGGGGGAATGGCCATGCTGCAATCCCTTCTCTTCCATTCTCATCTTGAGCACGCACACACATGCGCCTGGAGTGAGTTTTAAGCCGCCAGGTCCGGGACTCAAACCTCAGTCATCTACATGGGAGTTCAATGACGTAACCATTACGCCATCTGTTGGGTCCACCCCCATTTTATTTTAATTGAAACAGAAACTTTTCTCCCTTCCTGACTCCTTTGCAATTGGAAAATATTTGTGAGCATTCTTATTTTGTGGCAGGTTATTTGTGTAAGTTCAATAGCACACTAGCATCTGTTGCCTTGCATCAGAAATTGAATCCTTATGGGACTTTGCGCAAATAACATGCCAAATTGAGATTAATGTAATTTTTTTCTAAATAAGTTAGTTTATACCTCTCTTTAGTAAAAGGTGGAATGAAGAGAGGAAAACAAGTTTCAGAAAAAAATGACAGTGCACTTGTCACTAGAGTCTAGCTTTGCCCATGTTTTTAGTTTAACATCATTTGTGAATCAATAAAATGTGAAAAAAAATAGTACGAAAGGGAGAGAGGGGAAGAAGAAGGAAAAACCAAGTTAAAGGATGCTTAATTGACAAAAAATGAGAAGCTACTTGATGATAATGTATATAGTAGTATCTTTGTCTTGACTGACATGCATGGTATTTGTGCTGGACAAGAAACGTACAGTGTAAAGACGTGATTAAATGTAAATTTAAGAAAAGAATTAATGCCAATGTTTTTAAACTCTTTGATATAATTGAAGAAGAGAATGGTTTCAAACACATTTTCTGAGGCCAGTATTACCCTGATACCAAAGCCAAACAAAGATGCCATGAGAAAAACAAACTGTATAGGCCAATATGCCTAATGAGCATAGATACAAAAATCCTCAACAAAATAATATAAACCAAATTCAATAGCACCTTAAAGCACCATGATCAAGTGAGATATACCTCTGGGATGTAAGGATAGATCAATGTACCTGAATCAATGATACATCATATTAACAGAATGTAGGATAAATATCATGTAGTCTTCTCAAAAGATGCAGAAAAATCCTTTGAATAAAACTCAATGCCCTTTCATGATAAAAGCTCTCAACAAACTGGGTGCTGAAGGAGTTTATCTCAACATTATCAAGGTCATAAATAATAACCCTCAGGTAAAATCATACCCAATAGTCAAAAGATTTTTCCCCTAAGATCAGGAACAAGACAAGAATGCCCACTCTTGTCTTGTCTCCCACAAAAACATCAGAACTAATAAGCAAATTCAGTAAAGTTGCAGGATACAAAATTGACATGCAGAAATCAGTAATATTTATACCACCAATGAATTAAAAAAGGAAATGAAGAAAACAGTCTCATTTACAATAGCAATGAAAAGAATAAAATGCTTAGCAAGAAACTTAATCAAGAAGCTGAAGGACTTGCACATGGAAAACTATAAAATGCATTTGGTTTTTATTCTGGAAATAGTATCCTCTGATCTGAGCATATAGTTCTGTGTTATTGACCTTAATGGGAAGCCGGTTGTTGTCCCTAAAGGTATCTGTGATCTTTGGTTTTCTGAATATAGTACTTTGGGAAGGAAATACTTGGTCTGTGTACAAGAAGACTAACTTACATAGTTCATCAAATACTTCTGCTTCCCATAGCCAAGGAGCTATTCCACCTCTTACTGGGACATAATTAAAGGGAGAATTAGACTATATGAAATACATGTATACCATGAGTTGTTGCCAACATCTTGAATAGCATGATTTGTTTCTAGTAAAGTTAATGGCTTTTTCAATAAATTGAAGGGTTTAAAATTTGTTGCTCTCTTACATAAAGTCTGTGCCCATACTAAAAATGTATTCGCACATGTAAAATTGAAAGTTCAAAGACCTATTATAATATGATACACAATTTTAAGTGAACAGTAATTCTCTAGTAAGTTGTTTGCCTTCCAAGGTGTTTATATCTTAAGCCTTAATATGTATCTTCAGCCAGGAAACAGTTACACTGTCATATCATAATGGGAAGGAAAATCTTTATCTATTATATAGCAGTATTTATTCCTAAGACCTGTCTTTAAGAAAGCTTGATTACATAAATCATATTTAGAAATAGCTTATTTTGTTCAAAATTTATATCTGAATGTTGTTGATGTTATGAACATTTTTAAATGACAAAGACTGGGTATACCTTTCATTTCTGTTTTTCTAGATGACTTGCTGTACTTAACAGGTGTACTAAAATAGTGTTATGGACAGGGATTTGAAATTTTCTGCCAGATGTCTAGTTAGTTTAGTTATTCTTTTGCATGAAGTACAAGCTTCTGTTATGCTGGTGGTTGCCACATAAGTAGAAAAAAATGGTTCAATGAGCTCTTTTTATATGTTAGGGCATTAGTTTAGTGATATTTTTTGCCATCCACTGTTGCTCATGCTATTTAAGTGCAGGCTGAGATTTAGTCTCTTTGCAGAGAGTAAAGTAGTTCACCTTTTTTCACAGACCCTTCTCAGAAAATTCAGATTATTTTTTACTTATGAAGCATTTAATATTTACAGTCAATGAAGTTGCTGTTTTCAGCTTAGCATTGATGTTGTGAAAATGAATGTGATTTGGATTTCATGTTTCTTTTTAAATTTTTTTTTATTTTATAAAGCAAAAATTACAGAACTTTCTTTTTCAACAGAAAACTTTACCAATGTTTCTTCCCTTTGTCCCTCCCACCCACCTTCTATAAGCCATTCTCTACCACCTGCTCCTCTCCCTTACAGTCTCTGGTATCTACACTTATCCTCTCTATTATCTTTGGATCTTCAATTTCTGCCACAAAGTGCAGACATCTGGTACATATTGAATGGGGATATGCAGTGTGTAGCTTTCGAAGCCTGACTCACTTTGCTTAACATTAAGTCTTTTATATTCATCCACTTTGAATCATATGGAAGGGGCTTATTTATTTCATGTTTCTTAATGTTGGTTCTTATTTCACAAATAGGCGATTAAGAAATTATGCACCAACATACAGTCAACTGATTTTTAACAATCAATCCAATGGGAAAAGGGAACCTCTTCAGCAAATGGTGCTGGAAAAACTGGATTTCCATCTGCAGAAAGATGAATCTTAACCTCTACCTCTCACCTCTGACAAAAATCAAGTCAAGGTGGATCAAAGATCTAAATCTAAGAATGACTAAGATGAAAAAACCTCAAAAAACCGGTTAGTGCTGGTGGGGGTGTGGTGAAAGGGGAACTCTCTTACACTGCTGGTGGGAATGTAAATTGGTCCAGTCACTGTGGAGAACAACTTGGAGATTCCTCAAAAATCTACATATAGAACTACCATATGACCCAGCAATCCCACTCCTTGATATCTACCCAAAAGACAGAAGAATACTTAATTGGAAAAGTGCTTGCACATCAATGTTTATTGTGGCACTATTCACAATTGCTAAGTCATGGAAACAATACAAATGCCCAAGAACAGATGAATGGATAGAAAAACTGTGGCACATATACTCAATGGAATACTATTCAGCCCTAAAAAACAACAAAACCCTGACTTTTGACAGGAAGTGGATGAATATGGATGATTTACTGCTGAGCAAAGCAAGCCAGGCTAAGAAGGAGAGGCATTGTATGTCTCCATTTAATATATACCAAGTGTCCACACTCTATGACTGAAACTAATTGACTAAAGGATATAGAAACACAGTATATAGATGTGAATACCAGATATAGTGTGTGTGAAAGAGGAGGGCCTGAGGAAGGACATTTAGAAGAAAAATAGGGAGGCAAAGCATTAATGGCACAAAGAAATGTGGTATTATCCCTTGAAGATATTTTGTAGTTTTATCAACTTATTAGGGAGAAATGTTCACCTCTTGAAATAACCATTTTGTAAGCCAAATAATGTGATTGACTGTATAAAAGAAAATAAAATGAAAAACAAAAAAAACCCAAAAGCAACAAAAAAAGAAATGATGCACCGTAAACAAAAAGAAACTAAGTGAGCTGTATTACTATATGTGGGTCTTTGGATCTGTATTTGGATATATTCTGAAAACAAGGCTTACTTATACCTTGCTTTCTGATCTTTGTTTTACAGAGGTCTGATTTCATATTCTTACAATGTGATTGTTTATATGTGAAGCTTATTCTTGACAAAAATGGTCACTATCAAAATGTAAATCTTTCATGCAACAAACTTAATAAAGAAGTTGAAAGAAAAAAATAGGCATTGACTATAAATGGTGGAACAAGAAACAGGAATTTAAAATTATCATTTAATAATTTAAAGGCAATGAAAATAAGAACTAAAAGTAATGTAACTCAAAATTTGGGAGGAAGACAAGGCTGGATAGTTTGAGATCAATGTAAACAATACTTAACTCCTCATTTTTTACAGTATCAAGTCCGTGACTCTAGTTTATAGATGGATGATGTATGCATTTGGAAATAAGAAAAGAATTTCCACCAAAACTAAGGCCAGAAATTGATATAAACGTTTTCCTGGGGAACATTAATTGGAGTGAGACTGGAGATTGATGCTTTTTAAGGTATTCCCCCCCCAAAATCTAGTATTTCCTTTGATAATAATACAATCTTGAGGACCAACCAGTGACTTGGTGGTTAAGGTAGCTGAATTCCACATGGCCAGTTGTGCATTTAGAGTCTTGGACCTGGTATCTTGAAAAACACACCAGGTATGTGTGCACGAGTGCCCAAAAACCTGAGAGGAGAAAGGAGGAGAATGAATTATGACATGGCCCACTCCCCCCTACTCCCTGTGGAATGCTTTCTCACTTTCCCTGTACTTCTTAATGTCTCTCTACGGTAAGTGCATGCACACTCTAGCAAATTAAAAAACAAAACAAAACAAAACAATCTGGAAATAACTGCAATTTTACTTCTGTAATTTTAGAAGAGAGATATAAACATAAAAATAAATAATATATTTCTATAACATCAACAATCTTACTTATAAAAAGTCATACATGAGATTTTGAGTTATTATGCTTTTAATAGACAGTTTTCCAGCAATCAAGCTATTTCAAAAGAAAAAAACTCTCAACCTTACCAAAAACCAGTGATAGACACTTGTGACATGTACTTCCCAAATTACCTTTTGCTGAGATGGTTGGGAGCTGCCTGACAAGGAATCTCCTGGTTTCCTATACACATTTTCTCACGGTGGCTTCCTGACAAGGCTGGTGCTATTTCCAGCTGCTCACAGGTCTGTTTTGATAGTTGTTGACTTAATGTCTTCCGCCCCTGAGAATGATGAGATAGAAGGAGGCATTTTACAAAATATGCCTACCAGTTTTCTCAGCCTCCAGTATATTATTCAAAATTTCATTCTGTTAAGATTCAAGGAAGCGTGTCATTATTTTGAATACCAAATACTTAATTTTTTTAAACAACAACAAAAGACTCGGTAGGGATCAAATGACAAATATTGATGTTTGTCCAAAGTGCACACCTGGAGAAGTCATGTTCTTCCTGGAAGACCATGAAATGGAGTCAATAAAAAGACATGCTATTTGTTGGTAGCTTTTCAGGGTGGCACATGCAAGGACCCTGGCTAGTATGGCCCCATGAGGACTACTCCAGAAGTGTTCATGTTTACAGCCCATCTCATAGGGTGGTTCAGGGGATGGGGGGAGGGCAGTTAATCTTTTCTTTCCAGTATGGTTTACCTTTGAGGCCTTTTCTACTTCAGATCATGAGCCTAATGCCTAGGAACTGCCCTGAATAGATCAAAATGATCTGTTGTGTCTCTTTCCTGACTTGAGAATTGCAGGGTTGTTCTTGCCTTCTTAAAATTTGTTTTGGCCCAGGGGCCAGCAGGTGGCATAATGGTTGGGGTGCTGGACTCCCACATGGCTGACTGTGGTTTGAGTCCCAGACCTAGTGACTTGAAAATCATACCTGGCGTGTGTGCATGCATGACCAAAATCCTGAGAGAAGGATAGAGAAGGGATTGTGGTGTGACCAACCTTCCCTGGGGGGTGATTTCTTACCTTCCCTCTTTCTGTCTCTCTCTCTTTGGCAAGTACACACATCCTATGGCAAAAACCTAAAATAAATAAATAAATAAATAAATAAATAAATAAATTTATTTTAGCTTTTGTCTTCTCTTAGAAGTTTATGGACACTAACGTTCAGAAAATGAGACCCTTAAAAAGGACCACTACATTTTCCTGAAAAGAAAAAAATGACTGCTTCTGTTTCAAAAGTCATTTCACTCAACCCTTTGCAAATAGAAATAGAAATTGAGGTGAGTTTTATCTGAAGAGTTTATCAAAGATCAAGTTCTGGAGATTGGTGAGTCAATATTGGTTGCTATACCTGATGTGGCTCCGTCCAATAATGAATATGGTCACCTCCTGTCAGTCACGTACCACGTATACATTAATTTTACTTCTGGACTCCCTGTGAGATCAGCATTATTATTTCCCTCAGGTTATTGGGTCTTTGGAAAAGTCTTCACATTTTTTCTATGTCTTTGATGCAAAAATGCATCATGACTTTTCTGACAACCTAACATAACTAGAGGAGAGAATTAAAATTTGCAAAGGTTAGCTCTTTGCTCCAGCAAAAGCAGGGGGCAGATGGCGAAGACTTAGGACTTCAACTTGCACTTAAGTACCCTGCCAGCATTATTACCATTCTTTGTTTATGGACTACACATTTTCTACTCTTAGATTATTTTGTCATAGTTACTTCAACTTTTATTGTTATGCAATTTAATGTTCCATAAAGTTCAACCCAATTTTCTTTTTGAGCTCTGTCAATTACATTATTGTTTTTGCTCAGCATTTTGTTCTCAGTTGGCTTTTAGTTTTTAATTTTTTGCATCTATCTCTATTTGGCCTTGTCAACTCAGCTGTAGGTTACCTTTGCTCTAGTGCCAAGTCAACATTTTTTCCACCAAATGGCCAGCCAGTGATATGGGAGATATTACTTTATCACTCATGGAATAAAAGTGAAAGCGGCAGTTTGCAAAGGCTTATCATATAAATGGGGATAGTGAATCAACACGTCCATCAGTTTCTGAGATCACCTGACCTGTTATAATCAGCATTGTATATGCTTAAACTTTTTGATCTTTGCTAATTTGATAGGTGAGAAATCACATCTCACAATTCTAATTTTTATTTCTCTTGTGATAAGTCAGGCTGAACATCCTTTAATTACTTTAAAGGTTTCAAAAAACCATTTACTGGTATTGGAAATAGTCATCAAAATACCAGGCAAAACCAAAAGATTAGTTTTATTCATTACGAGCCTAATTTTGTTAAAACACACACACACATTTTAAAAAATGTTAATAAAAATTGTCTCTCGCTGCAAGTTGTCTAAGGGGTCATTTTATATTTCATTTCTTACACACATTTCATAGGAATCATCATTATGTCATTTCCTACAACTGTCAGTTTATATATTTTTGCCAAGTTTTAAATTTAGTAATTGCTGTTATTAATTTGTATGAGCTCTCAACAAATTAAGAAAGTTAGCTTTTATCTGAGATGTCTCAGTTTTTTATTTGACTTGGCTTGTGATAGTTTTTGGCATTTAATATCTTTTTATTTAATGTAATCAGACTTGATTATTATGATTTTTTATTTTATTTATTACTTTTTTTTTTTTTTTTTTTTAGGTTTTTGCCATAGGGCATATGGGCTTACAGAGAGAGGGAAAGTGAGAAATGAACCGTTGGTGAGATGGCCATGTTGCAATCCCTTCTCTTCCATTTTCCTCTAGGGATTCTGGGCATGCACACACATGTGCCAGACATGATTCTCAAACTACTGGGTCCAGGGCTTGAACCACTATTGACCATGTGAGAGTCCAGGACCTTAGCCATTATACACTTGTTGACTGCTAGAGTTGCTAAATTATTTTATACTTGCCTTTTCTCTTATATTTACAAAAGTCTTCCCAGATTTAAAATTAATTTTGAAATCTCCAAGATTTCTTCTAGCATTTTTAAATTCTTCTTTCTTTAAAAAGTATTAAGTCTTTGATCAATTTGGGATTTTTCCTACTAAAAGGTGTCAGAGATGTGTCCAAATTTATCTTTTCCACATAGCTATACAGTGATTCTAATACTATTTTTGAATCATCCACTGTTTCCATACTGATTTGCAATACTGCTTTTATCATTACTCAATTTTCCTTTTTCTGGATGTCTGCTCTGTTTTGTTGACTATTCATTGCTCAGTACCATACTGTTTTATATATGTTAGCTTTAATACATGTTCTCATGGAATGGATCTTCTCTCATCACTTTTTTTGTTTTCAGAATATTTTTGATCATTCTTGCTTCAGTTTTCCAGGTAATATTTATAATCAATTTATTTAAAAAGTTTTTCTTTTGTGTAAAAATTACGCTAAAATGCAGATTCATCTAGAGAAACATTCTATCTAATGAAATTGACACTTTCTATTTGACAGCTTGGTAGCCTTTCTACTTTTTCTAGCTTCTGTTGTGTACCTCCAAAGCATTTTAAAGCAGTCTCCATATAGATCTTACTCATATTTTGTTAAATTTATTGCTAATATTTTATCTTTTTTGTTGATTTGTTTTTTTCATTACATGCTCTTATTACTTATAATACTTTTTAAGGTTTCTTTTTTTTTTATTTATGCAGTCATGTCATCTGCAATCAATACTTCTGCCTTTTCCAATATAATTTTTTTTAAATAAGAATTATTTTACTTAAAATTACTTATTTATTTATTTTAATTTGACCAGAGAGGACAGAGTGTGAGAGTGAGAAGGAAAGTGAGAAAGCAAGCTGCCAAGTCTGAGACTCAAACCATGGTTGGCCATGTGGGATTCCAGCACCCTTCACCACCATGCCACCTGCTGGCCTTTCCCATCTAACTTTTTAAGTACTTTTGATTTATTTATATTTTCTAGTTCTATTAGATAATATCGAAAGATAATACCAATTAAAAGAGGGACAGAGAACATCCCTATCTTTTTCTGAATTTAGTGAAAATAATATTTCCCCCATAAAAATGATGCTGGTTAGTAGGTTGACAAAGATATATTTTATCATATTAAAAATAATTAATCTATTCTTATTTTATTAAGATTTTGAAAATAATTACAAATGGATATTGAGTTTTATTCTTTTTTAAGCATTAATGAACATTATCATATGATTTTTTTAATGTTATTAATATGTCATTGTAAAAGTTTTTTTTTTTAACATAGAATGTGTGTGCTCACCACAGAGAGACAGAAACAGAGAAGAAAATGAGAAATTAATTCCCAAGGGAGATGGCCATGCCACAATCCCTTCTTTTCCATTCCTCTCTTGGGATTTTAGGCATGCACACACACACATTTTTCATGATTTTTAAGCCACTGGGTTTGGGTTTCAAATCATGGCTGGCCATGTGGGAGCCCAGTGCCTCAACCACTATATATTTTAAAATTCTAAATCATCTCTGGTTTTATGGAGTAAACTTGTATTCTGGATCTGTATGCTAAATTTTATTTAGAAATTTTACATAAGCAGCAGCAAATAAGATTGGTTTATAGTCTGTCTTTCTTTTCCTTTTGCTCGCTTTCTTCCTTCCTTCTTTCCTTCCTTCCTTCTTTCCTTCCTTCCTTCCTTCCTTCCTTCCTTCCTTCCTTCCTTCCTTTCTTTCTTTCTTTCTTTCTTTCTTTCTTTCTTTCTTTCTTTCTTTCTTTCTTTCTTTCTTTCTTTCTTTCTTTCTTTCTTTCCTCTTTCATTTCTTCTTTCCTTTTAACTTCCAGAAAGTACGCATATTTGCCAAGAGACAGAAACAGAGAATGAAAAGAAGAGAGTGCCTTCCAAGGGTTTGTGGTCGTACGCAATCCTTTCTCTACTTTTCCATCTTGTCAGGATTTGGGGTACACATATGTGTACCCAGAGTATTTTTCAAGGCACTGGGGCTGAGGTTCGAACTGTGAGGTTGACCATCTGGGATTCAGTTACCCTAACTACTAGGCTGTGAGGCTGTCCTTGGTCTGTGGTTTTCTGAGAGACAGTTTAATTTGGACTTTGATATCAAAATTGTTGTTATTTCATAAAACAAGTTTGAAGGTTCTCTTAACTTTCAGGCAGTGGGACAACTTACCTAGCTGTGAAATTACCTGCTTTTAAAAAGTCAGTTATTTTGTTTGTTTGTTTTAATTTTTGCTGTAAGGTGCATACACTAGCCAGAGAGAGGGAGAAAAAAGGGAAAGTGAGAAATCACCTTCAAGAGGGGATGGCCATGCTGCAATCCCTTTTCCTCCATTCTTTTAGAAATTTGGGCATGCACACACATGCACCTGGTGTGATTTTTCAAGCTGCCAACTCCAGGATCCAGCACCTTAACCTCCATGCCATTTGCTGGTCTTTGGGGAGTCTTGACTAACTTTGTGATGATTATTCTATCTGATTATTCTATATGAATTATGATGATTATTCTATATGATGATTATTCTATATGAATTTTCTATCTCTCTTGGGTTCAATTTTAATAAGTTACATTTTTCTAGGAACATATATCTTATCTAAATTTTCAAATTCTTGCAGAATTGAACAAAATAGTTTCTTAAAAGTAATACAATTTAGGGACCAGCAGATGATGTAATGGTTATATTGCTAGACTCCCACATAATCGACCTTGGTTCAAGTCCTGGACCCTGTAGCTAAAAACTCATGTGGGGCACATGTGTGTGCACACCCAAAATCTCAAGAGGAGAATGGAGAAGGGATTGCAGCATGGCCATCCCCTTGGATGGTGATTTCTTGCTTTCTGTCTCTCTGTTTCTCTCTGTCTTTCTGGCGAGTGCACACATCCTTTAGCAAAAATCTCTAAAAAGAAGTAATACAATTTATCAATTTTGTAGTTATTTTTCCTTTATTTTTAAGTTTTACGTATTTATATCTTTTGTCTCTCTTTCTTGATTATCGTTACCAATTCTACGTTATTGCCTTTTTTAAATTAACTGGTTCTTATACCCATTTTAACTCTCCCCTTTTTAAAAAGCCCTGTTATTGAATTAATGTTTAATGAACTATGTTTTCCTTCTGGTGTCTTTAGATTTATTTTGTAATTATTCTTTTACATTTCTGGGTTATAGTTTTTATTTAATTATTTTTTCTTTAAATCTTATTTACTCCTCCAGGTTTTTTTCCTAGGTAGGTTGGTCTAATATTAAGTTGATCTAACTACATCTTGTTCTTTTTTTCTATTGTGATAGTCACTTTCTTTCTTTTTATTTACATAATACATCTATGTGTATTTTTAAAATAATTGTTTAATTTTATTTATCATTATTATTATTAGTTAATTTGCTTCAGGGCACATCTTCTCATTAAAGAGAGAGAGAGAGAGAAGAGAGAAAGCAAGCCATTAGGTCTGGGACTTGAACCATCGTTTGCCATGTGGGAATCCAGTGCCTCAACCTCTACACCATCTGCTGGCCCCAGTATATATATTTTTAAGTTCAAAAAAGTATTTTTTACAGTGTGGTTTTTCCCAGCATGAATACAGTGCATATTAGTCAAGTCAAAGATATTACCATTTACATTATCATCAACAGATAACTTTTCATTTTTGCATCTACTGAATGTTTCGTTTGATTGTTTTTTCCCTGATCCTCTTTCTCCCACCTATTACCCACCTCTTCCTATACCATCTCTAATACCTACAGTTGCCCTCCCTGTTTTTATATCTTATAAGCTTTCAGTTTCTGCCATAGAGTACAGACATTCAATATATATTAAGCAGGTACATACAATGCCCGTCTTTCATAGTCTCGCTTGCTTCACTCAGTCCTGTTACTTTTTTTTTTTTTTTTTTAATATTTTTAAAGACGGATCTTGGACCAGCTGTTGGCATGGTGGTTAGGTGATCCCTCATGGCTGACTAAGTGGTTTGAATCTGGGACTGATGACTTGAAACACATACTGGGTACCTGTGTGTGCATGCCCAAAATCCCGAAAGGAAAATGAAGGAGGGAAGAGATTGTGCATGACCATTGCCCATGGGGGTGCTTTCTCATTTTCTCTCACTTTCTCTCTCTGGCAAGTATATGTACCCTGTAGAAAAAGTTTTAAAGACATGAAAAAGATCAGATCTTGTGGTGGTGATCCTCCTGACTCCCAGCTGTGACTATAGGAGTGGGCCACCATACCTGGCTTTTTAGGCAAGGCCTCTCCACACAGCCAGGGCAGCCTCAGGCTCCCGAGTCACTGGAATCATAGGCACAGGCCACAGTACCCGACCTTTAGGTTAGACTGGAGTCCCCAGGCCTAGCTTGTGGAGCACAGCATCTTAGCAGCACCTGCTGCCACAGCGGGTCATAACCTTTAATCTGTCCCAGGTTCCCCTCTAGACTAGAAAATCTGTGTCAAGAACCGTGGGCATTTTGCTCAGTGCTGCATACACCGCACGTGGAATATTATCTGTCCCATAGTTGGTGTTCAGTCAGTGAATAAATTGTCCAGTAAGTGAATAAATGACCTTCTATACATGCCACAAGATAGAAAGAAGGGACTAACTGAATTGAATGAGTGAATGAGGGGCTTAAAACCAAAGATAGACATATGAGGGTCGTAGCATTTGGCATTCATCAACTGAAAATAGTCTGGCACAATTTAATGAGTTGAAGAAAATGGAAGGATCAGGAATATGTCTGAAGTAAAAAAAAGAAAAATCCAGCTTCAAATGTGCTGCTTTTGAGATACTCATCACATAGTGGTTTCAATATAATTTTCGTATTCTAAAAAAATTAATTTTAGAGTTTTGCAATCAGTTCATTTGAGAATCACCAGATATTTGAGGAAACACTCAATCATGAAAATAAAACACAAACATAAGCAAAACTAAAATACACAGAAGAATGGACCTTGCAAAGAGAGATAGAGAAAGAGGAAAAAATAGTTAAAATATAATTATTTTCTTCACTCTTTCTATTGTAATATAGAGGTATAGAAGAAAATGGATAGTTCAGTAGATTTGCTAATGGGAAAAAAAGAAGAATGTCTTTCTAAAGGCTTTTGTCAAATAATTTAAGGGCGACTTCATTAGTTTAAAACCAGGCAGGGAGAAGGATTGGGCTTTTGAAGACTGGAAAAGAAGTGAGAGAGTCATTTTACGTAGTTAATAAATGACTTCTCTAGTGTATTTCTAGGGCAAAAATGGCCAGTGACATTGCTCATTTGAGGATGAAGAGCATAAACTTGGAGGAACACATGTTTACCCAATTATGGAATAGTCTCAGGTAATACTTAGAAGCAAACAAAAGTGTTAAATAGATTCATTTCAATGTGGGATTATTCTACACTGTGGTGTTGAGGAGGAAGATGGGCCAGGAAGTTACAGTACTGTATGATTCATTTACATAAAAATATGTTAACAAAAATATTGAACATATCCTGGGGAACCAGCAGTTAGCGTAATGGCTATGTCGCTGGACTCCCACGTAGTCGACCGTGGTTCACGTCCCAGACCCAGTGGCGAAAAAGATCAGATCTTGTGGTGGTGATCCTCCTGACTCCCAGCTGTGACTATAGGAGTGGGCCACCATACCTGGCTTTTTAGGCAAGGCCTCTCCACACAGCCAGGGCAGCCTCAGGCTCCCGAGTCACTGGAATCATAGGCACAGGCCACAGTACCCGACCTTTAGGTTAGACTGGAGTCCCCAGGCCTAGCTTGTGGAGCACAGCATCTTAGCAGCACCTGCTGCCACAGCGGGTCATAACCTTTAATCTGTCCCAGGTTCCCCTCTAGACTAGAAAATCTGTGTCAAGAACCGTGGGCATTTTGCTCAGTGCTGCATACACCGCACGTGGAATATTATCTGTCCCATAGTTGGTGTTCAGTCAGTGAATAAATTGTCCAGTAAGTGAATAAATGACCTTCTATACATGCCACAAGATAGAAAGAAGGGACTAACTGAATTGAATGAGTGAATGAGGGGCTTAAAACCAAAGATAGACATATGAGGGTCGTAGCATTTGGCATTCATCAACTGAAAATAGTCTGGCACAATTTAATGAGTTGAAGAAAATGGAAGGATCAGGAATATGTCTGAAGTAAAAAAAAGAAAAATCCAGCTTCAAATGTGCTGCTTTTGAGATACTCATCACATAGTGGTTTCAATATAATTTTCGTATTCTAAAAAAATTAATTTTAGAGTTTTGCAATCAGTTCATTTGAGAATCACCAGATATTTGAGGAAACACTCAATCATGAAAATAAAACACAAACATAAGCAAAACTAAAATACACAGAAGAATGGACCTTGCAAAGAGAGATAGAGAAAGAGGAAAAAATAGTTAAAATATAATTATTTTCTTCACTCTTTCTATTGTAATATAGAGGTATAGAAGAAAATGGATAGTTCAGTAGATTTGCTAATGGGAAAAAAAGAAGAATGTCTTTCTAAAGGCTTTTGTCAAATAATTTAAGGGCGACTTCATTAGTTTAAAACCAGGCAGGGAGAAGGATTGGGCTTTTGAAGACTGGAAAAGAAGTGAGAGAGTCATTTTACGTAGTTAATAAATGACTTCTCTAGTGTATTTCTAGGGCAAAAATGGCCAGTGACATTGCTCATTTGAGGATGAAGAGCATAAACTTGGAGGAACACATGTTTACCCAATTATGGAATAGTCTCAGGTAATACTTAGAAGCAAACAAAAGTGTTAAATAGATTCATTTCAATGTGGGATTATTCTACACTGTGGTGTTGAGGAGGAAGATGGGCCAGGAAGTTACAGTACTGTATGATTCATTTACATAAAAATATGTTAACAAAAATATTGAACATATCCTGGGGAACCAGCAGTTAGCGTAATGGCTATGTCGCTGGACTCCCACGTAGTCGACCGTGGTTCACGTCCCAGACCCAGTGGCTTAGAACTCATGCCGGGCACATGTGCGTGCGTGCCCAAGATCCCGAGAGGAGAATGGAGGAGAAAGGATTGTGGCGTGACCATCCCCTCTGGGGGGTGATTTCTCGCTTTCTGTCTCTATGTCTCTGTCTGTCTGTCTGGCGAGCACACGCGCCCTATAGCGAAAAAAAACAAAAACAAAAACAAAAACAAAACACCTCTCCAGAAAAAAAAAATTGAACATATCCTGAAATAGAAGAATGTAAAGAACTCTCATGTATCCGAAAATTAAAAAAAAAAACCTCTCCAGAAAAAAAAAATATTGAACATATCCTGAAATAGAAGAATATAAAGAACTCTCATGTACCCGAAAATTAAAAAAAAAGAATCAACATATGACCAATCGAAACCTCCTCACTCCCTATTCCTTTTGCCTTACACTGAACTATTTTAAAGCAAGTATCACACATAACAGATTTCACCCGTAAATACTAAAAGTATTTTAAGAGGTCGGTATGATTGCCATGTAATCTGGAGTGAATATGAAAGGAAGTGAAGAAAGAAGGGGCAGATAGAGGGATAGAGAATTCAGAGGTGTCAATAGATTGAAAGTCTATGATTTTTCCAGTCCTTGAACAAATAAAATGGAAAAATGGGAGATAGAAACAGGAGAGCAACATGCTTAATTTGTGATTTTAGAGGATTGCATTTTTTATAAAAATCAACAGTGACAGACTCAATCAGCAAATTAGGGTGCACAGTTCCCTCCCTCAAATCATTTCTATTTACCTAGTTCTCTTTTTAATAAAACAAAATCAACATAAATCTTTTAAAATTTTGGAACTAGAAAAAGTATAAATGAAGTGTAAGTGTAGCATTTATCCCCAGATACCCAATGCCACCTTGCAGAAAACTGTTGCTCATTTTTGCATAGTTTTCCAGAAACTTTGTATACATGCATTGTATGTATAGCCTATATAAAAAAAGAAACATAGATGGATTCATAAAATATCTCCTTGCTTTTTGCACTTAATATATTGAGAATCTTTTCATCTCTGGTCCATGCATCTAGCTCATTTTAAGAATGTTAACATGACATTCAATTTCAGGTATACCAATTCCCTCCTTAACAAACAATATTACATTGACTATCTTGAACATATGTTCATTTCTACTGGAAACATTGTTAGTACTTTTTTGGGCATAGGGTATTTTATGCATTGCTTATTTTGATAGATATTTCCAACTTACAGTTTCTATCTATAAGGAATGGAGACAAAATGCCTTTCCAGGTGCTGCTCAGAAAGCTTCTGGTGTGATTTGAGTCTTTAAAAAAGGTATATGAAAGGGAATAGAGAGGAGTGGTCAGGATTTCTTTCTTTTTTTTTTT
>NW_006160159.1:0-5347 GCF_000334495.1 Tupaia belangeri chinensis
ACCTTAACCCTGACACGAACCATAACCTAACCTAGACTCTCAATCAAACACTAACACTAATACTAAATATAACCATAATCTTAAACTTATACCCTAATACTGACCTGAAATATATCATTACTTTAACACTGACTCAAATACTTTAGCTAACCCTAACCCTAGTCCTTGACATTAACCTTGACCCGAAACCTAACCTAACCTGGATTTTCACTCAAACAGTAACTCTAAAACTAAATATAACCGTAACCCTAAACTTACACCCTAATTCTGACCTGAAATATATCATTACTTTAACACTGACTCAAATACTTTAGCTAACCCTAACCCTAGTCCTTGACATTAACCTTGACCCGAAACCTAACCTAACCTGGATTTTCACTCAAACAGTAACTCTAAAACTAAATATAACCGTAACCCTAAACTTACACCCTAATTCTGACCTGAAATATATCATTACTTTAACACTGACTCAAATACTTTAGCTAACCCTAACCCTAGTCCTTGACATTAACCTTGACCCGAAACCTAACCTAACCTGGATTTTCACTCAAACAGTAACTCTAAAACTAAATATAACCGTAACCCTAAACTTACACCCTAATTCTGACCTGAAATATATCATTACTTTAACACTGACTCAAATACTTTAGCTAACCCTAACCCTAGTCCTTGACATTAACCTTGACCCGAAACCTAACCTAACCTGGATTTTCACTCAAACAGTAACTCTAAAACTAAATATAACCGTAACCCTAAACTTACACCCTAATTCTGACCTGAAATATATCATTACTTTAACACTGACTCAAATACTTTAGCTAACCCTAACCCTAGTCCTTGACATTAACCTTGACCCGAAACCTAACCTAACCTGGATTTTCACTCAAACAGTAACTCTAAAACTAAATATAACCGTAACCCTAAACTTACACCCTAATTCTGACCTGAAATATATCATTACTTTAACACTGACTCAAATACTTTAGCTAACCCTAACCCTAGTCCTTGACATTAACCTTGACCCGAAACCTAACCTAACCTGGATTTTCACTCAAACAGTAACTCTAAAACTAAATATAACCGTAACCCTAAACTTACACCCTAATTCTGACCTGAAATATATCATTACTTTAACACTGACTCAAATACTTTAGCTAACCCTAACCCTAGTCCTTGACATTAACCTTGACCCGAAACCTAACCTAACCTGGATTTTCACTCAAACAGTAACTCTAAAACTAAATATAACCGTAACCCTAAACTTACACCCTAATTCTGACCTGAAATATATCATTACTTTAACACTGACTCAAATACTTTAGCTAACCCTAACCCTAGTCCTTGACATTAACCTTGACCCGAAACCTAACCTAACCTGGATTTTCACTCAAACAGTAACTCTAAAACTAAATATAACCGTAACCCTAAACTTACACCCTAATTCTGACCTGAAATATATCATTACTTTAACACTGACTCAAATACTTTAGCTAACCCTAACCCTAGTCCTTGACATTAACCTTGACCCGAAACCTAACCTAACCTGGATTTTCACTCAAACAGTAACTCTAAAACTAAATATAACCGTAACCCTAAACTTACACCCTAATTCTGACCTGAAATATATCATTACTTTAACACTGACTCAAATACTTTAGCTAACCCTAACCCTAGTCCTTGACATTAACCTTGACCCGAAACCTAACCTAACCTGGATTTTCACTCAAACAGTAACTCTAAAACTAAATATAACCGTAACCCTAAACTTACACCCTAATTCTGACCTGAAATATATCATTACTTTAACACTGACTCAAATACTTTAGCTAACCCTAACCCTAGTCCTTGACATTAACCTTGACCCGAAACCTAACCTAACCTGGATTCTCACTCAAACAGTAACTCTAAAACTAAATATAACCGTAACCCTAAACTTACACCCTAATTCTGACATGAAATATATCATTACTTTAACCCTAACTCAAATGGTATACCGAACCCTAACCCTAGCCATACACCTTAACCCAGACACGAAACCTAACCTAACTAGGACTCTAACTCAAATACTTACACTTAACCTAAATCTAACCATATACTTAAACTTACTTCCTAACCCTAACCTGAAATATATCATTACTTTAACCCTAACTCAAATGGTAGAACTAATCCTATCCCTAGCCTTAAACCTTAACCCTGACCCAAACCCTAACCTAACCAGGACTCTAAATCAAATACTAACACTTAAACTAAATCCAATCGTATCCCTAAACTTACTTCCTAACCTTAACCTGAAATATATCATTACTTTAACCCTAACTCCTATGATAGACCTAACCCTAAACTTAGCCGTCCACCTTAACCCTGACCTGAACCCTAACCTAACCAGGAGTCTAACTCAAATACATACACTTAACCTAAATCTAATCGTATCCCTAACCTACTCCCTAACCCTAACATGAAATATATCATTACTTTAACCCTAACTCCTATGATAGACCTAACCCTAAACTTAGCCGTCCACCTTAACCCTGACCTGAACCCTAACCTAACCAGGAGTCTAACTCAAATACATACACTTAACCTAAATCTAATCGTATCCCTAACCTACTCCCTAACCCTAACATGAAATATATCATTACTTTAACCCTAACTCCTATGATAGACCTAACCCTAAACTTAGCCGTCCACCTTAACCCTGACCTGAACCCTAACCTAACCAGGAGTCTAACTCAAATACATACACTTAACCTAAATCTAATCGTATCCCTAACCTACTCCCTAACCCTAACCTGGAATATATCATTACTTTAACCCTAACTCCTATGATAGACCTAACCCTAAACTTAGCCGTCCACCTTAACCCTGACCTGAACCCTAACCTAACCAGGAGTCTAACTCAAATACATACACTTAACCTAAATCTAATCGTATCCCTAACCTACTCCCTAACCCTAACCTGAAATATATCATTAATTTAATCCTCACTCAAAAGCTTTAACTAACCTTAACACTAGCACCACACCTTAACATAGATCCGAACCCTAACATAACCAAGACCCAAAACCAAACACTAACAGTAAACCAAAATCTAACTGTAGTTCTAAACTCTACCCTGAAATATATCATTACTTTAACCAAAAATGAAAAGGTAGACCTAACCCTAAACCTAGCCCTAAACCTTAACCCTGACCCGAATCCTAACCTAACCAGGACTCTTACTCAAATACCTACACTGAAACTAAATCTAACCATTTCCCTAAACTTACTCCCTAACCCTATCCTGAAATATATCATTACTTTAACACTAACTCAAATGGTAGACCTAACCCTACCCCTAACCCTGCACATTAACCCTGATCAGAATCCTAACCTAACCTGGACTCTCACTTAAACACTAACACTAAACCTATATATAACCATAACCCTAAACTTACACCCTAATTCTGACATGAAATATGTCATTACTTTAATACTAACTCAAATGCTTTAACTAACCCTAACCCTAGCCCCACACCTTAACACAGACGCGAACCCTAACATAACCAAGACTCTCTCCCAGACACTAATAGTAAACCAAAATCAAACTGTAGTCCTAAACTTACACCCTAACCCTAACCTGAAATATATCATTACTTTAACCCTAACTCATATGGTAGACCGACCTATCCCTAAACCTAGCCCTACAACTTAACCCTTACTGGAACCATAAACTAACCAGGAGTCTAACTCAAATACATAAACTTAACCTAAATCTAATCTTATCCCTTAACTTACTCCCTAACCCTAACCTAGAATATATCATTACTTTAAAACTAACCCTAATGGTAGACCTAACCCTTACCCTAGCCCTACACCTTAACCCAGACCCGAACCCTAACCTACCAAGACTCTAACTCAAATACTAACAATTAACCAAAATCTAACCATATCCATAAACTTACTGCCAAACCCTAACCTGAAATATATCATTACTTTAACCCTAACTCAAATGGTAGACCTTACCCTAAGCCTACCTCTACACCTTAACCCTGACCCGAACCCTAATGTACCAGGACTCTAACTCAAATACTTACCCTTAACCAATATTTAACCGTATCCCTAAACTTACTTCCAAACCCCAACATGAAATATACCATTATTTTAACACTAACTTAAATGGTACACCAAACCCTATCCCTAGCCCTTCACCTTAACCCTGACCTGAACCCTACCCTAACCTGGATTCTCACTCAAACACTAACCCTAAACCTAAATATATCAATAACCCTAAACTTACACCCTAATTCTGACCTGAAATATATCATTAATTTAATCCTAAGTCAAATGGTACAGCTCACCCTAACACTAGCCCTACACCTTAACCCTGAACCGAACACTAACCTAACCTATCCCAAACACTAACAGTAAACCAAAATCTAACTATAGTCCTAAACTTACACACTATCCCTAACCTGAAATATATCATTACTTTAACACTAACACAAATAGTAGACCTAACACTAACCCTAGTCCTAACCTAAACCATAACCCGAATCCTAACCTAACCAGGACTCTAACTCAAATGCTAACACTTAACCTAAATCTAACCATATCCCTAAACTTACTCCCAAACCATAACCTGAAATATATCATTACTTTAACCCTAACTCAAATGGTAGACCTAACCATAACCCCAGCCCTACACCTTAACCCTTACCCGAACCCTAACCTACCAGGACTCTAATTCAAATACTAACACTTAAATTAAATCTAAGCATATCCCTAAACTTACTCCCGAACCAGAACCTGAAATATATCATTACTTTAACCCTACATCAAATGGTTCACCAAACACTAACCATAGCCCAACCCCTTAACCTTGACCCGAAACCTAACCTAACCTGGACTCTTACTCAAACACTACAACTAAACCTAAATATAACCATAAGCCTAAACTTACACCCTAATTCTGATATGAAATATATCATTACTTTAACCCTAACTCAAATGCTTTAACTAACCTTAACCCTAGCCCCACACCTTGACACAGACCAGAACCCTAACATAAACAAGACTCTATCCCAAACAATAACAGTAAACCAAAATCTAACTTTAGTCCTAAACTTACACTCTAACCCTAAACTGAAATATATCATTACTTTAACCCTAACTCAAATGGTAGACCTAACGCTAACCCTAGCCTTACGCCTTAACCCTGACCTGAAACTTAACCTAACCTGGAGTCTAACCCAAATACTTACACTTAACCTAAATCTAACCATATCTCTAAACTTACTTCCTAACCCTAACCTGAAATATATCATTACTTTAACCCTAACTCAAATGTTAGATCTAACCATAACCCTAA
>NW_006160159.1:5720-6550 GCF_000334495.1 Tupaia belangeri chinensis
CTATCCCAAACACTAACAGTAAACCAAAATCTAACTATAGTCCTAAACTTACACACTATCCCTAACCTGAAATATATCATTACTTTAACACTAACACAAATAGTAGACCTAACACTAACCCTAGTCCTAACCTAAACCATAACCCGAATCCTAACCTAACCAGGACTCTAACTCAAATGCTAACACTTAACCTAAATCTAACCATATCCCTAAACTTACTCCCAAACCATAACCTGAAATATATCATTACTTTAACCCTAACTCTAATGGTACACCTAACCCTAACCCTATCCCTACACCTTATCCCTGACCCGTAACCTAACTTAACCTGGACTCTCACTCAAACAGTAACACTAAACCTAAATGTAACCATAACCCTAAACTTAGACCCTAATTCTGGCCTGAAATATATCATTACTTTAACCATAACTCAAATGCTTTAACTAACCCTAACCCTAGCCCCACACCTTAACACAGACCAGAACCCTAACATAACCAAGACTATCCCAAACACTAACAGTAAACCAAAATCTAACTATAGTCCTAAACTTACACCCTAACCCTAACCTGAAATACATCATTACTTTTTTTTTTAAATGGATATTCACAGCCTATGTTCTTTTTTTTTTATTTATTAATTCACTTTACACCATCATAACACACAAATGAATTTTCCATCCAAAATACACTGTGCATTGTCTCAATCAAGTACATCCACATATATGTTCTCAGCAAATAATTTTCCAATTCTTACGTCCTGCATACCTTGCCCTTTGTCTTGCCATCCCTGATTCCCCATCCCCCACCCTCTGCTATGTCCCACCTTCCCC
>NW_006160159.1:7188-12320 GCF_000334495.1 Tupaia belangeri chinensis
CTAAGCCCACCCGCCAGCCCCGGAGAGGCAGCTGAATGCCGGGCAGAGCCCTGGGTGGGGGGCCCGACTCCAGCCGCCTTGCTTGGCGCGGGTCCCGGATGTGGCGTGGGCCGCAGCCAGGCCCGGGTGGGCCGGCGCAGGGCCTACTCTGCCTGCAGCCGCATCGCTCGCTGCTCGCTCGGTGCAGGGTCCCCGGGGGTGGCGGGAGACCCGCAGCTGGGCCCCCTGTGGGCCGGCGCAGGGCCTACTCCAACGCCACCGTGTCGCTCGCTTGGCGCGGGGTCCCCGGGGGTGGCGGGGGACCCACAGACGGTCCCCGTGTGGGAATGCGCAGGGCCTACTCCGCCCGCCGCCGCGTCGCTCGCTCGGCCAATACATCATTACTTTAACCCTAACTCAAATGGTAGACCTAACCCTCACACTAGCCCTACACCTTAACCCTGACACGAACCCTAACCAAAAAAGGAGTCTAACTCAAATACATACACTTAACCTAAATCTAATTGAATCCCTAAACTTACTCCGTAACCCTAACCTGAAATATATCATTACTTTAAATCTAACTCAAATGGTAGACCTAACCCTAACCATAGCCCTACACCATAACCCTGACCCGAACCTTAACCTACCCTAACATAAACAAGACTCTATATCAAACACTAACAGTAAACCAAAATCTAACTCTAGTCCTAAACTTACACCATAAAAGTAAACTGAAATATATCATTACTTTAACCCTAACTCAAATAGTATACCTAACCCTAGCCCAACACCTTAACCCTGACCCGAATCCTAACCTACCAGAACTCTAACTCAAATACATACACTTAACCTATATCTAACCGTATCCCTAAACTTACTTTCTAACCGTAACCTGAAATATACCATTATTTTAACACTAACTCAAATGGTAGACCTAACCCTAACCCCTGCCCTGCACATTAACCCTGACCCAAACCCTAACCTAACCAGGACTCTAACTCAAATACTAACACTTAACCTAAATCTAACTGTATCCCTAATCTTACTCCCCAACCATAACCTGAAATATATCATTACTTTAACCCTAACTGACATGGTACACTGAACCCTAACCCTAGCCGTAAACCTTAACCCTGACCCAAACACTAACCTCACTTAATCTAAATCTAAACATTTCCCTAAACTTACTCCCTAACCCTAACCTCAAATATATCATTACTTTAAAACTAACTCAAATGGTAGACCTAACACTACCCCTATCCCTACACCTTAACCCTGACCTGAACCCTAACCTAACCAGTACTCTAACTCAAATACTTACACTTAACCTAAATCTAATCCTATCCCTAAACTTACTTCCTAACCCTAACCTGAAATATATCATTACTTTAACCCTAACACAAATGGTATACCGAACCCTAACCCTAGCCCTCTACCTTAACCCTGACCCGAACCCTAACCTACCAGGACTCTAACCCAAATACTAACACTTAACCTAAATTTAACCATATCCCTAAATTTACTCCTGAACCCTAACCTGAAATATATCATTACTTTAACCATAACTCAAGTGGTATACCTAACCCTAACCCTAGCCCTACACCTTATCAGTGACCCGAACTCTGACAAAACCAGGACTCTAACTCAAATACTTAGACTTAACCTGAATCTAACCATGTCCCTAAACTTACTTTCTAACTGAAACCTGAAATATATCATTACTTTAACCCTAACTCATATGCTATACCTAACTCTAACCCTACACCATAATCCTCACCCGAACCCAAACCTAACCAGGACTCTAACACAGATACTAACACTTAATGTAAATCAAACAATATCCCTAAGCAAACTCAGGAGCCATAACCTGAAATATACCATTACTTTAACCCTAATTCATACGGTACACCTAACCTTAACCCTAGCCCTACACCTAAACCCTGACCCGAACCCTAACATCACCAGGACTCTAACTCAAATACTAACACTTAATCTAAATCTAAACATTTCCCTAAACTTACTCCCTAACCCTAACCTCAAATATATCATTACTTTAAAACTAACTCAAATGGTAGACCTAACACTACCCCTATCCCTACACCTTAACCCTGACCTGAACCCTAACCTAACCAGTACTCTAACTCAAATACGTACAATTAACCTAAATCTAACTCTGTCCATAAACTTACTCCAAAAACTAACCTGAAATATATCATTACTTTAACATTAATTCAAGTGGTAGACCTAACCCTAACCCTAGGCCTACACCTTAAACCTGACCCGAACCCTAACCAAACCAGGAGTCTAGCTCAAATACTTTCACTTAACCTATATCTAACCATATCCCTAAACTTACTTCCTAACACTAACCTGAAATATACCACTATTTTAACAATAACTCAAATGGTACACCTAACCCTAACCCTAGCCCTACACCTTAACCCTGACCCGAACCCTAACCAAACCAGGAGTCTAGCTCAAATACTTTCACATAACTTATTTCTAACCATATCCCTAAACTTACTTCCTAACCCTAACCTGAAATATATCATTACTTTAACCCTACCTCAAATGGGAGACCTTACGCTAACCCTATCCTTAACCCTTAACCCTGAACCAAACTCTAACCTAACCAGGATTCTAAATCAAATACTTACACTTAACCTAAATCTATTCGTATCCCTAAACTTACTTCCTAACCCTAACCTGAAATATATCATTACTTTAATCCTAACTCAAATGGGAGACCTTACGCTAACCCTAGCCTTAAACCTTAACCCTGAACCAAACTCTAACCTAACCAGGATTCTAAATCAAATACTTACACTTAACCTAAATCTATTCGTATCCCTAAACTTACTTCCTAACCGTAACCTAAAATATAACACTATCCCTAAACTCAAACCCTAACCCTAACCCTAGCACTATCCTTAAAACGTAACCCTAACCCTAACACTATGCCTTAACCCTAACCCTAACCTAAAATATGTCATTACTTTAACCCTAACTCAAATGGTAGACCTAACCCTAACCCTAGCCCTACACCTTAACCCTGACACGAACCCTAACCTACCCTGGACCTTACTCAAATACTAACACTTAAAGTAAATATAACCATATCTCTAAACTTACTCCTGAACCATAACCAGAAATATATCATTACTTTAACCCTAACTCAAATGGTACACCTAAACCTAACCCAATCCCTTGACCTTAACACTGACCTGAACCATATTTAACCTGGACTCTCACTCAAACAATAACACTAAACCCAAATATAACCATAACCTTAACTTTCACCCTAATTCTGACCTGAAATATATCATTACTTTAACCCTAACTCAAATGCTTTAACTAACAGTAACTCTAGCCCTACACCTTAACACAGAGCCGAACCCTAACATAAACAAGACCCTATCCCAAAAAGTAACACTAAACCAAAATCTAAATATAGTCCTAAACTTACACACTATCCCTAACCTGAAATATATCATTACTTTAACCCAAACTGAAATGGTAGACCTAAAACTAACCCTAGCCCTAAACCTTAACCCTGACTCGAACCATAACCTAACTAGGACTCTAACTCAAATACTAACACTTAACCTAAATCTAACCATATCCCTAAACTTACTCTCTATCCCTAACCTGAAATACGTTATTACTTTAAAACTAACTCAAATGACAGACCTAACCTATACCCTAGCCCTACACCTTAAACCTGACCCGAACCCTAAGATAACCTGGACTCTCACTCAAACAGTAACACTAAACCTAAATATAACCATAACCCTAAACTTACACCCTAATTCTGACCTTAGGTATATCATTACTTTAATCCTAACTCAAATGCTTTAACTAAACCTAACCCTAGCCCCACACCTTAACACAGATCGGAACCCTAAGATAACCAAGACCCTCTCCCAAACACTAACAGTAAACCAAAATCTAACTATAGTCCTAAACTTACACACTAAACCTAACCTGAAATATGTCATTACTTTAACCCTAACTCAAAAGGTAGACCTAACCCTAACCTTAGCCCTAAACCTTAACCCTAACCCGAACCCTAACCTAACCAGGACTCTAACTCATATACTTACACTTAACCTAAATCTAACCATATCCCTCAACTTACTTCCTCACCCTAACCTGAAATATATCATTAATTTATTCCTAACTCAAATGGTAGACCTAACTCTAACCCTAGACCTACACCTTAACCCTGAACCGAACACTAACCTACCCTGGACCTAACTCAAATACTAAAACTTAAACTAAATCTAACCATATCTCTAAACTTACTCCTGAACCATAACCTGAAATATATCATTACTTTAACCCTAACTCAAATAGAACACCTAAACCTAACCCTAGCCCTTGACCTTAACCCTGATCCGAACCATATTTAACCTGGACTCTCAAACACTAACACTAAACCTAAATAAAACCATAACCCTAAATGTACACCCTAATTGTGACATGAAATATATCATTACTTTAACTCTAACTCAAATGCTTTAACTAACCCTAACCCTGGCCCCACACCTTAACACAGACCAGAACCCTAACATAACCAAGACTCTATCCCAAACCCTAACAGTAAACCAAAATCTAAGTATAGTCCTAAACTTACAACCTAACCCAAACCTGAAATATATTATTACTTTAACCCTCTCTCAAATGGTAGACATAACCCAAACCCTAGCCATACACCTTAACCCTGACCCAAACCCTAACCTACCAGGACTCAAATTCAAATTCTAACACTTAACTTAAATCTAACCATATCCCTAAACTTACTCCTGAATCCTAACCTGAAATATCATTACTTGAACCCTAACTCAAATGGCAGACCAAACCCTAACCCTAGCCCTACACCTTAACCCTGACCCGAACCCTAACCTACCAGGACTCTAACTCAAACACTAACACTTAACCTAAATTTAACCATATCGCTAAACTTACTCCCAAACCCTAACCTGAAATATGTCATTACTTTAACCCTAACTAAAAGGGTATACCTAACCCTAACCCTAGCTCTACACCTAACCCTAACCCGAACAGTAACATAACCAGGTCTCTAACTCAAATACTTACACTTAACCTAAATCTAACCATATCCCTAAACTTACTTCCTAACCCAAACC
>NW_006160159.1:12636-16121 GCF_000334495.1 Tupaia belangeri chinensis
AACCATAACCCTAAACTTACACACTAATTCTGACCTGAAATATATCATTACTTTAATCCTAACTCAAATGCTTTAACTAACCCTAACCCTAGCCCCACACCTTAACACAGATCTGAACCCTAACATAACCAAGATCACAACCAAACAATAACAGTAAACCAAAATCTAACTATAGTCCTAACCTTACACACTAACCCAAACCTGAATTATATCATTACTTTAACCCTAACTCAAAAGGTAGACCTAACCCTAACCCTAGACCTAAACCTTAACCCTGACCCGAGCACTAACCTAACCAGGACTCTAACTCGAATACTTACACTTAACCTAAATCTAACTGTATCCCTAATCTTACTCCCCAACCATAACCTGAAATATGTCATTACTTAAACCCTAACTGAAATGTTAAACATAAAAATAACCCTAGCACAACACCTTAACCCTGACCTGAACCCTAATCTAACCAGGAGTCTAACTCAAATACTTACAGTAAAACTAACCTCAGCAGGACTCTAACTCAAATACTAACACTTAATCTAAATCTAAACATTTCCCTAAATTTGCTCCCTAACCCTAACCTCAAATATATCATTACTTTAAAACTAACTCAAATGGTAAACCTAACCCTGACCCGAACCCTATCCTGCCTGGACTCTAACTCAAATACTTACACTTAACTTATATCTAACCATATCACTAAACTAACTTCCTAACTCTAACCTGAAATATACCATTATTTTAACACTAACTCAAATGGTACACCTAACCATAACCCTAGCCCTACACCTTAACCCTGACCCGAACCCTAACCTAACCTGGACTCTCACTCAAACACTAACACTAAACCGAAATATATCCATAACTATAAACTTACACCCTAATTCTGACCTGAAATATATCATTACTTTAACCCTAACTCAAATGCTTTAACTAACCCTAACCCTAGCCCCACACCTTAACACAGACCCGAGCCCTAACATAACCAAGACTCTATCCCAAACACTAACAGTAAACCAAAATCTAACTATAGTCCTAAACTTACACCCTAAATCTAACCTGAAATATACCATTATTTTATCACTAATTCAATTGGTAGACCTAACCCTAACCCTAGCCCTATACCTTAACCCTCACGCGAACCATAACCTAACCAGGACTCTAACACAAATACTAACACTTAATCTAAATCTAACCATATCCCTAAACTTACTCCAGAACCATAACCTGAAATATATCATTAATTTAACCCTAATTCACATGGTACACCTAAACCTAACACAAGCCCTACACCTTAACTCTGACCCGAACCCTAACCTCAGCAGGACTCTAACTCAAATACTAACACTTAATCTAAATCTAAACATTTCCCTAAATTTGCTCCCTAACCCTAACCTCAAATATATCATTACTTTAAAACTAACTCAAATGGTAAACCTAACCCTGACCCGAACCCTATCCTGCCTGGACTCTAACTCAAATACTTACACTTAACTTATATCTAACCATATCACTAAACTAACTTCCTAACTCTAACCTGAAATATACCATTATTTTAACACTAACTCAAATGGTACACCTAACCATAACCCTAGCCCTACACCTTAACCCTGACCCGAACCCTAACCTAACCTGGACTCTCACTCAAACACTAACACTAAACCGAAATAAATCCATAACTATAAACTTACACCCTAATTCTGACCTGAAATATATCATTACTTTAACCCTAACTCAAATGGTATACCTAACCCTAACCGTAGCCCTAAACCTTAACCCTGAACCGAACCCTAACCTCACCCGGACACTAACTAAAATACTAACACTTAAACTAAATCTAACCATATCCCTAAATTGACTACTTAAACCGAACCTGAAATATATCATTACTTTAACCCGAACTCAAATGTTAGACTTAACCCTAACCCTAGCCCTACACCTTAACGCTGAGCAGAACCCTAACCTAAACTGGACTCTCACCCAAACACTAACACTAAACATAAATATAACCATAACCCTAAACTTACACCCAAATTCTGACCTGAAATATATCATTACTTTAATCCTAACTCAAATATTTTAACTAACCCTAACCCTAGCCCCACACATTAACACAGATCCAAACCCTAACATAACCAAACCCTATCCCATACACTAAGAATAAACCATAATCTAACTATAATTCCTAAACTTACACACTAAGCCTATCCTGAAATATATCATTACTTTAACCCTAACTCAAATGGTAGACCTAACTCTAACCAAGCCCTAAACCTTAACCATGACTCGAAACCTAACCTAACCAGGACTCTAACTCAAATACTTGCACTTAACCTAAATCTAACCGTATCCCTAAACTTACTTCCTAACTCTAACCCAGCCCTAAACCTTAACCATGACTCGAAACCTAACCTAACCAGGACTCTAACTCAAATACTTGCACTTAACCTAAATCTAACCGTATCCCTAAACTTACTTCCTAACTCTAACCCAGCCCTAAACCTTAACCATGACTCGAAACCTAACCTAACCAGGACTCTAACTCAAATACTTGCACTTAACCTAAATCTAACCATATTCCTAAAGATACTTCATAACCCTAACCTGAAATATATCATTACTTTTACCCTAAATCAAGTGGTAGACCTATACATAACCCTAGCCATACACCTTAACCATAACCCGAACCCTAAACTAACAAGGACTCTAACTAAAATACTAACACTCAAATTAAATCTAACCATATCCCTAAACTTACACCCGAACCATAACCAGAAATATATCATTACTTTAACCCTAACTCAAATGGTAGACCTCACCCTAACTGTAGTCTTAAACCTTAACCCAGACCCGAACCCTAACCTAACCAGGACTCTAAGTCAAATACTTACACTTAACCTAAAGCTAACCATATCCCTAAACTTACTTCCTAACCCTAACCTGAAATATAGCATTACTTTAACCCTAAGTCAAATGGTAGACCTAACACTAACCCTAGCCCTACCTTAACCCTGAACCAAACCCTAACCTAACCAGGACTCTAACTCAAATACTAACACTTAACCTAAATCTAACCATATCCCTAAACTTACTCCCTAACCCTAACCTGAAATATATCATTACTTTAACCATAACTCAAATGTTAGACCTAAACCTAACCCTAGTCCTACATTTAACCCTGACCCAAAACCTAACCTAACCTGGACTCTCACTCCAACACTAACACTAAACCTCAATATAACCATAACCCTAAACTTACACCCTAATTCTGACATGAAATATATCATTACTTTAACCCTCAGTCAAATGCTTTAACTAACCCTTACCCTAGCCCCACAACTTAACATAGAGCAGAACCCTAACATAAACAAGACTCTATCCCAAACCCTAACAGTAAACCAAAATCTAACTTTAGTCCTAAATTTACACTCTAACCCTAAACTAAAATATATCATTACTTTAACCCTAACTCAAATGGTAGACCTAAC
>NW_006160159.1:18320-21162 GCF_000334495.1 Tupaia belangeri chinensis
AAACCCTAACCCTAGCCCTACACCTTAACCCTGACCCGAACCCTAACCTACCAGGACTCTAACTCAAACACTAACACTTAACCTAAATTTAACCATATCGCTAAACTTACTCCCAAACCCTAACCTGAAATATGTCATTACTTTAACCCTAACTAAAAGGGTATACCTAACCCTAACCCTAGCTCTACACCTAACCCTAACCCGAACAGTAACATAACCAGGTCTCTAACTCAAATACTTACACTTAACCTAAATCTAACCATATCCCTAAACTTACTTCCTAACCCAAACCTGAAATATATCATTACTTTAACCTTAACTCATATGGTATACCTAACCCTAACCCTAGCCCTTCACCTTAACCCTGACCCGAACCCTAACCTAACCAGGACTCTAACTCAAAAACTAACACTTAATCTAAATCTAACCATTTCCCAAAACTTACTCCCTAACCCTAAACTGAAATATATCATTACTTTAAAACTAACTCAAATGGTAGACATAAACCTACCCCTAGGCCTACACCTTAACCCTGACCAGAAACCTAACCTAACCTGGACTCTCACTCAAACACTAACACTAAACCTAAATATAACCATAACCCTAAACTTACACACTAATTCTGACCTGAAATATATCATTACTTTAATCCTAACTCAAATTCTTTAACTAACCCTAACCCTAGCCCCACACCTTAACACAGATCTGAACCCTAACATAACCAAGATCACAACCAAACAATAACAGTAAACCAAAATCTAACTATAGTCCTAACCTTACACACTAACCCAAACCTGAATTATATCATTACTTTAACCCTAACTCAAAAGGTAGACCTAACCCTAACCCTAGACCTAAACCTTAACCCTGACCCGAGCACTAACCTAACCAGGACTCTAACTCGAATACTTACACTTAACCTAAATCTAACCATATCCCTAAACTTACTACCTAACCCTTACCTGAAATATATCATTACTTAAACCCTAACTGAAATGTTAAACATAAAAATAACCCTAGCACAACACCTTAACCCTGACCTGAACCCTAATCTAACCAGGAGTCTAACTCAAATACTTACAGTAAAACTAAATCTAACCATATCCCTAAACTTACTTCCTAACCCTAACCTGAAATATATCATTACTTTAACGCTAACTCAAGTGGTAGACCTACCGCTAACCCTAGCCCTACACCTTAAACCTGACCCGAACCCTAAGCTAAACAAGAGTCTAACTCAAATACTTACACTTAATCTAAATCTAACCATATCCCTAAACTTACTTCCAAACCCTACCCTGAAATATATCATTACTTTAACTCTAACTCAAATGGTAGAAGTAACCCTAACCCTAGCCCTACACCTTAACCCTGACATGAACCCTAATCTAATCAGGACTCCAACTCAAATACTAACACTTAAACTAAATCTAACCATATCCCTAAACTTACTCCCGAAGTATAACCTGAAATATAGCATTACTTTAACACTAACTGAAATGGTACACCTAACCCTAACCTTAGCCCTACACCTTAACCCTGACCAGAACCCTAACCTAACCTGTACTCTCACTCAAACACTAACACTAAACCTAAATATACCCAGCACCCTAAACTTACACCCTTATTCTGACGTGAAATATATCATTACTTTAACCCTAACTCAAATGCTTTAACTAACCCTAACCCTAGCCCCACACCTTAACACAGACCCGAGCCCTAACATAACCAAGACTCTATCCCAAACACTAACAGTAAACCAAAATCTAACTATAGTCCTAAACTTACACCCTAAATCTAACCTGAAATATACCATTATTTTATCACTAATTCAATTGGTAGACCTAACCCTAACCCTAGCCCTATACCTTAACCCTCACGCGAACCATAACCTAACCAGGACTCTAACACAAATACTAACACTTAATCTAAATCTAACCATATCCCTAAACTTACTCCAGAACCATAACCTGAAATATATCATTAATTTAACCCTAATTCACATGGTACACCTAACCCTAACACAAGCCCTACACCTTAACCCTGACCCGAACCCTAACCTCAGCAGGACTCTAACTCAAATACTAACACTTAATCTAAATCTAAACATTTCCCTAAATTTGCTCCCTAACCCTAACCTCAAATATATCATTACTTTAAAACTAACTCAAATGGTAAACCTAACCCTGACCCGAACCCTATCCTGCCTGGACTCTAACTCAAATACTTACACTTAACTTATATCTAACCATATCACTAAACTAACTTCCTAACTCTAACCTGAAATATACCATTATTTTAACACTAACTCAAATGGTACACCTAACCATAACCCTAGCCCTACACCTTAACCCTGACCCGAACCCTAACCTAACCTGGACTCTCACTCAAACACTAACACTAAACCGAAATATATCCATAACTATAAACTTACACCCTAATTCTGACCTGAAATATATCATTACTTTAACCCTAACTCAAATGGTATACCTAACCCTAACCGTAGCCCTAAACCTTAACCCTGAACCGAACCCTAACCTCACCCGGACACTAACTAAAATACTAACACTTAAACTAAATCTAACCATATCCCTAAATTGACTACTTAAACCGAACCTGAAATATATCATTACTTTAACCCGAACTCAAATGTTAGACTTAACCCTAACCCTAGCCCTACACCTTAACGCTGAGCAGAACCCTAACCTAAACTGGACTCTCACCCAAACACTAACACTAAACATAAATATAACCATAACCCTAAACTTACAGCCTAATTCTGACCTGAAATATGTCATTACTTTAACCCTAACTCAAATGCTAGACCCAACCCTAACCCTAG
>NW_006160159.1:23746-26035 GCF_000334495.1 Tupaia belangeri chinensis
TTTAACCCTAATTCAAATGGTAGACCTAACTGTAACCCAAGCTCTATACCTTAACCCTGACCCAAACCCTAACCTCACCTGGACTGTAACTCAAATACTAACACTGCAACATGAAAGGACTGTCAGGAAACAGATGCTAGGTGACATTAGGAAACCTAGCCCTGGTGGCAGAGAGTATGTAAATATTGTGGGTCCCAGTACACACACCATTTGTCTAAGAAAAAAACAGCACTAAGAGTATAAAAATAGTCAAACATAAGTGCAATCTCAAAGTAAAACTAAACTGTATGAAGAATAAAACCAAACTTACACCCTAATTCTGACATGAAATATATCATTACTTTAACCCTTACTCACATGCTTTAACTAACCCTAACCCTAGCCCCACACCTTAACACAGACCAGAACCCTAACATAAACAATACTCTATCCCAAACACTAACAGTAAACCTAAATCTAACTTTAGTCCTATATTTACACTCTAACACTAAACTAAAATATATCATTGCTTTAACCATAACAGAAATGGTAGACATAGCCCTAAACCTTTACCTTGAACCGAACCCGAACCTAACCAGGACTCTAACTCAAATACTAACACTTAACCTAAATCTAACCATATCCCTAAACTTACTCCCGAACCATAAGCTGAAATATATTATTACTTTAACCCTAACTCAAATGGTACATCTAACCCTAACCCTCACCCTACACGTTAACCAGTACCTGAACCCTAACCTTACCTGGATTCTCTCTCAAACACTAACACTAAACCTAAATATAATCATAACCCTATACTTACACCCTAATTCTGACATGAAATATATCATTATGTTAACCCTAACTCAAATGCTTTAACTAACCCTAATCCTAGCCCCACACCATAACACAGACCAGAACCCTAACATAAACAAGACTCTATCCCAAACACTAACAGTAAACCAAAATCTAACTTTAGTCCTAAACTTACACTCTAACCATAAACTGAAAAATATCATTACTTTAACCCTAACTCAAATGGTAGACACAACCATAACCCTAGCCCTACACCTTAACCCTGACCCGAACCCTAACCTAATCAGGACTCTAACTCAAATACTAACGCTTAACCTAAATCTAACCATATCTCTAAAATTACTTCCTAACCCTAACCTGAAATATACCATTACTTTAACCCTAACTCAAATGGTAGACCTAACCCTAACCCTAACCCTACACCTTAACCCTGACCCGAACCCAAACCTGACCAGGAGTCTACCTCAAATACATACACTTAACCTAAATCTATTCGTATCCCTAAACTTACTCCCTAACCTGAAATATATCATTACTTTAAAGCTAACTCAAATGGTAGACCTAAACCTAACGCTAGCCATACACCTTAACCCTTACCCGAACCCTAACCTACCAGGAGTCTAACTCAAATACTTACACTTAACCAAAATCTAAACTTACTCCTGAACCCTAAACCTTAATATATCATTACTGTAGCACAAACTCAAATGGGAGACCTAACCCTAACCCTAACCCTACACATTAACACTGACCCAAACCGTAACCTAAATTGGACTCTCACTGAAACACTAACACTAAACCTAAATATAACCATAACCCTAAACTTACACCCTAATTCTGACATGAAATATATCATTACTTTAACCCTAACTCAAATGCTTTAACTAACCCTAACCCTAGCCCTACACATTAACACTGACCCAAACCGTAACCTAAATTGGACTCTCACTGAAACACTAACACTAAACCTAAATATAACCATAACCCTAAACTTACACCCTAATTCTGACATGAAATATATCATTACTTTAACCCTAACTCAAATGGTAGAACCAACCATAACCCTAGCCCAACACCGTAACACTGACCTGAACGCTAACCTAACCTGGACTCTCATTCAAACACTAACACTAAACCTAAATATAACCATAACCCTAAACTTACACCCTAATTCTGACATGAAATATATCATTACTTTAACCCTAACTCAAAAGTTAGACCTAAACCTAACCCTAGCCCTACACCTTAACCCTGACCTGAACCCTAACCTCCCCAGGACTCTAACTCAAATACTAACGCTTAAGCTAAATCTAACCATATCCCGAAACTTAGTCCCTAAACCTAACCTGAAATATATCACTACTTTAACCCTAACTCAAAAGTTAGACCTAAACCTAACCCTAGCCCTACACCTTAACCCTGACCCGAACCCTAACCCAACCTGGACTCTCACTCAAACACTAACACAAAACCTAAATATAACCATAACCCTAA
>NW_006160159.1:26059-34422 GCF_000334495.1 Tupaia belangeri chinensis
TGAAATATGTCATTACTTTAACCCTAACTCCAATGCTTAAACTATACCTAACCCTAGCCCCACACCTTAACACAGACCAGAACCCTAATATAACCAAGACTCTATCGCAAACACTAACAGTAAACCAAAATCTAAATTTTGTCCTAAACTTACACTCTAACTCTAAACTGAAATTTATCATTACTCTAACCCTAACTCAAATGGTAGACCTAACCCTAACCCTAGCCGTACACCTTAACCCTGACCCGAAACCTAACCTAACCTGGACTCTAACCAAACACTTACACTAAACCTAAATATAATCATAACCCTAAACTTACACCCTAATTCTGACCTGAAATATATCATTAGGTCAACACTAACTCAAATGCTTTAACTAACCCTAACCCTAGCCCCACACCTTAACACAGACCCGATCTCTAACATAACCCTAAACTTACACCCTAATTCTGACCTGAAATATATCATTAGGTCAACACTAACTCAAATGCTTTAACTAACCCTAACACTACACCTTAAAACAGACCGAACCCTAACATAACAAAGACTCTATCCCAAATACTAACAGTAAACCAAAATCTAAATTTTGTCCTAAACTTACACTCTAACTCTAAACTGAAATTTATCATTACTCTAACCCTAACTCAAATGGTAGACCTAACCCTAACCCTAGCCGTACACCTTAACCCTGACCCGAAACCTAACCTAACCTGGACTCTAACCAAACACTTACACTAAACCTAAATATAATCATAACCCTAAACTTACACCCTAATTCTGACCTGAAATATATCATTAGGTCAACACTAACTCAAATGCTTTAACTAACCCTAACACTACACCTTAAAACAGACCGAACCCTAACATAACAAAGACTCTATCCCAAACACTAACAGTAAACCAAAATCTAACAATAGTCCTCTACTTACACTCTAACCCTAACCTGAAATATATTATTACTTTAAGCCTAACTCTAATGGTAGAGCGAACCCTAAAAACAGCCGAAAACCTTAAACCTGACCCGAACCCTAACCTAACCAGGACTCTAACTCAAATACTAACACTGAACCTAAATCAAACCCTAAACTTACAGCCTAATTCTGACCTGAAATATATCATTACTTTAACCCTAACTCAAATGGTACACCTAACCCTAATCCTAGCCCTAGACCTGAACCCTGACAAGAACTCTAATTTAACCTGGACTCTCACTGAAACACTAACAGCAAAACTAAATATATCCATAACCCTAAACTTAGAGCCTAATTTCGACCTGAAATATATCATTACTTTAACCCTAACTCAAATGGTACACCTAACCCTAATCCTAGCCCTAGACCTGAACCCTGACAAGAACTCTAATTTAACCTGGACTCTCACTGAAACACTAACAGTAAAACTAAATATAACCATAACCCTAAACTTACACCCTAATTCTGACCTGAAATATATCATTACTTTAACCCTAACTCAAATGTTAGACCTAAACCTTACCTTAGCCCTGCACCTTAACCCTGACCCCAACCCTAACCTAATCAGGTCTCTAACTCAAATACTTACACTTAACCTATATCTAACCATATCCCTAAACTTACTTCCTAACCCTAACCTGAAATATACCATTATTTTAAAACTACCTCAAATGGTAGACCTAACCCTAACCCTAGTGCTACACCTTAACCCTGACCCGAACCCTAACATAACCAAGACTATATCCCAAAAACTAACAGTAAACCAAAATCTAACTATGCTTCTAAACTTACACCAGAACCATAACATGAAATATATCATTACTTTTACCCTAACTCAAATGATAGACCTAACCCTAACCCTAGCCCTATACTTTAACCCTGACCCAAACCCTAACCTAACCAGGAGTCTAACTCAAATATTTACACTAATCCTAAATCTAATCGAATCCCTAAACATAATTCCTAACCCTAACCTGAAATAAATCATTACTTTAACCCTAACTCAAATGGTACACCTAACACTAACCCTTGGGCTACACCTTAACCCTGACCAGAACCCTAAACTAACCTGGACTCTCACTCTAACACTAAACCTAAATATAACCATAACCCTAAACTTACACCCTAATTCTGACCTGAAATATACCATTTCTTCAACACTAACTCAAATGCTTTAAATAACCATAACACGAGCACCACACCTTAACACAGACCGGAACCCTAACATAACAAAGACTCAATCCCAAACTCTAACAGTAAACCAAAATCTAACTATAATCCTAATCTTATACACTAACCCTAACCTGAAATATATCATTACTTTAACCCTAACTCAAATGGTACACCTAACCCTAACCCTAGCCCAACACCTTAACCCTGACCCGAACCCTAAGTTAATCTGGACTTTCACTCAAACACTAACACTAAACCAAAATATAACCATAACCCTAAACTTACACCCTAATTCTGACCTGAAATATACCATTTCTTCAACACTAACTCAAATGCTTTAAATAACCATAACACGAGCACCACACCTTAACACAGACCGGAACCCTAACATAACAAAGACTCAATCCCAAACTCTAACAGTAAACCAAAATCTAACTATAATCCTAATCTTATACACTAACCCTAACCTGAAATATATCATTACTTTAACCCTAACTCAAATGGTACACCTAACCCTAACCCTAGCCCAACACCTTAACCCTGACCCGAACCCTAAGTTAATCTGGACTTTCACTCAAACACTAACACTAAACCAAAATATAACCATAACCCTAAACTTACAACCTAATTCTCACCTGAAATATATCATTACTTTAACCCTAACTCAAATACTTTAACTAACCCTAACCGTAGCCCCACACCGTAACGCAGACCCAAACCCTTACATAAACAAGACCCTATCCAAAACACAAACAGTAAACCAAAATCTAACTATAGTTCTAAACTTACACACTATCCCTAACCTGAAATATATCATTACTTTAACCCTAAATCATATGGTAGACCTAACCCTAAACCTAGCCCAACACCTTAACCCTGACGCGAACCCTAACCTAACCAGGACTCTAACTCAAATACTTACACTTAACCTAAATCTGACCATATCACTAAAATTACTTCCCAACCCTAACCTGAAATATATCATTACTTTAACCCTAAATCATATGGTAGACCTAACCCTAAACCTAGCCCAACACCTTAACCCTGACGCGAACCCTAACCTAACCAGGACTCTAACAAAAATACTAACACTTAATCTAAATCTATTCATATTTCTAAATTTACTCCTTAACCCTAACTTGAAATATATCATTACTTTAACCCTAATTCAAATGGTAGACCTAACCCTAACCCTAGCCCTACACCTTAACCCTGACCTGAACCCTAACCCAACCTGGACTCTCACTCAAACACTAACACTAAAACTAAATATAACCACAACCCTACATTTAAACCCTAATTCTGACTTGAAATATATCATTACCTTAACACTAACTCAAATGCTTTAACTAACCCTAAACCTAGCCCAACACCTTAACACAAACCCGAATCCTAACATAACCAAGAATTTATCCGAAACACTAACAATAAACCCAAATCTAAGTATAATTCTAAACTTACACCCAAACCCTAACATGAAATATATCATTACTTTAACCCTTAATCAAATGGTAGACCTAACCCTAACCCTAGCCCTACACCTTAACCCTGACCTGAACCCTAACTTAAACTTGACTCTCACTCAAACACTAACACTAAAACTAAATATAACCACAACCCTACATTTAAACCCTAAATCTGACTTGAAATATATCATTACCTAACACAAACGGTACACCTAACCCTAACCCTAGCCCTACACCTTAACCCTGACCTGAACCCTAACCTAAACTTGACTCTCACTCAAACACTAACACTAAACCTAAATATAAACATAAACCTAAACTTACACCCTATTTCTGACCTGGCATATATCATTTCTTTAACCCTCACTCAAATGCGTTAACTAACCCTAAACCTAGCCCCACACCTTAACACAAATCCGGACCCTAACATAACCAAGACTCTATCCCAAACACTAATAGTAATCCAAAATCTAACTGTAGTCCAAAAGTTACACCCTAACGCAAACGTGAAATATATCATTGCTTTAACCCTAACTCAAATGGTAGACATAACACTAACCCTAGCCCTAAACCTTAACCCTGACTCCAACGCTAACCTAACCAGGAGTCTAACTCAAATACTTACACTTAACCTAAATCTAACCATATTCCTAAACTTACTTACTAACCCTAACCTGAAATATATCATTACTTTAACTCTAACTCAAATGGTAGACCTAACCCTAACCCTAGCCCTATACCTTAACACTGACCCGAACCCGAACATAACCGGGACTCTCACTCAAATACTTACACTTAATCTAAATCTAACTGTATCCCTAAACTTACTTCCTAACCCTAACCTGAAATATATCATTACTTTAACCCTAACTGAAATGGTAGACCTAATCCTATCCCTAGCCCTACACCTAAACCCTGACCGAACTGTAACCCAACCTGGACTCTCACACAAACACTAACACTACACCTAAATATAACCATAACCCTAAACTTACACCCTAATTCTGACCTGAAATATATCATTATTTTAACCCTTACTCAAATGCTTCAACTAACCCTAACTCTAAACCCACAACTTAACACAGAGCTGAACCCTAACCCCACCAGGACTCTAACACAAATAGTTACACTTAACCTAAATCTAACCATATCCATCAACTTACTTCCCAACCCTAACCTGAAATATATCATTACTTTAACCCTAAATCAAATGGTAGACCTAAACCTAAACCTAGCCCTACAACTTAACCATAACACGAACCCTAACCTAACCAGGACTCTAACTCAAATATTAACACTAAACCTAAATATAACCATAACCCTAAATTTACACCCTAATTCTGACCTGAAATATATCATTACTTTAACACTAACTCAAATGCTTTAACTAACACTCACCCTAGCCCCACACCTTAACACAGACCCGAACCCTAACATAACCAAGACTCTATCCCAAACACTGACAGTAAACCAAATCCAACTATAGTCCTAAACTTACACCCTAACCCTAACATGAAATATATCATTACTTTAACCCTAACTCAAATGATAGACCTAACCCTAGCACTAGCCCTAAACCTTAACCCTGACACATACCCTAACCTAACAAGGAGTCTAACTCAAATACTTACACTTAACTTAAATCCAACAGTATCCCTAAACTTATTCCTAATCCTAACCTGAAATTTATCATTACTTTAACCCTAACTCAAATGGTAGACCTAACCCTAACCCTAGCCCTACACCATAACCCTGACCCGAACTCTCACCTAACCAGGACTATAACTCAAATACTAACACTTAACCTAAATCTAACCATGTCCCTAAACTTACGAATCCCAACCTGAAATATATCATTACATTAAAACTAACTCAAATGGTAGACCTAACCCTACCGCTAGCATTACACCTAAAATAAACCCTGACCTGAACCCTAACTTAACCAGGACTCTAACTCAGATACTTACACTTAACCTAAATCTGACTGTATCCCTAAACTTACTTCCTTTCGCTAACCTGAAATATATTAATACTTTAACCCTAACTCAAATGGTAGACCTAACCCTAACCCTAGTCCTACACCTTAACCCTGACCCGAACCCTAACCTAACCAGATCTCTAACTCAAATACTAACACTTAACCTAAATCAAACCATTTCCCTAAACTTACTCCCGAACCCTAACCTGAAATATATCATTACTTTAACCCTAACTCAAATGGTAGACCTAATCCTAACACTGGCCCTGCACCTTAACCCTGACCCAAAACCTAACCTAACCTGGACTCTCACTCAATCACTAACAGTAAACCTAAATATAAACATAATCCTAAATTTACACCCTCATTCTTACCTGAAATATATCATAACTTTAACACTAACTCAAATGCTTTAACTAACCCTAACCCTACTCCATACCTTAACACAGACCCGAATCCTGACATAACCAAGACCCTATCCCAAACACTAACAGTAAACCAAAACCTAACTATAGTCCTAAACTGACACACTAACCCTAACCTGAAATATATCATTACTCCCTAACTGAAATGCTAGTCCTAACCCGAACCCAAGCCCTACACCTTAACCCTGACCCGAACTCTAAACTAACCTTGACTCTAACTCAAATACTAACACTTAACCTAAATAAAACCATATCCCTATACTTACTCCCTAACCCTAACATGAAATATATCTTTACTTTAACCCTAACTCAAATGTTAGACCTAACCCTAACCCAAGCCCAACACCTTAACCCTTACCTGAAACCTAACCTAACCTGGACTCTAACTCAAATACTTACACTTAACCTAAATCTAACCATATCCCTAAACTTACTTCCTAACCCTAAGCTGAAATACATCATTACTTTAACCCTAACTCAAATGTTAGACCTAAGTCTAACCCTAGTCCTGCACCTTAACCCTGATGCGAACCCTAACGTAACTCGGACTCTAACGCAAATACTAACACTTAACCTAAATCTAACCATATCCCTAAATTTCCTCTGGAGCCCTATCCTGAAATATATCATTACTTTAACCCTAACTCAAATGTTAGACCTAAGTCTAACCCTAGTCCTGCACCTTAACCCTGATGCGAACCCTAACGTAACTCGGACTCTAACGCAAATACTAACACTTAACCTAAATCTAACCGAATTCCTAAACTTACTTCCTAACCCTAACCTGAAATGTGTCATTACTTTACATCCGAACTCAAATGGTAGACCTGTCCCTAACCCTAGCCCTACACCTTAACACTGACCCGAAATCTAACCTAACCAGGAGTCTAAACTCAAATACTTACACTTAACCTAAACCTAACCATATCCCTAAACTTTCTTCCTAGCCCTAACCTGAAATATATCATTACTTAAACCCTAACTCAAATGGTAGAACTAACTCTAACCCTAGCCCTATACCTTAACCTTAACGCAAACCCTAACCTAACCAGGACTCTAACTCAAATACTAACACTTAACCTAAATCTAACAATATCCCTAATTTACACCATAATGCTATCCTGAAATATATTATTACTTTAACCCTAACTCAAATGGTAGACCTAACCCTAACCCTAGCCCTACACCATAACCCTGATCTGAACCCTATCCAAACCTGGACTCTCACTCAAACACTAACAATAAACCTAAATATAAACATTACACTAAACTTATACCCTAATTCTGACCTGAAATATATCATTACTTTAACCCAAACTCAAACTAACCCTAACCCTAGCCCAACACGTTCACCTTAACCCTGACCCGAACCCTAACCTAACCAGGACTTTAACTCAAATACTAACACTTAATCTAAATCTAACCATAACCCTAAACTTACTCCCTAACCCTAACCTAAAATATATCATTACTTGAAACTAACTCAAATGGTAGAACTAACCCTACCCCCAGCCCTACACCTTAACTCTGACCCTAACCCTAACCTAACCTAGACTCTCACTCAAACACTAAGGGTAAACCTAAATATAACCATAAACCTAAACTTACACCCTAACCCTAACCTGAAATATATCATTACTTTAACCCTAACTCAAACGGTACACCTAACCCTAACCCTAGCCCTACACCTTATCCCTGACCGGAACCCTAAACTAACCTATACTCTCACTCAAACATTGTCACTAAACCTAAATATAACAATAAATGTAAACTTACACATTAATTCTGACTTGAAATATGTCATTACTTTAACCCTAACTCAAATGCTTTAAGTAACCCTAACCCTAGTCCCAAACTTTAACACAGACCCGAACTCTAACATAAACAAGACTCTATCCGAAACACTAACATTAAAACAAAATCTAACTATAGTCCTAAACTTACACATTAACCCTAACCTGAAATATATCATTACTTTAACCCTAACTCAAATGGTAGACCTAACACTAACCCTAGCCGTACACCTTAACCCTGACCTGAATGCTAAACTAACAAGGATTCTAACTCAAATACTAACACTTAACCTAAATCTAACCATATCCCTAAGATTACTTCCTAACCATAACCTGATATATATCATTACTTTAACCCGAACTCAAATGGTACACCTAAACCTAACCATAGGCCTATACCTTAACCCTTACCGGAACCCTAAACTAACCTGAACTCTCACAGAAACACTAACAATAAACCTAAATATAACCCTAACCCTAACCCTAGCACTATCCTTAAACTCTAACCCTAACACTAACACTCTCCCTAAACTCAAACCCTAACCCTAACCCTAGCA
>NW_006160159.1:34612-40471 GCF_000334495.1 Tupaia belangeri chinensis
CCCTAGCCCTACACCTTAACCCTGACCCGAACCCTAACCTAACCAGGACTTTAACTCAAATACTAACACTTAATCTAAATCTAACCATAACCCTAAACTTACTCCCTAACCCTAACCTAAAATATATCATTACTTGAAACTAACTCAAATGGTAGAACTAACCCTACCCCCAGCCCTACACCTTAACTCTGACCCTAACCCTAACCTAACCTAGACTCTCACTCAAACACTAAGGGTAAACCTAAATATAACCATAAACCTAAACTTACACCCTAACCCTAACCTGAAATATATCATTACTTTAACCCTAACTGAAATGCTAGACCTAACCCTAAATGTAGCCTTACACCTTACCCCTGAGCTGAACCCTAACCTAGCCCAGAAACTAACTCAAATACTAACACTAAAGCAAAATCTAACCATAACCCTAAACTTACACCCTAACCCTAACCTGAAATATATCCTTATGTTAAGCTAAAATCACATGCTACACCTAACCCTAACCCGACACCTACAACTTATCCCTGACCAGAACATGAACCTAACTGGGATTCTAACTCAAACACTAACAGTAAACCTAAAACTAAATGTAACCCTAAAGTCACACCCTACCCGTAACTTGAAATATATCATTACTTGAACTATAAATCAAATGCTAGATATAACCCTAACCCTAGCCATACACCTTAACACTGACCTGAAACCTAACCTAATATGGACTCTAACTCAAACCCTACAGTAAACCTAAATCTAACTGTAACACTAAAGTTACCTGCTAAACTAAACCTGAAATATATCATTACTTTAACCCTAACTCAAATGCTAGACCTAACCATACCCCTAGCTCTAAACCTAAAACTAGACCCGAACCCTAATCTACACGATACTCTATCTCAAGCACTAACACTTTAACGAAATCTAACCATAAACCTAAACTTCTAAACTTACTCCCTAAATCTAACCTGAAATATATCATTACTTTAGCCCAAATTAAACTGCTAGACCTAACCCTAACCCTAGCGCCACCACATATCACGTACCCGAACCAGAACCTAAACAAGACTGTATCCTTAAAACTAACAGTAAACCAAAATCTAACTATACCCCTAAACTTTCAACCTCAACCTAACCTGAAATATATCATTACTTTAACCCTAAGTCAAATACTAGACCTATCCCTGTCCCTAGGCCTACACTTAACCTGGACCAGAACCCTAACCTAACCTGGACTCTAACTCAAACACTAACAGTAAACCGAAATATAACCGTAAACATAAACTTGAACTCTACCCCTAACCTGAAATATATCATTACTTTAGCCCTAACTAAAATGCTAGACCTAACCCTAACCCTAGCCCCACGACTTATCACGAAACCGAACCAGAACCTAAACAAGACTCTATCCCTAAAACTAACAGTAAACCAAAATCTAACTATACCCCTAAACTTACAACCTCACCCTAACCTGAAATATATCATTACTTTAACCCTAAGTCAAATGCTGGACCTAACCCTAACCCTAGCCAGACACCTTAACCCTGACCCGAAACGTAACCTAACCAGGACTCTAAGTCAAAAACTAACAGAAACCTAAATATAACCGTAAACCTAAACTTACACCCTTACCATAACCTGAAATATATCATTACTTTAACCCTAACTCAAATGCTAGACCTAACCCTAACCCAAGCCCTTCAACCTACCCCTGAGCTAAACCATAACCTAGCCCAGACTCTAACTCAAATACTAACACTAAAGCCAAATCTAACCATAACGCTAATCTTACATCCTAACCTGTAATATATCATTATTTAAGCTTAACTCCCATGATAGACCTAACCCTAACCCGACCCCTACACCTTAACCCTGATGAGAACCTTAACATAACCTGGACTCTAACTCAAACACTAAAAGTAAATCTAAAACTAAAAATAACTGTAAACTCACACCCTAACTGTAACCTGAAATGTATCATTATTTTAACCATAACTCAAATGCGAGATCTAACCCTAACCCTTGCCCTACATCTTAACCCTGACCCGCACCCTAACCTAACCTGGACTCTAATTGAAACCCTACAATAAAACTAAATCTAACCGTAACCCTAAACTTAAACTCTAAACCTAACCTAAAATATATCATTACTTTAACCCTAACTCAAATGCTAGACCTAAGCCTAACCCTAGCTCTACACGTAAAACTTGACCCAAACCCTAATCTACACAATACTCTATATCAAGCACTAACACTTAAACGAAATCTAACCATAAACCTAAACTTACTCCCTATACTTAATCTGAAATATATCATTACTTTAGCCCTAACTAAAATGCTATACCTAACCCTAACCCTAGACCCACGATTTATGACGTATCCGAACCAGAACCTAAACAAGACTATATCCCTAAAACTAACAGAAAACCAAAATATAACTATAACCCTAAATTTACATCCTTACCCTAACCTGAAATATATCATTACTTTAACACTAGGTCAAATGCTAGACCTAACCCTAACCCTAGGCCTACACCATAACCTGGACCTGAACTCTAACCTAACCTGAACTCAAACTCAAACACTAACAGTAAACCTAAATAGAACCATAAACCTAAACTTAAACCCTAACCCTAACCTGAAATATATCATTACTTAAATCCTAACTCAAATGCTAAACCTAACACTAACCCTAGCCTTATACTTTACCCCTGAACTGCGCCCTAAACTAGCCCGGACTCTAACTCAAATACTAACACTAAATCTAAATCTAACCATAACCCTAAACTTACACCCTAACCCTAACCCTAGCCTTATACTTTACCCCTGAACTGCGCCCTAAACTAGCCCGGACTCTAACTCAAACACTAAAAGTAAATTTAAAACTAAACATAACCGTAAACTCACACCCTAACCGTAACCTAAAATTTATCATTATTTTAACTAAAATGCTAGATATAACCGTAACTCTAGCCCTACACCTGAACCCTGACCCGAATCCTAACCTAACCTGGACTCTAAATGAAACCCTACAGTAAACATAAATCTAATCATAACCCTAAACTTACACTCTAACCCTCACCTGAAATATATCATTACTTTAACCCTAACTCAAATGCAAGACCTAAGCCTAACCCTAGCTCTACACGTAAAACTTGACCGGAACCCTAATCTACATGATACTCTATCTCAAGCACTAACACTTAAAAGAAATCTAACCATAAACCTAAACTTACTCCCTAAACCTAACCTGAAATATATCATTACTTTAACTCTAACTCAAATGCTAGACCTAACCCTAAGCCTAGCTCTACACGTAAAACTTGACCCGAACACTAATCAACACGATACTATATCTCAAGGACTAACACTTAAACGAAATCTAACCGTAAAGCTAAACTTACTCCCTAAACCTAACCTGAAATATATCATTACTTTAGCCCTAACTAAAATGCTAGACCTAACCCTAGCCCCAACGACTTATCACGTAACCGAACCAGAACCTAAACAACACTTTATCCCTAAAACTAACAGTAAACCAAATTCTAACTATAGCTCTAAATTTACACCCTTACCCTAACCCTAGCACTATCCTTAAACTCTAACCCTAACCCTAACACTATCTCTTAATCATAACCCTAACCCTAACCCTAGCACTATCCTTAAACTCTAACCCTAACCCTAACACTATCTCTTAATCATAACCCTAACCCTAACCCTAGCACTATCCTTAAACTCTAACCTGAAATATATCATTACTTTAAACCTAATTCAAATGCTAGGCCTAACCCTAAACCTAGCTTACACCTTAACCCTGAGCTGAATTCTAACCTACCCCGGACTCTAACTCAAATACCAACACTAAAGCTAAATCTAACCCTAACCCTAAACTTACACCCTAACCCTAACCTGAAATATATCATTATCTTAAGTTTAACTCACATGATAGACCTAACCCTAACCCAACATCTACACCTTAACCCTGACGTGAATCTTAACCTAACCTGGACTCTAACTCAAACACTAAAAGTAAATCTAAAACTAAATGTAACCGTAAATTCACACCCTAACCATAACCTGAAATATATCATGACTTTAACCATAACTCAAATGCTAGATCTAAGCCTAACCCTAGCCTAACCTTAACCCTGACCTGAACCCTAACCTATTCTGGACTCTAACTCAAACCCTACAGTAAACCTAATTTTAACTGTAACCCTAAACTTACACTCTAAACCTAACCTGAAATATATCCTTACTTTAAACCTAACTCAAAAGCTAGACCTAAGCCTAACCCTAGCTCTACACGTAAAACTTGACCCAAACCCTAATCTACATGATACTCTATCTCAAGCACTAACACTTAAACGAAATCTAACCATAAACCTAAACTTACTTTCTAAACCTAACCTGAAATATATCATTACTTTAACCCTAACTCAAATGCAAGACCTAAGCCTAACCCTAGCTCTACACGTAAAACTTGACCCAAACCCTAATCTACATGATACTCTATCTCAAGCACTAACACTTAAACGAAATCTAACCATAAACCTAAACTTACTCTCTAAACCTAACCTGAAATATATCATTACTTTAACCCTAACTCAAATGCTAGACCTAACCTTAACCCTAGCTCTACACGTAAAACTTGACCCAAACCCTAATCTACATGATACCCTATCACAAGCACAAACACTTAAACGAAATCTAACCGTAAACCTAAACTTACTCCTGAAACCTAACCTGAAATATATCATTACTTTAGCCCTAACTAAAATGCTAGACCTAACCCTAACTCTAGTCCCACGACTTATCACGTACCCAAACCAGAACCTAAACAAGACTCTATCCATAAAACTAACAGTAAAAATATATCATTACTTTAACCCTAAGTCAAATGCTAGACCTAACCCTAACTCTAGTCCCACGACTTATCACGTACCCAAACCAGAACCTAAACAAGACTCTATCCATAAAACTAACAGTAAAAATATATCATTACTTTAACCCTAAGTCAAATGCTAGACCTAACCCTAACTCTAGTCCCACGACTTATCACGTACCCAAACCAGAACCTAAACAAGACTCTATCCATAAAACTAACAGTAAAAATATATCATTACTTTAACCCTAACTCAAATGGTAGACCTAACCCTAAACCTAGCCCATCAGCTTAACCCTTAGCAGAACCCTAACCTAACCAGGACTCTAACAAAAATACTAACACTTAATCTAAATCTATTCATATTTCTAAATTTACTCCCTAACCCTAACTTGAAATATATCATTACTTTAACCCTAACTCAATCGGTACACCTAACCTTAACCCTAGCCCAACACCTTAACCCTGACCTGAACCCTAACCCAACCTGGACTCTCACTCAAACACTAACACTAAAACTAAATATAACCACAACCCTACATTTAAACCCTAATTCTGACTTGAAATATATCATTACCTTAACACTAACTCAAATGCTTTAACTAACCCTAAACCTAGCCCAACACCTTAACACAAACCCGAATCCTAACATAACCAAGAATTTATCCGAAACACTAACAATAAACCCAAATCTAAGTATAATTCTAAACTTACACCCAAACCCTAACATGAAATATATCATTACTTTAACCCTTAATCAAATGGTAGACCTAACCCTAATCCTAGCCCTACACCTTAACCCTGACCTGAACCCTAACCAAACCAGGAGTCTAACTCAAATACTTACAATTAACCTAAATCTAACCCTATCGCTAAACTTACTTCCTAACCCTAACCTGAAATATATCATTACCTAACACAAACGGTACACCTAACCCTAACCCTAGCCCTACACCTTAACCCTGACCTGAACCCTAACC
>NW_006160159.1:40646-106616 GCF_000334495.1 Tupaia belangeri chinensis
GACTCTCTTCTAAAACTAACAGTAAACCAAAATCTAACTATAACCCTAAATTTACACCCTTACCCTAACCTGAAATATATCATTACTTTAACTATAAGTCAAATATTAGACCTATCCCTGTCCCTAGGCCTACACTTAACCTGGACCAGAACCCTAACCTAACCTGGACTCTAACTCAAACACTAACAGTAAACCGAAATATAACCGTAAACATAAACTTGAACTCTACCCCTAACCTGAAATATATCATTACTTTAGCCCTAACTAAAATGCTAGACCTAACCCTAACCCTAGCCCCACGACTTATCACGAAACCGAACCAGAACCTAAACAAGACTCTATCCCTAAAACTAACAGTAAACCAAAATCTAACTATACCCCTAAACTTACAACCTCACCCTAACCTGAAATATATCATTACTTTAACCCTAACTCAAATGCTAGACCTAACGCTCACCCAAGCCCTTCAACTTACCCTTGAGCTGAACCCTAACCTAGCCCGAACTCTAACTCAAATACTAACACTAATGCCAAATCTAACTATAACCCTAATCTTACACCCTATCCCTAACCTGAAATATATCATTATGTTAACCTTAACCCCCATGATAGACCTGACCCGAACCCAACCCCTACACCTTAACCCTGACTAACTATAACCCTAATCTTACACCCTATCCCTAACCTGAAATATATCATTATATTAACCTTAACCCCCATGATAGACCTGACCCGAACCCAACCCCTACACCTTAACCCTGACGAGAACCTTAACCTAACCTGGACTCTAATCAAACACTAAAAGTAAATCTAAAACTAAACATAACCGTAAACTCACAGCCTAACCGTAACCTGAAATATATCATTATTTTAACCATAGCTCAAATGCTAGACCTAAGCCTAACCCTAGCCCTACACGTTAACCCTAACCCGAAACCTAACCTAACCTGGACTCTAATTGAAACCCTACAGTAAACCTAAATCTAACCGTAACCCTAAATTTACACTCTAAACCTAACCTGAAATATATCATTACTTTAACCCTAACTCAAATGCTAGACCTAACCCTAACCCTAGCTCTACACGTAAAACTTGACCCAAAACCTAATCTACACGATACTCTATCTCAAGTACTAACACTTAAACGAAATCTAACCATAAACCTAAACTTACACCCTATACCTAACCTGAAATATATCATTACTTTAGCCTTAACTAAAATGCTAGACCTAACTCTAACCCTAGCCCCACGACTTATCACGTAACCGAACCAGAACCTAAACAAGACTCTATTCTAAAACTAACAGTAAACCAAAATCTAACCATAAACCTAAACTTACACCCTAACCCTAACCCTAGCCCTAACCCTAACCCTAGCCTTACACCTTACCCTGAGCAGAACCCTAACCCTAGCCTTACACCTTACCCTGAGCAGAACCCTAACCCTAGCCTTACACCTTACCCTGAGCAGAACCCTAACCCTAGCCTTACACCTTACCCTGAGCAGAACCCTAACCCTAGCCTTACACCTTACCCTGAGCAGAACCCTAACCCTAGCCTTACACCTTACCCTGAGCAGAACCCTAACCCTAGCCTTACACCTTACCCTGAGCAGAACCCTAACCCTAGCACTATCCTTAAACTCTAACCCTAACCCTAGCCTTACACCTTACCCTGAGCAGAACCCTAACATAGCCCGGACTCTAACTCAAACACTAACACTAAAGCTAAATCTAACCATAACCCTAAACTTACACCCTAACCCTAACCTGAAACATATCATTATGTTAAGCATAACTCAAACGCTAGACCTAACCCTAACCCTAGCCCTACACCTGAACCCTGACCCGAACCCTAAGCTAATCTGGACTCTAATTGAAACCCTACAGTAGACCTAAATCTAACTGTAACCATAAACTTACACTCTAAACCTAACCTGAAATATATCGTTACTTTAACCCTAACTCAAAGGCTAGACTTAACCCTAACCCTAGCCCTACACCTTAACACAGAGCCGAACCCTAACCTAACCTAGACTCTAACTCAAACACTAACAGTAAACCTAAAACTAAACATAAACCTAAACTAACACCCTAACCATAACCTTAAATAAATCATTACTTTAACCCTAACTCAAAGGCTAGACTTAACCCTAACCCTAGCCCTACACCTTACCCCTGAGCTGAACCCTAACCTAGCCCGCACTCTAACTCAAATATTAACACTAAAGCTAAATCTAATCATAACCCTAACCTGAAATATATCATTATATTAATCTTAACTCAAATGCTAGACCTAACCCTAACCCTAGCCCTGCACTTTAACCCTCATGAGAACCTTAACCTAACCTGGACTCTAACTCAAACACTAAAAGTAAATCTAAAACTAAATGTAACCATAAACTCACACCCTAACCGTAACCTGAAATATATCATTTCTTTAACAATAACTCTAATGCTAGATCTAACACTAACCCTAGCCCTACACCTTAACCCTTACCCGAACCCTAACCTTATCTGGACTCTAACTCAAACCCTACAGTAAACCTAAATCTAACTGCAAACCTAAACTTAAACCCTAACCTGAAATATATCATTACAACATAAACTTGAACTCTACCCCTAACCTGAAATATATCATTACAACATAAACTTGAACTCTACCCCTAACCTGAAATATATCATTACAACATAAACTTGAACTCTACCCCTAACCTGAAATATATCATTATGTTAAGCTTAATTCACATGCCAGACCTAACCCTAACCCGACCCCTACACATTATCCCTGAACAGAATCTGAACCTACCCTGGACTCTAACTCAAACACTAACAGTAAACCAAAAACTAAATGTAATCCTAAACTCACACCCTAACCATAACTGAAATACATCATTACTTGAACCATAACTCAAATGCTACATCTAACCCTGACCCTAGCCCTATACCTTAACCCTACCCGAACCCTAACCTAATCTGGACTCTAACTCAATCCCTACACTAAACCTAAATCTAACCATAATCCTAAACTTACACTCTAAACCTAACCTGAAATATATCATTACTTTAACCCTAACTCAAATGCAAGACCTAACCCTAACCCTAGCTCTACACGTAAATCTTGACCCGAACCATAATCTACACGATACTCTATCTCAAGCACTAACACTTAAACGAAATCTAAACGTAACGTAAACTTACTCCCAAAACCTAACCTGAAATATATCATTACATTAGCCCTAACTAAAATCTTAGACCTAACCCTAACCCTAACCCCACAACTTATCACGGACACGAACCAGAACCTAAACAAGACTCTATCCCTAAAACTAACAGAAAACCAAAATCTAACTATACCCCCAAACTTACACCATCACCCTAACCTGAAATATATCATTACTTAACCCTAAGTCAAATGCTAGACCTAACCATAACCCTAGGCCTACACTTTAACCCGGTCCCGAACCCTAACCTAACCTGGACTCTAACTAAAACACTAACAGTAAACCTAAATATAACCATAACCCTAAACATAGAGCCTATTTCTGACCTGAAATATATCATTACTTAACCCTAAGTCAAATGCTAGACCTAACCCTAACCCTAGCCTCACCCCTTCCCCCTGAGCTGAACCCTAACCTAGCCCAGACTCTAACTCAAATACTAACACTAAAGTTAAATCAAACCATAATCCTAAAATTGCATCCTAACCCTAGCCAGAAATATATCATTATGTTAAGCTTATCTCAAGCTATTCCTAACCCTAATTCTAGCACCACCACTTATCACCTACCCGAACCATAACCTAAACAAGACTCTATCCCTAAAAATAAGAGTAAACCAAAATCCAACTGTCACCCTAAATTTACACCCTAACCCTAACCTGAAATATATTATTACTTTAACTCTAACTCAAGTGCTAGCCTAACCCAACCCTAGCCCTTCACCTTAATCCTGACATGAACCCAAACCTTATCAAGACTCTAACTCAAACACTTATACCAAACCTAAATCTAACCATAACCCTAAACTAACAACTTAACCCTAACTTGAAATATATCATTACTTTAATACTAAGTCAAATGCTAGACCTAACCCAAACCCTGACCCTACACCTAAACCCTGACCCAAACACTAACCTAACCAGGACTCTAACTCAAACACTAACACTAAGCTTAAAACTAACCGTAACTGTAAACTTACACCATAACCCTATCCTGAAATATATCATTACAGTAAACCTTACTCAAGTGCATTAACTAACCCTAATCCTATCCCGTAATCATAACCCTAACACTAACCCTAGCACTATCCTTAAACTCTAACCCTAACCCTAACACTATCCCTTAATCATAACCCTAACCCTAACGGTAGCACTATCCTTAAACTCTAACCCTAACCGTAACACTAAACCCTCACCCTAACCCTAACCTGAAATATATCGTTACTTTAATGCTAAGTCCAACGCTATACCTAAACCCAACCCTAGACCTACATCTTAAAACTGAACCAAACCCTGACTTAACCCTGGCTCTAACTAAAACACTATCACTTAACCTTTATCTAACCATAAACCTAAACTTACACCCTACCCTAACCTGAAATATATCATTACTTTAACCCTCAGTCAAATGCTAGACCTAACCCTAACCCTAGACCTACACCTTAATCCTGACCCAAACGCTAACGTAAACTGGACTCTAACACAAACACTAACAGTAAACCTAAATATAACCGTAACCCTAAACTTATACCCTAAACCTAGCCTGAAATATATCATTATTTTAACCGTAATTCAAATGCTAGACCTAACCCTAAGTCTAGCCCTATTCCTTACCCCTGACCTGATTCCTAACCTAGCCTGGACTCTAACTCAAATACTAACACTAAATCTAAATCTAACCACAACCCTAAAGTTACACCCGAACCCTAACCTGAAATATATCATTAGGTTAAGCTTAACTCAAATGTGTGACCTAACCCTAACCCAAGCCCAACACCTTAACGCTGACCAGAAGGCTAACCTAACTTGGACTCTAACTCAAACACTAACAGTTAACTTAAAACTAAACGTAAACCTAAACTAACCCACTAACCGTAACCTGAAATGTATTTACTTTAACTCTAACTCAAATGCTAGACCTAACCCTAACCCTAGCCCTACACCTTACCCCTGAGCTGAACCCTAACCTAGCCTGGACTCTAACTCAAATACTAACACTAAAGCTAAATCTAACCATAACCCTAAATTTACACCCTAAACCTATCTTGAAATATATCATTATGTTAAGCTAAACTCAAATGCTAGACCTAACCCTAACCCTAATTCTATGCATAAAACTTGACCCGAACCCTAATCTACACGATACTCTATCTCAAACACTAACACTTAAACAAATCTAACCGTAAACCTAAACAAACTCCCTAAACCTAACCTGAAATATATCATTACTTTAACCCTAACTCAAATGCTAGCCCTAACCCTAACCCTAATTCTATGCATAAAACTTGACCCGAACCCTAATCTACACGATACTCTATCTCAAACACTAACACTTAAACAAATCTAACCGTAAACCTAAACAAACTCCCTAAACCTAACCTGAAATATATCATTACTTTAGCCCTAACTAAAATGCTAGACCTAATCCTAAGTCTAGCCCCATAATTTATCACGTACCCGAACCAGAACCTAAAAAAGACTCTATCCCTAAAATTAACAGTAAACCAAAATCTAACTATATACCTGAACTTACACCCTAATACTAACCTAAAATATATGATTACTTTAACCCTATGTCAAAGGCTACATCGAACCCTAACCCTAGCCCTACACCTTAACCCTGACCCAAACCCTAACCTAACCAGGACTCTAACTCAAATACTAACCTTTAAGCTAAATCTAACCAAATCCCTAAACTTACACCCTAACCCTAACCTGATATATCATTACATTAACCCTAATGCAAATGCTAGTCCTAACCCTAACTCTAGCCCTACACCTTAACCCTGACATGAACCCTAACCTAACCTGGACTCTATCTCAAACACTAGCACTTAAACGAAATCTAACCGTAAATCTCAACTTACTCCCTAAACGTAACCTGAAATATATCATTACTTTAAACCTAACTCAAATGCTAGACCTAACCCGAACCCTAGCTCTATACGTAAAACTTGACCTGAAACCTTATCTACACAATACTCTATCTCAAACACTAGCACTTAAACGAAATCTAACCGTAAATCTCAACTTACTCCCTAAACGTAACCTGAAATATATCATTACTTTAGCTCTAACTAAAATGCTAGACCTAACCCTAACCCGAGCCCCACAACTTATCACGTACCCAAACCAGAACCTCAACAAGACTCTATCCCTAAAACTAACATTAAACAGAAATCTAACTATAAACCTAAACTTACACCCGAACCCTAACGTGAAATATATCATTACGTTAACCCTAAGTCAAATGCTAGACCTAACACTAACCCTACCCCTACACCTTAACCCGGACCCGAACCCTAACCTAACCTGGACACTAACTCAAACACTAATAGTAAACCTAAATATAACTGTAACCCTAAACTTACACCCTAACCCAAACCTGAATATATCATTACTTTAACCTTAACTCAAATGCTAGACCTAACCATAACCCTAGCAATGCACCTTACCCCTGAGCTGAACCCTGACCTAGACAAGACTGTAACTCAAGAACTAACAGTAAACCTAAATCTAACCATAACCCTAAACTTACACCCTAAACCTAACCTGAAATATATCCTTATGTTAAGCTTAACTCAAATGCTAGACCTAACCATAACCCTAGCCCTACACCATTCCTGTGAGCTGAACCCTAACCTAGCCAAGACTCTAACTCAAATACTAATACTAAAGGAAAATCTAACCATAACCCTAAACTTACACCCTAACCGTAACCAGAAATATATCATTATGTTAAGCTTAACTCACATGCTAGACTTAACCCTAACCCGACCGCTACACCTTATCCCTGACCAGAACCTGAACCTAACCTGGACTCTAACTCAAATACTAACACAAAATGTACATCTAACCATAACCCTAAAGTTACACCCGAACCCTAACCAGAAATATATCATTATGTAAAGCTTAACTCACATGCTTGAAGTAACTGTAACCGTAGCCGTACACCTCAACCCTGACCAGTAGCAGAACCTAACCTGGACTCTAACTCAAACACTAACAGTAAACCTACAGATAACCGTAACTATAAACTTACACCCTAACCCTCACCTGAAATATATCATTACTTTAACCCTAACTCAAATGCTAGACCTAACCCTAACCCTAACTTTACACGTAAATCTTGACCCAAACACTAATCTACATGATACTCTATCTCATACACTAACACTTAAAGGAAATATAACTGTAAACCTAAACTTACTCCCTAAACCTAACCTGAAATATATTATTACTTTAGCCCTAACTAAAATGCTAGACCTAACCCTAAACCTAGCCCACTAATTATCACCTACCCGAACCAGAACCTAAACAAGACTCTATCCCTAAAACTAACAGTAAACCTAAATATAACCATAACCCTAAACTTACACCCTAATTCTGACATGAAATATATCATTACTTTAACCCTAAGTCAAATGCTAGACCTAACCCTAACCCTAGGCCTACACCTTCACATGGACCCAAACCCTAAACTAACCTTGACTCTAACTCAAACAGTAACAGTAAACCTAAATTGAACCATAACCCTAAACTTACATCCTAACCCTAACCTGAAATATATCATTACTTTAACCCTAACTCAAATGCTAGACTTAACCCTAACCCTAGCCCTACACCTTCCCCTGAGCTGAACCCTAACCTAGCCCGGATTCTAACTCAAATACTAACAGTAAACCTAAATTGAACCATAACCCTAAACTTACATCCTAACCCTAACCTGAAATATATCATTATGTTAAGCTTAACTCAAAAGCTAGACCTTACCCTAACCCTACCCCTACCCCTACACCATATCCCTGACCAGAACCTTAACCTAACCTGGACTCTAACTCAAACACTAACAGTAAATCTAAAACTAAATGTAACTCTAAACTCACACCCTAACCGTAACCTGAAATATACCATTACTTTAACCATAACTCAAATGTTAGATCTAACACTAACCATAGACCTACACCTTAACCCTGACCTGAACCCTAACCTAATCTGGACTCTAACTCAAACCCTACACTAAACCTAAATCTAACCGTAACCCTAAACTTTCACTCTAAACTTGCCCTGAAATATATCATTACTTTAACCCTAACTCAAATGCTAGACCAAACGATAACCCTAGCTCTACACGTAAAACTTGACCCGAACCTTAATCTACAGGATACTCTATCTCAAACATTAACACTTAAACGAAATCTAACCGTAAATCTAAATTTACTCCCTAAACCTAACCTGAAATATATCATTACTTTAGCCCTAACTAAAATGCTAGACCTAACCCTAACCCTAGCCCCACAACTTATCACGTACCCATACCAGAACCTCAACAAGACTCTATCCCTAAAACTAACATTAAACAAAAATCTAACTATAAACCTAAACTTACAACCTCACCCTAACCTGAAATATATCAGTACATTAACCCTAACCTTAACCATAGCCCTGTACCTTAACCTTGACCCGATCCCTAACCTAAACCTTACTCTAACTCAAACACAAACATTAACCTAAATCTAACGGTAACACAAATCTTATGCCCTAAATCTAACCTGATATATATCCTTACTTAACCCCAACTCAAATGCTAGACCTAACCCTAAACCTAGTCCTACACCTGAATCCTGACCCGAACCCTAAACTCCACCTGACTCTAATTCAAGAACACACTAAACCTAAATCTAACCGCAACCCTAATCTTATGCCCTAAATCTAACGTGCAATAAATCATTACTTTAACCCCTTCTCAAATGCTAGACCTAAGCCTCACCGTAGCCCTACACCTGAATCTTGACCCAAAGCCAATCCTAATCCCTACTGTAACTCAAAGACTAACACTAAAACTAAATCTTACCGTAACACTAAACTTACACACTAATCCTAACCTGAAATATATAATTACTAGAACCCTAACTAAAATGCTAGACCTAACCCGAACCCTAGACCGATGCCTTAACCCTCACCAGATCCATTACCTACACCTTACTCCAACTCAAAGAGTAACACAAAATGTAAATCTAACTGTAACCCTAAATTTACACCATAACCCAAACCTAAAAAATATAATTACTTTTACCCTAACTCAAACGCTAGACCTAAACTTACCCGGCCCTAAAACTGAACCCTGACCCAAACCCTAACCTACATCTGACTCTAACTCAAACACAAACACTAAACCCAAATCTAACCATAACCCTAATCTTATGACCTAAATCTATCCTGAAATATATTCTTACTTTAACCCTTTCTCAAATGATAGACCTAACCCTGACCCTAGCACTACACCTGAACCCTGACAATAACCCTAAACTCCGCCTGACTCTAATACAAGAAGAAACACTGAACCTAAATCTAATCGCAACCCTAATCTTACACCCTAAATCTAATCTGAAATATATCATTACTTTAACCCTCACTCAAATGATTGACTTAACCCTAACCTTAGACCTACACCGGAAACTTGACCCGAACACAAACCTACACCTCACTCTAAATCAAACACTAACATGAGAGCTAAACCTAAACGTAAAATTAACCTTAAACCCTAACCCTAACATGAAGTATATCATTACTTTAACCCTAACTTAAATGTGAGACCTAATCCTAGCCCTAGCCCTACACCTGAACCATGACCAAAACCCTAACCTACATCTGACTCTTACTCAAACACAAACTCAAATGCTAAATCTAACTGTAACACAAATCTTATGCCCTAAATCTAACTTAAAATATATCCTTACTTTAAAGCAAACTCAAATGCTAGACTTAACCCTAACCCTAGCCCTACACCTGAACCCTGACCCAAACCATAAACTCCACCTGATGCTAATTCAAGAACAAACACTAAACCTAAATCTAACCGCAACCCTAATCTTATGCCCTAAATTACTGTTACCATAACTCAAATGCTAGACTTAACACTAACCCTACCCCTACACCATAACCCTGACCCGAACCCTAACCTTAACCTTACTCTAACTCAAACAGTAACACACAACCTAAATCTAACAGTAGCCCTAAAATTACACCCTATCCCTAACCTGAAAAATATCATTACTTTTACCCTAACTCAAATGCTAGACCTAACCCTAACTCTAGCTCTACACCTTAACCTTGACCCGATCCCTAACCTAAAACTTACTCTAACTCAAACACTAACACTAAACCTAAAGCTAACCATAACACAAATCTTACGCCCTAAATCTAACCTGAAATATATTCTTATTTTAACCCAAACTCAAATGATGGACCTAACCTTAACCCTAGCAATACACCTAAACCCTGACCTGAACCCTAAACTCAACCTGACGCTAATTCAAGAACAAACACTAAACCTAAATCTAAGCGCAACCCTAATCTTATGCCCTAAATCTTACCTGAAATAAATCATTACTTTAACCCTAACTCAAATGCTAGACCTAAGCCTAACCCTAGCCCTATTCCTGAACCTTGACCCGAAGCAAATCCTAAGCCCTACTGTAACTCAAAGACTAACACTAAACCTCTATCTAACTGTATCCATAAACTTACACCCTAACCCTAACCTGAAATATATCATTACTTTTACCCTAACTCAAATGCTAGACCTAACCCTAACCCTAGCCCTACAACTTAACCCTGTCCCGAACCCTAACCTAAACCTTACTCTAACTGAAACAGTTACACAAGGCCTAAATATAACTGTAAACCTAAACTTACACTATATACCTAACCTGAAAAATATCATTACTTTTATCCTAACTCAAATGTTATACCTAAACCTAACCCTAGCCTTACACCTTAACCTTGACCTAAACCCTAACATAAACCTTACTCTAACTCAAACACTGACACTCAACCTTAATCTAACTGTAACCCTAATCCAAAGCCCTAAATCTATCCTAAAAGATATCCATACTTTAACCCTTACTCAAATGATAGACCTAACCCTAACCCTAGCACTACAACGTGAACCCTGACCTGAACCTTAAAATCCACCTGACTCTAATTAAAGAACAAACACTAAACCTAAATCTAACTGCAACCCTAATCTTATGCCCTAAATCTAACCTGAAATATATCATTACTTTAACCCTAACTGAAATGATAGATTTAACCCTACCCCTAAACCTACACCTAAATCTTGACCCGAACGCAAACCTACAACTTACTCTAACTCAAACACTAACACGAAAGATAATCTAACCGTAACCCTAAACTTATACCCTAACCCTAACCTGAAATATATCATTACTTTAACCCTAACTCATATGCTAGACCTAACCCTAACCATAACACTACACGTTAACTCTGACCCGAACCCTAACCTAAACCTTACTCTAACTCAAACACTAACAATAAACATAAATCTAACAATAACCTTAAACTTACACCCTAACTCTAACCTGAAATATATCATTACTTTAACCCTTATTCAAAGGTTAGACCGAACCCTAATCCTAGACCTACTCTTTAACCTTGACCCAAACTCTAAACTAACTTGGACGGTAAATCAAACACTAAACCTAACTCTAACCGTAACCCTAAACTTACACCTAAACCTAACCTGAAATATATCACTACTTTAACCCTAACTCAAATGTTAAACCTATCCCTTACCCTAGCACTACACATTAACCCTAACCCGAATGCAAACCTAAACCTTACTCTAGCTCAAACACTAACAATAAACGTAAATCTAACTGTAACACTAAACTTACACACTAACACTAATCTGGAATATATCATTACTTTAATCCTAACTCAAATGGTAGACCTAATCCTAACCCTAGCCCTACACCTTAACCCTAACCCGAATGCAAACCTAAACCTTACTCTAACTCAAACACTAACACTAAAATTAAATCTAACTGTAACCCTAATCTTACACCCTAAATCTATCCTGAAATATATCCTTACTTTAACCCAAATTCAAATGCTAGACCTAACCCTATACCCAGCACTACACCTGAACCCTGACACGAACACTGAACTCCTCCTGACTCTAATTCAAGAACGAACACTAAACCTAAATCTAAGCACAACCAAAATCTTATGCCCCAAATCTAACCTGAAATAAATGATTACTTTAACTCAAATGCTAGACTTAAACTTAACCCAAACCCTAACCTACATCTGACTCAAACTCAAACATAAACACTTAACCTAAAGCTAACCACAATCCAAATCTTACGCACTAAATCTAACCTGAAATATATCCTTACATTAACCCTAAAACAAATGCTAGACCTAACCCTAACCCTAGCCCTACACCTTAACCCTGAAAGGAACCCTAAACTCCACCTGACTCTAATTCAAGAACAAACAGTAAACCTAAGTCTAACCGCAACCCTAATCTTACGCCCTAAATCTAACCTGACATATATCCTTACTTTAACTCTAACTCAAATGATAGACCTAATCCTAACCCTAGCTCTACACCTGAACCCTGAGCCGAACCCTAAACTCCACCTGACTCTAATTCAAGTACAAACACGAAACTTAAATATAACCACAACCCAAATTTTACACCCTAATTCTAACCTGAAATATGTCATTACTTTAACCCTCACTCAAATGATACACTTAAGCCTAACCCTAGCCCTACACCTCAATCTTGACCCGAACCTAAACCTAAACATTACTCTAACTCAAACACTAACACGAAAGCTAAATCTAACCGTAATACTAGACTTAAACCCTAACCCTAACCTGAAATATATCATTACTTTAACCCTAACTCAAATGCTAAACCTAAGCCTAACACTTGCCCTACACCTGAACCCTGACCCAAACCCTAACCTACACCTGATGGTAACTCAAACACAAACACTAAACTGAAATCTAACCGTAACACAAATCTTACACCCTAAAGCTAACCTGAAATATATCCTTACTTTAACCCTAACTCAAATGCTAGACCTAACCCTAACACTGGACCTTAACCTGAACCCAGACCCGAACCCTAATCTCCACCTGACTATAATTCAAGAACAAACACTAAACCTTAATATAACTGCAACCCTAAACTTATGCCCCAAATCTAATCTGAAATAAATCTTTAACCGTAAATCAAATGCTAGACCTAACCATAACCCTATCACTACACATGAACCTTGACCTGACACCAATCCTAATCCCTACAGCAACTCAATCACTAAGCATAACCCTATCACTACACATGAACCTTGACCCGAAACCAATCCTAATCCCTACAGCAACTCAAACACTAAAACTAAACCTAAATCTAACCATACCCCTAAACATACACCCTAAACCTAACATGAAATATATAATTTCTTGAACCCTAACTCAAATGCAAGACCTAACCCAAACACTAGCTCTACACATTAACCCTGACACGAACCCTAACCTAAACCTTGCTCTAACTCAAACAATAATAATAAACATAAATCTAACCATAACCCTAAACTTACACAATAACCCTAACCTGAAATATATCATTACTTTAACCCTAACTCAAAGGCTAGACTTAACCCTAACAGTAGCACTACACCTTAACCTTGACCCGAACCCTAAACTAAACCTTGCTCTAACACAAACACTAACAATAAACATAAATCTAACCATAACCCTAAACTTACACCCCAACCCTAACATGGATTATATCATTACTTTAACTCTATCTCAAATGTTAGACCTATCCCTAGCTCTAGCACTACACGTTAACCATGAAACGAATGCAATCCGAATCCCTACTGTAACTCAAACACTAACACTAAACCTAAATCTAACTGAAACCCTAAACTTAAACCCTAAACCTAAACAGAAATATATCATTATTTTAACCCTAACTGTAATGCTAGACCTAAACCTAACACTAGCCCTATACCTTTACCCTGACCCTAACACTAGCACTTACACAGTAATTCTGACCTGAAATATATCATTACTTTAACACTGACTCAAATACTTTAGCTAACCCTAACCCTAGCCCCACACCTTTACACAGACCCGAACCCTAACATAAACAAGACTCTATATCAAACACTAACAGTAAACCAAAATCTAACTCTAGTCCTAAACTTACACCATAAAAGTAAACTGAAATATATCATTACTTTAACCCTAACTCAATTGGTAGACCTAACCCTAACCCTAACCCTACACCTTAACCCTGACACAAACCCTAACCTAACCAGGACTCTAACTCAAATACTAACACTTAACCTAAATCTAACCATATCCCTAAACTTACTCCCAAAACATAACCTGAAATATATCATTACTTTAACCCTAACTCAAAGGCTAGACCTAACCCTAACCCTAGCCCTACACCTTAACCTTGACCCAAACCCTAACCTAAACCTTACTCTAACTTAAACACTAACGCAAAACCTAAATCAAACTGTAACCCTGATCTTACGCCCTAAATCTATCCTGAAATATATCATTACTTTAACCCTAACTCAAATGACAGACTTAACCCTAACCCGAAACCTACACCTGAATCTTGACCCGAATGCAAACCTACACCTTACTCTAACTGAAACACTAACATGAAAGCTAAATCTAACCATAACCCTAAACTTACACCCTAACAGTAACCTGAAATATATCATGATCATAGCCCTAACTCATATGCTAGATCTAACCCTAACCCTACACCTGAACCTTGACTCGAACCCTTACCTAATCCCTGGTGTAACTCAAGCACTAACACTAAACCCAAAACTTACCATAACCCTAGACATACAACCTAACCCTAATCTGAAATATAATAATTACTTTAACCCTAACTCAAAGGCTAGACCTCACCCTAACCCTAGACCTACACCTTAACTCTGACCTGAACCCTAACCTAATCTGAACTCTAACTCAAACACGAACACTAAACCTAAATCTAACTGTAACTCTAATCTTATGCCCTAAATCTATCCTCATATTTATCCTTACTTTCACCCTAATTCAAATGATAGACCTAACCCTAACCCTATCCCTATACCTGAACCTTACCCGAATGCATACCTAATCCCTGGTGTAACTCAAACACTAACACTAAACCTAAACATACACCCTAACCCTAACCTGAAATATATAATTACTTTAACCCTAACTCAAAGGCTAGACCTAACCCTAACCCTAGAACTACACCTTAACCCAGACCTGAACCCTAACCTAACCTGGACTATAACTCAAACACTAACAATAAACCTAACTCTAACCATAACCCTAAACTTACACCCTAACCCTAACCTGAAATATATCATTACTTTAACTCTAAATCAAATGCTAGACCTATCCCTAGCCCTAGCACTACACATTAACCCTGAATCAAACCCTATCCTAATCCCTACAGTAACTCAAACACTAACACTATACCTAAATCTAACCACAACCCTAAATTTACACCATAAATCTAACCTGAAATATATCATTACTTGAACTCTAACTCTAATGCTAGACCTAAAACTAACCCTATCCCTACACCTAAACCCAGACCCAATCCATACCTTAAACCTTACATTAACTCAAACACTAACACAAAACCTAAATCTAACCATAACCCTAAACTTACACCCTAAACCTAACCTGAAATATATCATTACTTTTACTCTAACTCAAATGCTAGACCTAACCCTAACTGAAGCCCTGCACCTAAACCTTGACCCCAACTCTAACCTAAACCTTACTCAAACTCAAACACTAACACTAAACCTCAATCTAACAGTAACCCTAATCTTACGCCCTAAATCTAACCTGAAACACATTCTTAGTTTAACTCTATCTCAAATTATAGACTTATCCCTAAACATAGCCCCATACCTGAACCCAGATTCAAAACCTAAACTCCACCTGACCCTAATTCAAGAACAAACACTAAACCTAAATATTATCGCAGCACTAATCTTATGCACTAAATCTAACCTGAAATATATAATTCTTTAACCCTAACTCAAATGATTGACTTAACTCAAAGCCTAGCCCAGCACCTGAATCTTGACACGAACCCAAACATAAACCTAACTCTAAATCAAACACTATCACGAAAGCTAAATCTATCCGTAACTCAAAACTTAAACCCTAACCCTAACCTGAAAAATATCATTACTTTTGCCCTAACTCAAATGCTACACCTAACCCTAACTTAGCCCTATATCTGAACCTTGATCCAAACGCAATCCTAAAACCTAGTGTATCTCAAACACTAACACTAAATCTAAATCTAACCATAACTCTAAACATACACCCTTACCCTAACCTGAAATATATCATTACTTTAACCCTAACTCAATTGGTAGACCTAACCCTAAGCCTAGCCATAAACCATAACCCTGACCCCAACCCTAACCTAAACCTTACTCTAAATCAAACACTAACACTAAACCAAAATCTAACCACAACCCTAATCTTATGCCCTGAATCTAAACTGAAATAAATCATTACTTTAAACCTAACTCAAATGACAGACCTAACCCTAACTCTAGTCCTACACCTGAACCCTGATCTGAACCCTAAACTCCATCTGACTCTAATTCAAGAACAAACACTAAACTTAAATCTAACCGCAACCCTAATCTTATGCCCTAAATCTAACCTGAAATAAATCATTACTTTAACCCTAACTCAAAGGCTAGATAGACGTAACCCTAACCCTAGACCTATACATTAATCTTGACACGAACCCAAACCAAAACCTTACTCTAACTCAAACACTAACACGAAAGCTAAATCTAACCGTAACCCTAAACTTAAACCCTAACAATAAAATGTAAAATATCATTACTTTTACCCTAACACAAATGCTAGGCTTAACCCTAACCCTAGCCCTACCCATTAACCTTGACCTGAACCCTAAATTAAACCTTGCTCTAACTCAAACACTAACACTAAACCTAAATCTAACCGTAACCCTAATCTTACGCCCTAACTCTAACCTGAAATATATCATTACTTTAAGCCTAACTCAAATGATAGACCTAACAATAAGTATCGCCCTATACCTGAACCCTGAACCGAACCCTAAACGCCACCTGACTCTAATTCAAGAACAAACACTAAACCTAAAACTAACCACATCTGTAATCTTATGTCCTAAATCTAACCTGAAATAAATCATTACTTTAACTCTAACTCAAATGCTAGAACTAACCATAACCCTAGGCCTACACCTGAACCTGGACCCGAACCCAATCCTAATCCCTACTGTAACTCCAACTCTAAAACTATACCTAAATCTAACCGTAACTGTAAACATACACCATAACCCTAACCTGAAATATATAATTACTTGTACCCTAATTGAAATGCTAGGCCTAACCCTAACCCTAGCCCTACAACTTAACTCTGACCCAAACCCTATCCTAAACCTGATTCTAACGGAAACACTAAGAATAAACCTAAATATAAACAGAACCCTAAACTTACACCCTACCTCTAACCTGAAATATATCATTACTTTAACCCTAACTCAAAGGCTAGACCTAAGCCTAACCCTAGAACTACACCTTAACCCTGACACAAACCCTAACCTAGCCTGGATTCTAACTCAAGCACTAACACTAAACCTAACTCTATCTATAAAACTAAACATACACACTAACCCAAACCTACAATTTATCATTACTTTAACACTAACTCAAATGTTAGACCTATCCCTAACCTTAGCACTATACGTTAACTCTGACCCAAACCCTAACCTAAACCTTACTCTAACTCAAACACTAACAGTAAACCTAAATCTAACCATAACACTAAACTTACAACTGAACACTAAACTGATAAATATCATTACTTTTACCCTAACTCAAATGCTAGAGCTAACCCTAACCCTAGCCCTAAATCTTAACCTTGACCCGAACCCTAAATTAAACCTTACTCTAACTCAAACACTAACACTAAACTTAAATCTAACCATAACCCTAATCTTACTCCCTAAATCTATCCTGAAATATATCCTTATTTTAACTCTAACTCAAATGCTAGACCTAACCCTAACCCTAGACATACACCTGAACACTGACCTGAACCCTAAACTCTTCCTCACTCTAATTAAAGAAAAAACACTAAAGCTAAAACTAACCAAAACACTAATCTTATGCCCTAAATCTAACCAGAAATACGTCATTACTTTAAGCCTATCTCAAATACTAGACCTAAAACTAATGCTAGCCCGACACCTGAAAGTTGACCTGAACCCAATCCTAATCCACACAACACTGACCTGAACCCTAAACTCTTCCTCACTCTAATTAAAGAAAAAACACTAAAGCTAAAACTAACCAAAACACTAATCTTATGCCCTAAATCTAACCAGAAATACGTCATTACTTTAAGCCTATCTCAAATACTAGACCTAAAACTAATGCTAGCCCGACACCTGAAAGTTGACCTGAACCCAATCCTAATCCACACTGTAACTCAAACACTAACACTAAACCCAAATCTAACCATAACCCTAAACATACACCATAACCCTAACCTGAAATATATAATTACTTGAACCCTAATTCAAATGCTAGACCTAACCCTAACCCTAGACCTACTCCTTAACCCTGACCCGAAACCTATCCTTAACCTTACTCTAACTCAAACACTAAGAATAAACCTAAATCTAACCGTAACCCTAAACTTACACCCTAACTCTAACCTGAAATATATCATTACTTTAACCCTAACTCAAAGGCTAGACCTAACCCTAACCCTGGACCTATGCCTTAACCCTGACACGATCCCTAACATAACCTGGACTTCAACTCAAACACTAACACTAAACCTAACTCTATCTGTAACCCTAAACATACACCCTAACTCTAACCTAAAATATATCATTACTTTAACACTAACTCAAATCCTAGACCTATCCCTAACCCTAGCACTATACGTTAACCCAGACCGAACCCAATCCAAAACCCTACAGATTACTTTAACCCTAACTCAAATGCTAGACCTAAGCCTAACACAAGCCCACACCTGAACCCTGACCCAAACCCTAACCAACACCTGACTCTAACTCAAACACAAACACTAAACCTAAATCTAACTGTAACACAAATCTTACACCCTAAATCTAACCTGAAATGTATCCTTACTTTAACCCTAACTCAAATGCTAGACCTAACCCTAAGCCTAGCCCTTCACCTGAACCTGACCGAACCCTAAACTCCACCTGACTCTAATTCAAGAACAAACACTAAACCAAAATCTAATAACAACCTTAATCTTATGCCCTAAATCTAGCCTGAAATTACTCATTACTTTAACCCTATGTCAAATGCTAGACCTAACTCTAACCCTAGCCCTACTCCTGAATCTTGACCTAAAGCCAATCCTAATCCCTACTGTAATACAAACACTAACAGTAAACCTAAATCTAACCGTAACCCTAAACTTACACACGAATCCTAACCTGAAATATATCATTATTGAACCCTAACTCAAATGCTAGACCTAATCCTAACCCTAGCCGTACACCTGAACCTTGACCCGAACCCTAACCTAAACCTTACTCTAACTCAAACACAAACACTAAACCTAAATATAACTGTAACAAAAATCTTAAACCCTAAATCTAACCTGAAATATATGCTTACTTTAACCCTAATTCAAATGCTAGAGCTAACCCTAACCCTTGTCCTACATCTGAACTCTGACCCGAACCCTAAACTCCACCTCACTCTAATTCAAGAATGAACACTAAACATAAATCTAACCACAACAATAATCTTATGCCCTAATTATAACCTGAAATAAATGATTACTTTAACCCTAACTCAAATGCTAGACCTAACACTAACCCTAGCCCTACATCAGAAACTTGACCCGAAAACAAACCTAATCACTACTGTAACTCAAACACTAACACTATACCTAAACCTAACGGTAACCCTAAACTTAAAGCCTAACTCTAACCTGAAATATATCATTACTTTAACCCTAACTCAAAGGCTAGACCTAATCCTAAAAATAGACCTACACCTAAATCCTGACCTGAACCCTAATCTATCCTGGACTCTAACTCAAACACTAACAATAAACTTAACTCTAACCATAACCCTAAACTTACACCCTAATCCTAACCTGAAATATATCATTACTTTAACTCTAAATCAAATGCTAGACTTATCCTTAGCCCTAGAACTACACGTTAACCCTGACCCAAACCCTTTCCTAATCCCTACAGTAACATTACTTTAACTCTAAATCAAATGCTAGACTTATCCTTAGCCCTAGAACTACACGTTAACCCTGACCCAAACCCTTTCCTAATCCCTACAGTAACTTAAACACTAACACTATACCTAAATCTAACTGTAACCCTAAATTTACACGCTAAACCTAACCTGAAATATATCATTACTTGAACCCTGACTCTAATGCTAGACCTACCCCTAACTCTACACCTAAACCCTGACCTGAACCCTAACCTAAACCTTACTTTAACTCAAACACTAACACAAAACCTAAATCTAACTGTAACCCTAAACTTACACCCTAACCGTAACCTGAAAAATAACATAACTTTAAACCTAACTCAAATGCTAGAGCTAACCCTAACCTTAGGCCTACATCTTAGCCCTGACCTGAACCCTAAACTAAACCTTACTCTAACTCAAACACTAACACTAAACTTAAATCTAACTGCAACCCTAATCTTACGTCCTAAATCTAACATGAAATATATCCTTACTTTAACTCAAAGGATAGACCTTACACTAATCCTAACACTACAACTTAACCTTTAGCCAAACCCAAAACTCCCCTTGACTCTAACTCAAGTACAAACACTAAAACTAAATATAACCACAACACTAATCGTAAGACCTAAATCTAACCTGAAATATGTCATTACTTTAACCCTAACTCAAATGATGCACTTAAGCCTAACCCTAGCCCTACACCTGAATCTTGACCCAAACATAAACCTTACTCTAACTCAAACACTAACACAAAAGCTAAATCTAACCATAATGCTAAACTTAAAGCCTAACCCTAACCTGAAATATATCATTACTTTAACCCTAACTCAAATGCTAGATCTAAGCATAACACTAGCCCTACATCTGAACCCTGACCCAAACCCTAATCTACACCAGACTCTAACTCAAACACAAACACTAAACCTAAATCTAACTGTAACACAAATCTTATGCCCTAAATCTTACCTGAAATATATGCTTACTTTAAACCTAACTCAAATGCTAGACCTAACCCTTACCCTAGAACTTCACCTGAACCCTGACCTGAACCCTAAACTCCACCTGACTCTAATTCAAATACAAACACTAAATCTAAAAATAATTGCAACCCTAATCTTATGCCCTAAATCTAACCTGTAATAAATCATTACTTCAACCCTAACTCAAATGCTAGACCTAACCCTAATGCTAACCCTACACCGGAACCTTGACCCGAAATCAATCCTAATCCCTACTGTAACTCAAAAACTAACACTAAACGTAAATCTAACTGTAACCCTAAACATACACCCAAATCCTAACCTGAAATATATAATTACTTGAATCCTAACTCAAATGCTAGATCTAACCCTAACCCTAGCCCTACACCTTAACCCTGACCTGAACCCTAACCTAAAACTTACTCTAACTCAAAAACTAACACAAAACTTAAATCTAACCATATCCCTAAACTTACACCCTAACACTAACCTGAAAAATATCATTACTTTTAGTCTAACTCAAATGTTAGACCTAACCCTAACCATAGCCCTACACCTTAACCATGACCCAAACCCTAAACTAAAACTCACTCTAACTCAAACACTAAACCTAAATCTAACTGTAATCCTTATCTTACGCCCTAAATCTATCCTGAATTATATCCTCACTTTAAGCCTAACTCAAATGATAGACCTAACCCTAACCCTAGTCCTACACCTGAACACTGACCGGAACCCTAAACTACACCTGAATCTAATTCAAGTACAAACACTAAAAGTAAATATAACCACAACACTAATCTAATGCCCTAAATCTAACCTGAAATATTTCATTACTTTAACCCTAACTCAAATGATAGACTTAAGCCTAAACCTAGCCCTACAACTGAATCTTGACCAGAAGCAAAACCGAAACCTTACTCAAACTCAAACACTAACACGAAAGCTAAATCTAACTGCAATTACTTTAACCCTAACTCAAATGATAGACTTAAGCCTAAACCTAGCCCTACAACTGAATCTTGACCAGAAGCAAAACCGAAACCTTACTCAAACTCAAACACTAACACGAAAGCTAAATCTAACTGCAATCCTAAACTTAAACCCTAACCCTAACCTGAAATATATTATTACCTTAACACAGCTCAAATGCTAGACCTAAAACTAACACTAGCCCTACACCTGAACCCTGACCCAAACCCTAACTATACCTGGACTCTAACACAAACACTAAACCTAAATCTAATTGCAACCTTAATCTTATGCCCTAAATCTAACCTGAAATTACTCATTACTTTAACCCTGACCCTAACCCTAACCCTAGCCCTACACCTTAACCCTAACTCGAACCCTAACTATACCGGGACTCTAACACAAACACTAAACCTAAATCTAATTGCAACCTTAATCTTATGCCCTAAATCTAACCTGAAATTACTCATTACTTTAACCCTAAGTCAAATGCTAGACCTAACCCTAACCCTAGCCCTACACCTGAATCTTGACCTAAAGCCAATCATAATCCCTACTGTAACACAAACACTAACACTAAACCTAAATCTAACCATATCCCTAAACTTACACGTGAACCTTAACCTGAAATATATCATTACTTGAACCGTAACTGAAATGCTTGACCTAATCCTAACCCTAGCCCTACACCTGAACCCCTATCCTAAAACTAACTGTAACTCAAACACAAACACTAAACTTTAACTCGAACAAGCATCTTATGCCCTAAATCTAACCTGAAATATATCCTTACATTAACCCTAACTCAAATGCTAGAGCTAACCCTAACCCTTGTCCTACATCAGAACTCTGACCTGAACCCTAAATTCCACCTCACTCTAATTCAAGAATGGACTCTAAACTTAAATCTAACTGCAACAATTATCTTATGCCCTAAATCTAACCTGAAATAAATCATTACTTTAACCCTAACTCAAATGCTAGACCTAACACTAACCCAAGCCCTACACTGGAACCTTCTCCCAAAAACAAACCTAATCACTACTGTAACTCAAACACTAATACTATACCTAAATCTAACCATAACGCTAAACTTAAACCCTAACCCTAACCTGAAATATGTAATTACTTGAACCCTAATTCAAATGCTAAACCTAACCCTAACCCTTGCACTACACCTGAACCCTGACCCAAACCCTATCCTACACCTGACTCCAAATCAAACAGTAACACTAAACCCAAATCTAACCATAACACAAATCTTACACTCTAAAACTAACCTGAAATACATCCTTCTTTTAACATTAACTCAAATGCTACACATAACGCTAACCCTAGAACTACACCTGAACACTGACCCGAACCCTAAACTCCACCTGACTATATTTCAAGAACAAACACTAAACGTAAAACTAACTGCAACCCTAATATTATGCCCTAAATCTAAACTGAAATAAATCATTATTTTAACCCTAACTCAAATGTTAGATCTTACACTAACCCTAGCCTTACAACTGAACCTTGACCCGAACCCAATCCTAATCTCTATTGTAACTCAAACACTAACACTAAACCTAAATCTATCCATAACGCTTAACATACACCATAACCCTAACCTGAAATATATAATTACTTGAACCCTAACTCAAATGGTAGACCTAACCCTACCTCTTAACTCTACACCTTAACTCCTGACCCAAACCCTACCCTAAACCTTACACCAACTCAAACACTAAGAATTAAACTAAATCTAACTGTAACCCTAACCTTAAACCCTTACTCTAACCTGAAATATATCATTACTTTAACCCTAACTCAAAGGCTAGAACCTAACCCTAACCCTAGACCTACACCTTAACCCTGACCCGAACCATAACCTAAACCTTACTCTAACACAAACACTAACACAAAACCTAAATCTAACCATAACCCTAAACATACAACCTAACACTAAACAGAAAAATATCATTACTTTTACCCTAACTCTAATGCTAGACCTAACCCTAACCCTAGCCCTACACCTAAACCCTGACCCGAACCCTAACCTAAACCTTACTTTAACTCAAACACTAACACAAAACCTAAATCTAACCATAACCCTAAAATTACACCATAACCTGAAAAATATCATTACTTTAACCATAACTCAAATAATAGACCTATCCCTAACCCTAGCCCTACATCTGAACCATGACCCAAACCCTAACCTGCACCTGACTCTAACTCAAACACAAATACTAAACCTAAATCTAACCATAACAAAAATCTTATGCCCTAAATATAACCTGAAATATATCCTAACTTTAAACCTAACTCAAATTCTAGACCTAACCGTTACCCTAGCCCTACATCTGAACCCTTACCCAAACCCTAAACAACACTCTAAATGAAGAACAATCACTAACCCTAAATCTAACTGCAACCCTAACTGCACACCCTAAATCTAACCTGAAATAAATCATTACTTTAACCCTAACTCAAATGCTAGACCTAACCCTAACCCTAGCCCTACATCTGAACCTTGACCCAAACCCAATCCTAATCCCTACTGTAACTAACACTAAACCTCTATCTAACTGTAACCCTAAACTTACATCCTAACCCTAACCTTAAATATATCATTACTTTTACTCTAACACAAATGCTAGTCCTAAACCTAACCCTACCCCTACACCTAAACCTTGACCACAACCCTAACCTAAACCTTACTCTAACTCAAACACTAACACTAAACCTAAATCTAACATTAACCCGAATCTTACGCCCTAAATCTAACCTGAAATACATCCTTATTTTAACTCTATCTCAAATTATAGACCTATCTCTAAACATAGCCCACACCTGAACCCAGACCCGTAACCTAAACTCCACCTGACTCTAATTCAAGCACAAATACTAAACCTAAATATAACCACAACCCTAATCTTATGCCCTAAATCTATACTGAAATATGTAATTCTTTAACCCTAACTCACATGATTGACTTAACTCTAACCCTAGTCCTGCGCCTGAATCTTGACACGAACCCAAACCTAAATCTTACTCTAACTCAAACACTAACACGAAAGTTAAATCTATCCATAACTCAAAACTTAAACCCTAACACTAACCTGAAAAATATCATTACTTTTGCCCTAACTCAAATGCTAGACCTAACCCTAACCCTAGCCCTCAATCTGAACCTTGATCCGAACACAATCCTAATCCCTAGTGTAACTCAAACACTAACACCAAATCTAAATCTAATCATAACTCTAAACATACACCCTAAAATTAACCTGAAATATATAATTACTTTAAACCTAACTCAAATGCTAGACCTAACCCTAACCCTAGCCATAAACCTTAACCTTGACGCCTACCCTAACCTAAACCTAACTCTAAATCAAACACTAACACTAAACCTAAATCTAACTGCAACCCTAATCTTATGCCCTGAATCTACACCTGAAATAAATCATTACTTTACCCCTAACTCAAATGCTAGACCTAACCCTAACCCTACCCTTACCCCTGAACCCTGATCCGAACCCTAAACTCCATCTGACTCTAATCTAAGAACAAACACTAAACTTAAATCTAACCACGACCCTAATCTTACGCCCTAAATCAAACCTGAAATAAATCATTATTTTAACCCTAACTCAAAGGCTAGGCCTAACCCTAACCCTAGACCTACACCTAATCTTGACCCGAACCCAAACCTAAACCTTACTCTAACTCAAACACTAACACGAAAGCTAAATCTAAGCCTAACCATAAACTTACACACTAACCTAACCTGAAATATATCATTACTTGAAGCCTAACTCAAATGCTAGACCTAACCCTAACCATAGCCCTACACCTTAACCTTGACCCGAACCCTAAACTAAAACTTACTCTAACTCAAAGACTACCACTAAACCTAAATCTAACTGTATACCTAATCTTATGCCTTGAATCAATCTAGAAATATATCCTTAGTTTTACTCTAACCTAAATGATAGACTTAACCCTAAACTTAGCCCTACACTGAACCCTGATCCGAACCCTAAACTACACCTGACTCTAATTCAAGAACAAACACTAAACCTAAATCTAACCACAACCCTAATCTTACGCCCTAAATCTGACCTGAAATATATCATTACTTTAACCCTAACTCGAATGATAGACTTAACCCGAACCCTAGACCTATACCTGAATCTTGACCTGAACCCAAACCTAAACCTTACTCTAACTCAAACACTAACACTAAACCTAAATCTAACCTTAACTCTAATTGTATGCCCTAAAGCTATCCTGAAATATATCCTTACTTTAACCCTAACTCGAATGATAGACTTAACCCGAACCCTAGACCTATACCTGAATCTTGACCTGAACCCAAACCTAAACCTTACTCTAACTCAAACATTAACACAAAACCTAAATATAACCACAATCCTAAACTTACACCCTAAACCTAACCTGAAAAATATCATTACTTTTACCCTAACTCAAATGCTAGACCTAACCCTAACCTTAGACCTAAACGTTAACCTTGACCCGAACCCTAACCTAAACCTTACTCTAACTCAAACACTAACACTAAACCTAAATCTAACCGTAACCCTAATCGTACACCCTAAATCTATCCTGAAAAATATCATTACTTTTACCCTAACTCAAATGCTAGACCTAATCCTAACCCTAGCCCTAAACCTTAAACTTGACCCGAACCCTAACCTAAACCTTACTCTAACTCAAACACTAACACTAAACCTAAACCTAAACCTAACCATAACCCTAATCTTACGCCCTAAATCTATCCTGAAATATATCCTTACTTTAACCCTTACTCAAACGATACACCTAACCCTAACCTTAGCACTACACCTGAACGCTTACCCCAACCCTAAACTCCAACTGACTCCAGTTCAAGAACAAACACTAAACCTAAATCTAAATGCAACCCTAATCTTACACCCTAAATCTAACCTGAAATATATCATTACTTTAACCCTAACTCAAATGATAAAATTAACCCTAACCCGAATCCTACACTTGAATCTTGACCCAAATGCAAACCTACACCTTACTCTAACTGAAACACTAACACGAAAGCTAAATCTAACCGTAACCCTAAACATACATCCTAACCCTAACCTGAAATATATCATTACTATAACCCTAACTAATATGCTAGACCTAACCCCTAACCCTAGCCCTACACCTTAATCCTGACCCAAACCCTAACCTAACCCGGACTCTAACTCAAACACTAACCCTAAACCTAAATCTAACTGTAATCCTAATCTTACCCCCAGACTCTAAGCTGAATCCTAACATTACTTTAACCCTAATTCAAAAGCTATACCTAATTATAGCCCTAGTCCTTACACCTTAACCCTGACCCGAACCCTAACCTACACTTGATTCTACCTCAAATACTAACAGTAAAGCTAAGTTTAAACATGATGTTTATCTTACTCCCTAACCCTAACATGAAATATATCATTACTTTAACCCTAATTCAAAAGCTATACCTAATTATAGCCCTAGTCCTTACACCTTAACCCTGATCCGAACCAAATCAAAACCTTTCTCTAACTCAAACACTAACAGTAAACCTAAATCTAACCAAAACCCCAATCTTAACCCCAAACTCTAACCTGAACCCTAACCTTACTTTAACCATAACTCCAATGCGAGTCCTAAACCTAACCCTAGCCCTACACCTTAACCCTGACCCGAACCCTAACCTAACCTTGCTCTAACGCAAACACTAAGAATAAACCTAAATCTGTGACCCTAAACTTACACCCTAACTCTAACCTGAAATATATCATTACTTATCCCTACCTCAAATGCTAGAACTAACCATAACCCTACACCTAGACCTTAACCCTGACCAGAAACCAAACCTATACTTACTCTGACTCAAACACTAACAGTAAGCCTAAATCTAACCATAACCCTAATCTTACCTCCAAATTCTAACCTGAATACTCACATTACTTTAACCCTAACTCAAATGCTAGACCTAACCTTACCGTAGACTTACACCTTAACTCTGATCCGCAAAATAACCTATCCAGACTCTAACTAAAACACTAACCCTAAATCTAAGCATAACCCTAATCTTAACCCCAAACTCTAACCTGAATCCTAACATTGCTTTAACCCTAACTCAAAAGCTAGACATAACCCTAACCCCAGCCCTACACCTTAACCCTGACCAGAACCCTAACCTAAACCTTACTCTATCTCAAACACTAACACTAAATCTAAATCTAACTTAAACCGTAATCTCATGCCCTAACCATAACATGAAATATATCATTACTTTAACCCTAACTCAAATTCTAGGTGTACCCCTAACCCTAACCCTACACCTTAACCCAGACCCGAACCCAAACCTAAACCTTACTCTAACTCAAACACTAACACTAAACCTAAATCTAACAGTAACTGTAATCTTACCCCCAAACTGTATCCTGAATACTAATATTACTTTAACCATAACTCAAATGCTAATCCTAACCCTAACCCTCGCCCTACACCTTAACCCTGACCTAAAACCTTACCTAAACCTTACTCTAACTCAAACACTAACACTAACCCGAAATATAACCATTACGATAAATTTACACCCTAACCCAAACCTGAAATATATCATTACTTTAACACTCAATCAAATGCTAGGTCTAACCATTACCTTAGCCCTTACACCTTAACCCTGACTCGAATCCAAACTGAAACCTTTCTCTACATCAAATACTAACACTAAAGCTAAATCTAACCGTAACTCTAATCTTACCCCCAAAACCTAACCTAACGGTTAGGTCTAGCATTTGAGTTACGGTTAAAGTAATGATGTATTTCAGGTTAAGATTGGGGCTTAAGAATAAACTGCAGCGTGGCCATCCCCCCTGGGGGGTGATTTCTCGCTTTCTGTCTCTCTGTCTCTGTCTGTCTGTCTGGAGAGCACACACACCCTATAGCGAAAACTTCTCCAAAAAAAAATTAAAAATAAATATTAGGGTTATGGTTAGATTTAGGTTTAGTGTTGGTGTTTGAGTCAGAGTTCGGGTTAGGTAGGTATAGCATTTGAGTTTGGGTTCAAATAATGTTAGATTTCAGGTTAGGGTTAGGGTGTAAGTTTAGGGTTATGGTTAGATTTAGGTTTATTGTTAGATTTTGAGTTAGAGTAAGGTTTACGTTTGTGTTCGGGTCAGTGTTTAGCTGTAGGGCTAGGGTTAGGGCAAGTTTTAGCATTTGAGTTAGGGTTAAAGTAATGTTAGGATTCAGGTTAGGGTTTGGGGGTAAGAATAGTGTTATGGTTAGATTTAGATTTAGTGTTAGTGTTTGAGTTAGAGAAAGGTTTCGGTTTTGGTTTGGGTCAGGGTTAAAGTGTAAGGGCTAGGGTTAGGGTTTTGTCTAGCATTTGATTTAGGCTTAAAGTAATAATATATTTCAGATTAGGTTTAGGGCGTAAGATTAGAGCTACATTTTAATTAGCTTTAGTGTTAGTGTTTGAGTTAGAGTCAGGTTTAGGTTAGGGTTCGGGTCAGGGTTAAGGTGTATGGCAGGGTTAGGGTTAGGTCCAACATTTGAGTTTGGGTTAAAATACTGTTAGGTTTCAGGCTTGGGATAGACTGTAAGTTTAAAGTAACGATTAGATTTAGGTTTAGTGTTAGTTTTTGCGTTAGAGTAAGGTTTAAGTTTGTGTTCTGGTCAGACCTTAGGTGTAGGGCAAGGGTTAGGGTTAGGTCTAGCATTTGAGTTAGGGTTAAAGTAATGATATATTTCACGTTAGGGTTAGGGTCTAATTTTTGGTTACGGTTAGATTTAGGTTTAGTGTTAGTGTTTGAGTTAGAGTGAGGTTTAGGTTTGTGTTTGGAAAAGATTTTAGTTGTAGGGCTAGGGTAAGGGTTAGGTCTAGCATTTTAGTTGGGGTTAAAATAATGCTAAATTGTAGGTTAGGGTTAGGACATAAGATTAGAGTTATGGTTAGATTTAGGATTAGTGTTAGTGTTTAAGTTAGAGTCCTGGTTAGGTCAGGTTTCGGGTCAGGGTTAAGGTGCAGGGCTAGGGTTATGGTTAGGTCTAGCATTTCAGTTAGGGTTAAAGTAATCTTAGGATTTAGGTTAGAGTTTGGAGGTAAGATTAGGGTTACATTTAGATTTAGATTTAGTGTTTGTGTTTGAGATAGAGAAAGGTTTCAGTTTGGGTTCTGTTCAGGTTTAAGGTTTAAGGGCTAGGGTTAGGGTTAGGTCTAGCATTTGATTTAGGGTTAAAGTAATGATATATTTCAGGTTACAGTTAGGGCATAATATTAGAGTTACATTTAAATTTAGCTTTAGTGCTAGTGTTTGAGTTAGAGTCAGGGTTAAGTTAGGGTTCGAGTCAGCATTATGGTATAAGACCAGGGTTAGGGTTAGTTCCAGCATTTGAGCTTGAGTTAAAATAATGTTAGGTTTCAGGTTAGGGTTAGGGTGTAAGTGTAGGGTTATGGATAGATTAGGGTTTAGAGTTAGTGTTTGAGTTAGAGTATGGTTTAGATTTGTGTGAGGGTCAGGGTTTAGTTGAAGGACTAGGGTTATGATTAGGTCTAGCATTTGAGTTAGGGTTAAAGTAATGTAAGTTTTCGGGTTAGGGTTATGGTGTAAGATTAGGGTTAAATTGAGATTTACATTTAGTGTTAGTGTTTGAGTTAGAGTCAGGTTTAGGTTAGGGTTCGTGTCAGAGTCAAGCTGAAGTGCTAGGGTTAGAGTTAGGTTTAGCATTTTAGTTAGGATTAAAGTATTGTTAATTTTCGGGTTAAGGTTGTGGTGTAAGATTAGGGCTAAATTCACATTTAGGTTTAGAGTAAGTATTTGAGTTACAGTCAGGATTAGGTTAGTGTTCCATTCATGGTTAAGCTGTAGAGATAGGGTAAGGGTTAGGTCAAGCATTTGAGTTATGGTTAAAATGATGTTAGGTTTCAGGTTCAGGTTAGGGTGGAAGATTAGAATTAAGGTTAGATTTAGGTTAAGTGTTAGTGTTTGAGCTAGAGTAAGGTGTAGGTTATGGTTTGGGTCAGGGTTCAGGTATGGTGCTATGGTTACGGTTAGGTCTAGCATTTGAGTTAGGGTTAAAGTAATGATATATTTCAGGTTAGGGTTAGGGTGTAAGATTAAAGTTATTGTTAGATTTAGGTTTTGTGTTAGTGTTCGATTTAGAGTCAGGGTTAGGTTAGGGTTCGGGTCAGTGTTTAGGTGTAGGGCTAGGGTGTGTGTTAGGTCTTGTATTTGAATTAGGGTTACAGTTATGTTAGGTTTTAGGTTAGGGTAATAGTGTAATATTAGGGTTATGGTTAGATTTAGGTTAAGTGTTAGTATTTGAGTTAGAGTCCATGTTAGGTTTGGGTATGGTTCAGGGTTAAAGTGTAGGGCTAGGGTTATGGTTTGGAATAGCACTTCGGTTACACCAATACCCTAAACCGAGACCTTACCTTACTTTAACCCTAACTGAAATGCGAGACCTATCCCTAGCCCTTCTCCTACCCCTTAAACCTGACCCGAACCCTAACATACCCCAGACTAATTCAAACACAAACACTTAACCTCAATCTACCTATAAACCTAACCTTTCACCATAACCCTTACTCGAAATTTAACATAATTGTAACTCTAAAGCAAATACTAGAGCTAACCCAAACACTACGCAACACCTTAACCCTGACCCGAACCCTAACCTAACTCTGAATAAAACTCAAACACTAAAACTAAACCTAAATCTCATTCTAACCCTAAACTTATGCCCTAACCCTAACCTGGAATCTAACATTACTTTAACCCTAACTCAAATGCTAGACCTAACACAAACCCTAGGCAAACACCTTTTTGGAACCCGAACTCAAACCTAAATCTTATTCTAACTCAAACAATAACACTGAATCTAAATCTAACCATAACTCTAATCTTACACCCTAACCCTAATCTGAAATCCTAACTATAACCCTAGCCCAACATCTTAACCCTTACCCGAACCCTAACCTAACCCTGACTCTAACTTAAAAACTAACGTTAAACCTAAATCGAACCATAACGCTAATCATATGCACTAACTAACCTGAAATTTATCACTACTTTAACCCTAACTCAAATGCTAGAACTAACTGTAACCCTAGCCTTATATCTTAAACCTGAACTGAACTCAAACCTAATCCTTACCCTAACAGAAACACAGTAAACCAAAATCTAACCATGACCCTTATCATAAACTGTAACCCTAACCTGAAAACTAACGTGATTTTTACCCTAACTCATATGCTAGACCTAACCCTAACCCTAGTCCTACACCTTAACCCTGACATGAACCCAGACCTAATCCTGAATCTAACTCAAACACTAACAAGAAACCTAAATCTGAAGTTAACCCTAATCTTACACCATAACTCTAACCTTAAACCAAACATTACTTTTTAGCTCTAACTCAAATGCTTGACCTAACACTAACATTAGCCCTACAACTTAATCCTAACCTGATCCCTAACCTAACCCTGACTCTAACTAAAACACTAACACTAAACCTCAATCTAACAATAACCCTCATCTTACACCTTCACCCTAACCCGAAACAACATAATTTTAACCTATAGCAAATGCTAGACTTAACCCTAACCCTAGCCCTACACCTTGACCATGACCCGAACCCTAACCTAACCTGGACTCTAACTCAAACACTAACTCTAAACCTAAATCTAACTGTAACCCTAATCTTACGCCCTAACCCTAACTGGAAATATATCATTACTTTAACCCTATCTCAAATGCTAGACCTAACTCTAACCCTAGAACTACACTGTATCCCTGACAAAACCCAAAGCTAAAGCTTACTCTAACTCAAACACTAACACTATACCTAACTCTAACCATAACCCTAATATTACACACTAACCTTAACCTGAAACCTAACATCATTTTAAGCCCAACTCAAATGCTAGACCTAACCCCAACCCTAGCCTGACAACTTAACCCTGACCCGAACTCTAATATAAACCTGACTCTAACTCAAACACTAAACCTAAATCTGAACTTAACCCTAATCTTACTCCATAACCTTACCATGAAACCTAACATTAATTTAACCTTAACTTAAATTCTAGACCTATCAGTAACCCTATCCCTACAACTTAACCCTGACCCAAACCCAAACCTAAACATAACTCTAACTCAAACAGTAACACTGAATGTAAATCTAACAGTAACCCATATCTTTTGCCCTAACCTTAACCTGAAATCTATCATTACTTTAATCCTAACTCTAATTCTAGACCTAACACTAACCCTAGCCCTACAACTTAACTTTGGCCCGAACCCTAATCTACCCTGACTCTAACTCAAACACTAACACTAATCCTAAATTTGTACTTAACCCTAATCTTACACCATAAACCTAACCCTAAACCTTACATTAACCCTGACTCAAATGCGAGACCTAAAACTAGCGTTAGCCCTACACCTTAACCCTGACTTGGACCCTAACCAAACCTTGACTCTAACTCAATCACTAACACTAAGCCTAAATCTAAAGGTAACCCTAATCTTACGCCCTATCATTATTTTAAACCTAACTCAAATGCTAGACATAACCTTAACCCTAGCCCTACACGTGAACCCTGAACCGAACCAAACGTAAACCGTACTATAACTCAAAAACTAGCAATAAACCTAAATCAAACCGTAATCCTAATCTTATATCGTTACCATAACCCAAAACCTAACATTACTATAACCCTAATTCAAATGCTAGAACTAACCTAAACCCTAGGCCTACACCTTAACCCTTACCCAAACCCTAACCTAACCCTGATTCTAACTCAAACACTAACACTAAACCTAAATCAAACTGTAACCCTAAAATTACACCCTAACCCTAACCTTAACTCTATCCTTAAACCTAAACTTACACCCTCACCCTAACCTGAAACCTAACATTATTTTAACCCTAACTCAAATGCTAGACCTAACCCTTATGAGAGCCCAACACCTTAATCTACACCCGAACCCTAACATAACCCTTACAGTAACTCAAACACTAACATTAAACATAATCTAACAGTAACCCTAATCTTAAACACTAACCCTAACCTTAAACCTAACATTTTTTTAACCCTAATTCAAATGCTAGTCCTAACACTAACCCTAGCCCTACACCTTGACCCTGACTCGAATCCTACCCTAACCCGGGCTTTAACTAACACACTAACACTAAACCTAAATCTGAACTTGACCCTAATCTTACACCATAACCCTAACCCGAAAACTAACATTACTTTAACCCTACCTAAAATGGTAGACTTAGTCCTAAACCTAGCCCTAAACGTAAACCCTGACTAGAACCCTAACCTAACCTGGACTCTAACTCAAACACTATCACTAAACCTAAATCTAACCATAACCCTTATCTTATGCCCTATCTTTAACCTGAAATATATCATTACTTTAAACCTAACTCAAAAGCTAGACCTAACCCTAACTTTAGCCCTACACCTTAACCCTTGCCTGTACTCAAACCTAAACCTTACTCTAGCTCAAACAATAATACTGAAACTAAATCTAACCATTACCCTAATCTTACACCTTAACCCTAACCTGAAACCTAACATTACTTTACACCTAACTCAAATGCTAGACCTAACTCTAACCCTAGCCCTTCACCTAAACCCTGGCAGGAACCCTAACATAACCCGGACTCTAACTCAAATACTAACACTGAACCTAAATCTAACTGTAATACTAATCTTACACCATAACCCTAACTTGAATTATAACATTACTTTAACCCTAAGTCAAATGGTAGACCTAACCCTAACCCTAGCCCTACAACTTCACCCTGACCCAAAGCCAAAAACCTAAACATTACTCTAACTCTAACACTTACACTAAACCTAAATCTAAACGTAACCCTCATCATACACCCTAATCCTAACCCGAAATGTAACATGATTTTAACCCTAACTCAAATGCTAGACCTAACCCAAACCCAAGCCCTACAACTGAATCCTGACCTGAACACTAACCTAACATTGACTCTAACTCAAACACTAACACTAAAAATAAATCTGTACTTAACCCTAAACTTACACTATAATCCTAACCCAAAACCTAACATAATTGTAACCCTAAAGCATAACCCTAACCCTAACCCTAGCCCTACACCTTAATTCTGACCTGAACCGTAACATAAACCTGACTCTAATTCTAACACTGACACTAAACTTCAATCTAACTATAACCCTAAACTTACACTATAATACTAACCCAAAACCTAACATAATTGTAACCCTAAAGCATATGCTAGACCTAACCCAAACCCTAGATCTATACCTTAACCCTGACACTAATCCTAACCAAACCCTGACTATAACTAAAACACTAACACTAAACCTAAATCTGAATTTAACCCTAACCTTACATCATAATCCTAACCCAAAAACTTACATTACTTTAACCTCAACCCAAGTGCTAGGCCTAACCCTAACACTAGCTCTACACCTTAAGCCTGACCCTAACCCACACCTAAAACTTACCCTAACTCAAACACTAACACTTTCCTAAAATTTAACCATAACCCTAATCTTACACCATCACCCTAATCCAAAACCTAACATAACTGTAAGCCTAATTCTAATGCTAGATCTTACCAAACCCTAGCACTACACCTTAACCCTGATCCAAACCCTAATCTAACCCTGACTCTAACTCAAGCACTAACACTAAAGCTAAATCTAAATTTAACCCTATTCTTACACCATAATCCAAACCCGTAAACTAACATTACTTTAACCCTAACTCAAATGCAAGACCTAACACTAACCCTAGCCTACGCCTTAACTGTGACCTGAACCCTAACCTGACCCGGACTCTAGCTCAAACACTAACTCTAAAAGTAATTCTAACCATAACCGTAATCTTAAACCCTAACCCTAACCTGAAATATATCATTACATTAACCCTAATTCAAATGCTAGTCCTAACACTAACCCTAGCCCTATAGTATAACCATGACTCGAACCCTAACCAACCCTGACTCTAACTCAAACCCTAAGACTAAACCTAAATCTAACCATAACCTTAATCATATGCCATAACCCTAACCTTAAATATATCATTACTTTAACACTAACTCAAATGCTAGAACTGACCCTAACCCTAGCCCAACACCTTAACCCTGAACCAAACCAAAACCTAAACATTTATCTAACTCAAACAGTAATGCTAAATCTAAATCTAACGGTAAACCTAATCTTACATTGTTACCCTAACACCAAACCTAACATAACTGTAACCCAAATTCAAATGCTAGACTTAACCCAAACCCTAGCCCTAACCCTAACCCTGTCCTGAACCCTAAACTAAACCTAACTCTAACTCAAACACTAGCACAAAACCTAAATCTAACTGAAACCCTAATCTTACACCCTAACCCTAACATGAAACCTAACATTATTTTAACCCTAACTCAGAGGCTAGACCTAACACTAACCCTAGACCTACACCTTAACCCTGATCCTAACCCTAATCTAAACCTTACTTTAACTCACACATTGGCGCTAAATCTAAATTTAACCATAACACTAATCATACACTCTAAACTTAACCCGAAACCTAACATTATTTTAACCCTAACTCAAATGCTAGACATAACCCTTACACTTGCTATACACCTTAACCCTAACCCGAACCCTAACCTAACCTGGAACCAAACTCAAAAACTAACACTAAACCTAAATCTAAGAAGAACCCTAATATTATGCCCTAACCCTAACCTAAAATCTATCATTACTTTAACCCTAACTCAAATGCTAGTTCTTACACTAAACCTAGCCCTACACCTTAACCCTGATTCGAACCATAGCCTGCGAGGATTGTAACTCAAACACTAGCACTAAACCTAAATCTGAACTTAATCCTGAATTTACACCATAACCCTAACTCAAAACTTAACATTACTTTAACCCTAACAGAAATGCTAGACCTAATCCTAACCATAACCCTACACCTTAACCCTGACCTGAACCCTAACATAAACCTGACTATAACTCAGACACTAACACTAAACCTAATTCTAAATGTAACCCTAATTTTACACCCAAACTATAACCTGAAACCTAACATTCCTTTAACCCTTATGCAAATGCTAGACCTAACAATAATCCTAGCCATAAAACATAACCCCGACCAGAACCCTAACCGAACCCTGACTCTAACTCAAACACTAACACTAAACCTAGATCTAAACTTAACCCTAATCTTACACCATAACCCTAAACCGAAACCTAACATTACTTTAACCCTAACTCAAATGATAGACCTACCCATAACCCTAACTCTACACCTTAACCCTGACCCAAAATCTAACCTAACCCAGATTCTAACACAAACACTAACAGTAAACCAAAATCTAACCATAACCTTAATCTTATGCCCTAATCCTAAATTGAAATCAATCATTACATTAACCCTAAATCAAATGCAAGACATAAGCCTAACCCTTGACCTATACCTTAACCCTAAAGTGAACCGAAACCTAAAACTTACTCTAACTCAAACAATAACACTAAACTTAAATCTAACCATAAACCTAATCATACACCATTACCCTAACTTCAAACCTAAAATAACTATAACCCTAATTCAAATGCTAGACATAACCGAAACCCTAGCCCTAAACCTTAACCTCGACTGGAACCTAACTCAAACACTAACACTAAACTTAAATCTAACCATAACCCTAATTTTACTCCTTAACCCAAACCTGAAATATGTCATTACTTTAACCCTAGCTCAAATGGTAGACCTAACCCTAACCCTAGCACTACACCTTAGCCCTGACCTGAACACAAACCTAAACCTTACTCTAATTCAAACACTAACACTAAACCTAAATCTAACCGTCACCCTAATCTTACACCCTACCTCTAACCTGAAACATAACATTCCTATAATCCTAAATCAAATGCTAGACCTAACCCTAACCCTAGCACTAAACCTTAACCTTGACCAGAGCCCTAACCTAACCCTGACTCTAACTCAAACAATAACACTAAACCTAAATCTGAACTTAAACCTAATCCTACACCATAACCCTAACCCAAAACCTTACATTACTTTAACCCTAACTCAAATGATAGACCTAACCCTAACCCTAGTCCTACACATTAACCCTGAACTGAACCCTAACCTAACTCAGACTCTAACACAAATACTAACACTAAACCTAAATCTAACCTTAACCCTAGTCTTACATTGTTCCCCTAACCCAAAACTTAACATAACGGTAACGCTTATTAAAATGCTTGACCTAACCCAAACCCTAACATTACACCTTAATACTGACTGAACCCTAACCTAACCCTCACTCTAATTCAAACACGAAAACGAAAACTAAATCAAACTGTAACCCTAATCTTACCCTCTAACCCAAACCTGAAATATATCATTACTTTAACCTTAAATCAAATGCTAGATCTAACCCTAACCTTATCCCTACACCTGAAACCTGACCCAAACCTAACCTAAACCTTTATCTAACTCAAACATTAACACTAAACCTAAATGTAACCATAATCCTAAACATACACCCTAACCCTAAAATGAAACCTAACATTATTTTAACCCTAACTAAAATGCTAGACATAAACCTAATCCTAACCCTGAATGTTAACTCTGACACACACCCTAACCTAATCTGATTCTAACTCAAACACTAACACTAAACCTAACTCTAACCACAACCCTAATCTTACACTCTAATCTTAACCTAAAATATATAATTACTTTAACCCTAACTCGAATGCAAGACCTAAGTTAAGCCTAGCCCTACACATTAACCTTGACCTGAACACAAACCTAAACCATACTCTAACTCAAACACTAACACTTAATCTAAATCTAACAATAATCCTAATCTTAAACCCTAACTCTAACCTGAAACCAAACAATATTTTAACAGTAACTCAAATGCTAGACCTATCCCTCACCCTAGCTCTACACCTTAACACTGACAGGAACCCTAACCTAACCCTGACTCTAACTTCAACATTGACAATAAACCTAAATCTGAATTTAACCATAATCTTTCAAAATAAACCTATTCCAAAACCTAACATTACTTTAATCCTAACTCAAATGATAGACGTAAAACTAACCCTAGCACTACACCTTAACCCTGACCCGAACCCTAACCTAACCCAGACTCTAACTCAAAAACTAACACAAAACCTAAATCTAACTGTAACCCTAATCTTACAACCTATCCCTAAGCTCAAATCTATCATTAATTTAACCCTAAGTCAAATGCTAGACATAACCCTAACCTAGCCCTACACCTTAATCCTGACCCGAACCCAAACCTAAACCTTACTCTAAGTCAAACACTAACACTGAACCTAAATCTAACTGTAACCCTAAACTTAAATCCTAAACCTAACCTGAATCCTAACATTACTTTAACCCTAATTCAAATGGTAGAACTCACCCAAACCCTAGCCTTATACCTTAACTCTGACCCACACCCTACCTAACCTAACCCTGACTCTATCTCAAACACTAACACTAAACTTAAATCTAACCATAACCATACTCTTATGCCCTAAACCTAACCTGAAATATATCATTACTTTAACCCTAACTCAAATGCTAGACCTAACCCTAACCCTAGCCATACACCCTAACCCTGACCTGAATACAAACCTAAACCTTACTCTAACTAAAACACTAACACTAAACCTAAATCTAACTGTAACCCTACACTTACACCCTATCCCTAACCTGAAATATATCATTACTTTACCCACAACTCAAATGCTAGACTTAACCCTAACCCTAGCCCTACCCCTTAACTCTGACCCGAACCCAAACCTAAACCTTCCTCTAACTCAAACACTAAGAGTAACACTAAATCTAACCATAACACTAATCTTATACCCTAACCCTAACATGAAGCCTAACATTATTTTAACCCTAACTCAAAGGCTAAACCTAACCCTAAATGTAGACATACAACTTAACCCTGACCCGAACCCTAACCTAAAACTGATTCTAACTCACAAAGTAGCACTAAACCTAAATCTAACCATAACCCTAATCTTACACTCAAAACTTAACCCAAAACCTAACATTATTTTAACCCTAACTCAAATGCTAGACCTAACCCTTGCCCTAGTTCTACACCTTAACCCTAACATGAACCCTAACCTAACCCATAACCTAACTCAAACACTAACACTAAACTTAAATATAACCATAACCCTAATCTTACTCCTTAACCCAAACCTGAATTATGTCATTACTTTAACCCTAACTCAAATGCTAGACCTAATCCTAACCCTAGCCCTACACCTTACCAATGACCTGAACACAAACCTAAATCTTACTCTAATTCAAACACTAACACTAAACTTAAATATAACCATAACCCTAATCTTACACCCTAACCCTAATCTGAAAACTAACATTACTTTAACATTAACTCAAATGCTAGACCTAACTCTAATCCTAGCCCTAAACCTTAACCCTGACCTGAACCCTAGCCTACCCGGATTGTAACTCAAACACTAACACTAAACCCAAATCTGAACTTAATCCTAAACTCACACCATAACCCTAACCTGAAACCTAACATTACTTTAACCCTACGTCAAATGCTAGACGAAACACTAACACTAGCTCTACACATTAAACCTTACCTGAACCCTAACCTAACTGGGACACTAATTCAAACACTACCACTAAACCTAAATCTAACCTTAACTCTAATCTTACACCTTAACCCTAACTTGAAATCTATTATTATTTTAATCCTAACTCAAATGCTTAGACATAACCTTAACCATAGTCCTACAACTTAACCATGAATCGAACCCAAACCAAGCCTTACTCTAAGTCAAACACTAACACTAAACTTAAATCTAACTGTAACAGTAATCTTGCACCATTACCCTAACCCAAAACCTAACATAACTGTATCCCTAATACAAATGTTAAACCTAACACAAACCCTAGCCCAACACCTTAACCCAGACCTGAACCCTAAAATAACCCTGAATCTAACGAAAACACTAATACTAAACATAAATCTAACCATAACCCTATCCTTAAACCCTAACTCTAACCTGAAATATATCATTAATTTAACCCTAACTCAAATGCTAGCCCTAACCTTAAACTTAGCCTGACACCTTAACCCCAACGTGAACCCTAACCTAAACCTAACACTAACTCAAACACTAACACTAAACCAAAATCAGAAAATAATTCTAATCTTACACCATATTCCTAACCCAAAACCTTACATTATTTTAACCCTAACAGAAATACTAGACTTAACCCTAACACTAGACCTACATCTTAACCCTGACCTGAACCCTAAACTAACCCGGACTCTAACTCAAACACTAACACTAAACCTAAATAAAACCATAACACTAATCTTATGCCCTAACCCTAACCTAAAATCAATCATTACTTTAACCCTAACTCAAAAGCTAGATACAACCCTAACCCTAAACCTACACCTTAATCCTGACCTGAACCCAAACCTAAACCTTACTCTAACTCAACCACTAACACTAAACTAAATCTAACCGTAACTCTAATCTTACACCAATACCCTGACCGAAAACCTAACATAACCCTAATTCAAATCCTAGACCTAACACAAACACTAGCCCTACCACTTAACCCAGACCTGTACCCTAACCTAAACCAGACTTTAACTCAAACACTAACACTAAACCTAAATCTAAACATAATGCTAATCTTACGCCCTAACCCTAACCAGAAATATATCATTACTTCAACCCAAACCCAAATGCTAGACCTAAACCTAACCCTAGCACTACACCTTAACCCTTCCCCTGAACCAAAACCAAAACCATACTATAACTCAAACACTAACACTAAACCTAAATCTAACCATAATCAGAATCTTATGCCCTAACCGTAACCTGAAATCTATCATTACTTTAACCCTAACTCAAATGCTAGACCTAACACTAACCCTAGCCCAACACCTTAATCTTGACCTGAACCCTAACCTAAACCTGCATCTAACACAGAGACTAACACTAAACCTTAATCTAACCGAAACCCTAATCTTACGCCCAAACCCTAAACTGCAATCTGTCATTACTTTAACCCTAACTCAAATGCTAGATCTAACACTAACCCTAGTCCTACACCTTAACCCTAAACTGATCCAAAACATTAATCTTACTCTAACTCAAACAATAACACCAAACATAAATCTAACCATACCCCTAATCTTACACCCTTACCCTAATCATAAACCTAAAATAACTGTAACCCTAATTCAAATACTAGACCTAACCAAAACCCAGCCCTACACCTTAACCCTACTCGAACCCTAACCTAAACCTGACTCTAACTCAAACACTCACACTAGACCTAAATCTGAAATTAACACTAATCTTACACCATAGCCATAATCTGAATCATAACATTACTTTAACCCTAACTCAAATGATAGGCCTAACCCTAATCTTAGTCCTAAACCTTAACCCATACCAAAACTGTAACCTAAACCTGACTCTAACTCAAACACTAACACTAAACCTAAATCTGAACTGAAACCTAATCTTACACCATAACCCTAAACCAAAACCTTACATTACATTAACCCTAACTCAAATGCTAGATATAACCCTAACCCTAGCCCTACACCTTAACTCTGACCCGAACCCTAACCTAACCTTGATGCTAACACAAACACTAACACTAAACCTAAATATAACCTGGACTCTAATCTTACAGTGTCCCCTAAACCAAACATTAAATTAACTGTAACCCATATTATGCTGCTAGACCTAACCCAAACCCTAGGCTTACACCTAATACTGACACGAACCCTAACCAAACACTCAATCTAACTCTAACAATAACACTAAAACTAAATTGAATCATAACCCTAATCTTACTATCTAACCATAACCTGAAATATATCATTACTTTAACCCTAAGTCGAATGCTAGACCTAAACCTAACCTTATCCCTACACCTTAAACCTGACCCGAATCCAACCTAAACCTTTCTCTAACTCAAACATTAGCACTAAACCTGAATGTAACCATAACCCTGACCCTAACCTGAAGCCTAACATTATTTTAACCCTAACTCAAATACTAGACATAAAACTAACCCTACCCCTGAACGTTAACCCTGACCCGAACACTAACCTATCCTGACTCTAACTCAAACACTAACACTAAACCAAAATCTACCCACAATGCTAATCTTACACCCTAGACCTAACCTGAAATACATCATTGCCTTAACCCTAATTCAAATGCTAGACTTAACCATAACCCTAGACCTACACCTTAACCTTGACCCAAACCCAAACCTAAACCATATTCTAACGCCAACACTAACAATAAATCTAAATCTAACCATAATCCTAATCTTACACCTTAACTCTAACCTGAAACCTAACATTATTTTAATCTTAACACAAATGCTAGACCTAAACCTAACCCTAGCCCTACACCTTAACCCTGATGGGAACCCTAACCTAACCCTGACTCTAACTCAAACATTGACAATAAATCTAAATCTGAACTTAAGATTAATCTGTCAAAATAACCCTAACCCGAAACCTAACATTACTTTAACCCTAAATCAAATGATAGACCAAACACTAACCAGAGCCCTACACCTTATCCCTGACCCGAACCCTTACCAAACCCGGAATCTAACTCAAACACTAACACTAAACCTAAATCTAATCATAACCCTAATTTCACACACTATCCTATCCTCAAATCTATCATTAATTTAACCATAACTCAAATGCTAAACATAACCCTAACACTAGTCCTACACCTTAATCCTGACTCGAACCCAAATCTAAAACTGACTCTAACTTAAACACTAACACCGAACATAAGTCTAACTGTAACCCTAAACTTAAACCCTAAACCTAATCTGAAAACTAACATTACTTTAACGCTAATTCAAATGGTAGACCTAACACTAACCCTAGCCCTACACCTTAACCCTGACCCGAACCCCAACCTAAACCTGACTCTAACTTACACAGTAGCACTAAACCAAATCTAACCATAACCCTAATTGTAAACTCAAATCTTAACCTGAACACTAACATTATTTTAACCTTTACCCTGCTAGACCTAACACTAACCCTAGCCCTACACCTTAACCTTGAACTGAACCCAAACCTAAATCTTACTGAAACTCAAACACTAACACTAAACCTAAATCTAACAGTAAATTTGATCTTACACCGTTACCCTAACTAAAAATCTAACATAACTGTAACCCTAATACAAATGGTAGACCTAACCCAAACACTAGTCCAATGCCTTAACCCTGAACCAAACCCTAACCTAAGACTGACTCTAACTCAAACACTAACACTAAACTTAAATTTAACCATAACAATAATCTTACTTCCTAACCCTAACCTGAAATATATCATTACATTGGGAAACAGCAGTTAGCACAATGGCTATGTCGCTGGACTCCCACGTAGTCGACCACGGTTCGCGTCCCGGACCCGGTGGCTTAAAACTCACACCAGGCACGTGTGCATATGTGCCCAAGATCCCGAAAGGAGAATGGAGGAGAAGGGATTGCGGCGTGACCAGCCCCCCTGGGGGGTGATTTCTCGCTTTCTGTCTCTATGTCTTTCTCTGTCTGTAGAGTGCATGCTCCCTACAGTGAAAACCTCTCCAAAAAAAATATCATTACTTTAACCCTAACTCAAATGATAGACCTAACCCTACCCCTAGCCCTACACCTTACCCCTGACCCGAACCCTAACCTAAACCATATTCTAACTCAAACACTAACACTAAACCTAAATCTAACCATAACTCTAATCTTACCCTCTAACCCTAAACTGAAACGTAACATTACTTTAACAATAACTCAAATGGTAGACCTACTCCTAACCCTAGCCATAAACCATAACCCCTGACCAGAACCCTAACCTCTCCCTGACTCTTACTCAATCACTAACACTAAACCTAAATCTGAACTTAAACCTAATCTTACACCATAATCCTAATCCGAAAAATTACATTACTTTAACCGTAACTGAAACGCTACACCTAACCCTAGCCCTAGTCCTACATATTAACCCTGACCTGAACCCAAACCTAAACCTTACTCTAACTCAAACACTAACACTAAACCTAAATCTAACTGTAACCCTAATCTTACACTGGTACCATATCCCAAAACCTAACATAACTGTAACCCTAATACAAATGCTAGACCTAACCCAAACCGTAGCTTTACACCTTAACCCTTTCCTGAAACTTAACCTAACCCTCACTCTAACTCAAAAAATAACACTAAAATTAAATCGAACCATATCCTTAATCTTATGCCTTAACCCTAACCTGAAATATATCATTAGTTCTAACCCTAAATCAAATGCTAGACCTAATCCTAAATATTCTCTACACCCTAACCCCGGCCAAAACCCAACTTAAACTTTACTCTAACTCAAACACTAACACTAAACCTAAATCTAATTGAAACACTAATATTAAGTGCTAACCCTAACCTGAAATAACTCAAATGCTAGACCTAACCCTAACCCTAGCCCTAAACCTTAACCCTGACCCGAACCCAAACCTAAACATTACTCTAACTCAAACACTAACACTAACCCTAAATCTAACTGTATCCCTAAACATACACCCTAACCCTAACCAGAAACCTAACATTATTTGAACCCAAACTCAAATGCTGGACCTAACCCTAACCCTGGTCCTACACCTTAACCCTGAACCGAACCCTAACCTAAACCTGACTCTAATTCCAACACTAACACTAAAGCTAAATTGAAATGTAACGCTAACCTTATGCCCTAACCCTAACCTGAAATATATCATTACTTTAACCCTCACTCAAATGCTAGACCTAACCCTAACCCTAGCCCTTACTCCTTAACCCTGACCCAAACTGAAACCAAAACCTTTCACTAACTCAAACACTAACACTAAACCTAAATCTAACCATAACAGTAATCTTACCCCCAAACCCTAACCTGAATACTAACATATCTTTAACCCTAACTCAAATGCTAGACCTAACACTAAACCTAGCCCTACACCTTAACCTTGGCCAGAACCCTAACCTAAACCTGACTCTAAATCAAACACTAACACTAAAATTAATTCTGAACTTAACATTATACTTACACCATAGCCCTATCCCGAAACCTACCATTACTTTAACACTAACTCAAATCCTAGATCTAACCTTAACCCCAACCCTACAACTTAACCCTGACCCAAACCTTAACCTAATCCTGACTCTAACTCAAACACTAACACTTAACTTAAATCTGAAGTTTACCCTAATCTTACATCATAACCCTAACCCTAAACCTTACATTACTTTAACCCTAACGCAAATGCTAGACCTAACCAAAAACCTAGCCCTATACCATAACCCTGAACCGAACCCTAAACTAACCATGACTAAAACTCAAACACTAACACTAAACCTATATCTAGTCATAACAATATTCTTATGCCCTAACCCTAACCTGAAATTTATCCTTATTTTAACCTTAACACAAATGCTAGACCTAACCCTAACACTAGCCTTAAACTTTAACTCAGACCAAAACCCTAACCTAAACCTGAGTCTAACTCAAACACTAACACGAAACAGAAATGTGAACTTAACCCCAATCTTCCACCAGAGCCCCAACCCGAAACCTAACATAATAGTAACCCTAACGGAAATGCTAGACCTAACCCAAACCCTAGTCCTACACCTTAAGCCTGACCCGAATCTTTACCTAAACCTGACTCCAAATCAAACACTAACACTAAACCTAAATCCAACCATAACCCTAATCTTATGCCCAAACCCAAACCTAAAATTAATCATTACTTTAACCCTAACAAATGCTTGACCTGACACTAACCCTATACCTATACCTTAACTCAGACCCAAATCTTAACCTAAAACTGACTCTAACTCACACAGTAGCACTAAACCTACATCTAACCATAACCCAAATCTTACACTCTAAACTTAACCTGAAACCTAACAATATTTTAACTCTAACTCAAATGCTAGACCAATCCCTAACCCTAGCCCTACACCTTAACCCTGACCAGAACCCTAAACAAACCTAGGTCTCACTCAAAAACTAACACTTAAACTAAATCTAACCATAACCCTAATCTTACACCCTAACGCTAACCCGAAACCTAACGTTATTTTAACCCTAACTCAAATGCTAGCCCTTACACTTACCCTTGCCATACACCTTGACCCTAACCCGAACCTAACCTAACCCTGACTCTAACTCAAACACTGACACTAAAACGAAATCTAACCATAACCCTAATCTTCCACCAATACCCTAACCAAAAACCTAACATAACTGTAACCCTAATACAAATGCTAGACCTAATCCAAACTTTAAGCCTACACATTAAGCCTGAGCTGAACCATAAATTAACCCTGACTCTAACTCAAACACTAACACTATCCCTTAATCATAACCCTAACCCTAACCCTAACCCTAGCACTATCCTTATACTCTAACCCTAACCCTAACCCCTAACCCTAAACCTAAACATAAATCTGAACGTAATGCAAATCTTACACTATATCTCTTACCCGAAACCTAACGTAATTGTAACCCTAACCCTAACCCCTAACCCTAACCTAACCCTTACACTAACTCTAACACTAAACATAAATCTGAACGTAATGCAAATCTTACACTATATCTCTTACCCGAAACCTAACGTAATTGTAACCCTAACGCAAATGCTAGACTTAACACATACCCTAGAACTGCACCTTAACTCTGACCCTAACCCTAAACTAAACCTGACTAACCCACACAGTAGCACTAAACCTAAACCTAACCATACGTAACCCGAAAACTAACATTATTTTAACCCTAACTCAAAGGCTACACATAAGCCTAACCCTAGCCCTACACCTTAACCCTGACCCAAACCAAAACATAACTCTGACCCTAACTCAAACACTAACAATAAACCTAAATTTAACCATAACCTGAATCTTACACTGCTACCATAACCAGAAACCTAACATAACAGTACGCCTAATTCAAATGCTAGAGCAAACCCAAAACATATCCTTACACCTTAATCTTGACCCGAACCCTAACCTAAACCTGAATCTAACTCAAACACTAACACTAAACCTTAATCTAACCAAAATCCTAATCTTATACCCAAACCCTAAGCTGCAATTTATCACTACTTTAAACCTAACTCAAAGGCTAGACCTAACCCAAACCCTAGACCTACACCTTAACCATGACCCACAACCAAACCTTACCCTAACTCAAAAATTAACACTAAACCTAAATCTAACCATAACCCTAATCTTACGCCTTAACCAAACTTGAAATATATCATTATTTTAACATTAACTCAAATGCTAGTCCTAACCCTAGCCCTACATCATAACCCTGACCTGAACCCTAACCTAACCCAAACTCTAACTCAAACACTACCTCTAAACCTAAATCTAACTATAACCCTAATCTCATGCCCTAACCCTAAACTGAAATATATCATTACTTTAACCCTAATGCAAATGCTAAAGCTAACCCCAACACTAGCCCTACACTTTAACCCTGACCTGAACCCAAAACTAAACCTTATTCTTTTTCAAAGACTAACACTAAACCAAAATCTAAACATAACACTAATCTTACACCCTAACCCTAACCTGAAACCTAACATTCCTTTAACCCTAACACAAATGGTATACCTAACCCTTACCCTAGTCCTGCAACATAACCACGACCTGAACTCAAACCAAACCAGGTCTCTAACTCACACACTAACACTAAACCTAAATCTAATCATAAACCTAATCTCATGCACTAACCCTAAATTAAAATAAATCATTACTTTAACCCTAACTCCAATGCTTTAACTAAACCTAGCCCTAGCCCCACACCTTAACACAGACCCGAACCCTAACCCAACCACGACTCTATACCAAACATTAGCAGTAAAACCTAACTCTAACCATAACCCCAATCTTACACCCTAATCCTAACCTGAAACCTAACATCATTTCAACCCTAATTCAAATGCTAGAACTAACCCTAACCCTAATCCTACACGTTAATTCTGACTCGAACACTAACCTAACTCTGACTCTAACTAAAACACTAACACTAAACCTAAATCTGAACATTACCCTAATCTTACACCATAACCCTAACCCTAACCTTTGCCCTACCCTGACCCGAATCCAAACCTAAACCTTACTGTAACTAAATCAGAAACACTAAACCTAAATCTGAACATTACCCTAATCTTACACCATAACCCTAACCCTAACCCTAGCACTATCCTTATACTCTAACCCTAACCCCAGCCCTACATCTTAACCCTGACCTGAACCCTAAGCTAACATGGACTCTAACTCAAAACCTAACACTAAACCTAAATCTAACCATAACCCTAATCTTACGCCCTAACCCTAACTTGAAATATGTTATTACTTTAACCTTAACTAAAATGAAAGACCTAACCCTAACCGTAGCCCTAAACATTAACCCTGACCGAACCCAAAACTAAACCTTACTCTAACTCAAACAATAACACTGAACTTAAATCTAACTGTAACCCTAATCTTACACCCTAACTCTAACCTGAAACCTAACATTACTTTAACCATAACACAAATGCTAGACCTAACCCTAACACTTGCCCTAAACCTTAACACTGACCCGAAGCCTAAACTAACCCGGACTCACACTCAAACATTAACACAAAACCTAACTCAAACCATAATTCTATTCTTACACCCTGACCCTAACCTGATACCTAACATTATTTTAACCCTAACTCAAATGCTATACCTATCCCTAACCCTAGCCCTACACCTTAACCCTGATCCGAACCCTAACCTAACCCTGTCCCTATATCAAACAATAACACTAAACCTTAATCTAACCATAACCCTAATCTTAAGCCCTAACCCTAACTTGAAATATGTCATTAGTTTAACCCTAATTCAAATGCTAGACATAACCCTAACCCTATCCCTACACCTTAACCCTGACAACAAACCCAAATCTAAACCTTACCATAACTCAAACACAAACACTAAACCAAAATCTAACAGTAACCCTAATCTTAACCCGTTACACTAACCCAAAACCTAACATAACTGTAACCCTAATACAAATGCTAGTCCTAACCCAAATTCTAGCCCTACACCTTAACCCTGACCCGAATCCTAACATAACACTAACTCTAACTCAAACACTAACACTAAACCTAAATCTAACCGAAATCCTAATCTTATACCCAAACCCTAAACTGCAATTTATCACTACTTTAAACCTAACTCAAAGGCTAGACCTAACCCAAACCCTAGACCTACACCTTAACCATGACCCGCAACCAAACCTTACCCTAACTCAAAAATTAACACCATAACCCTAACCCCAAACCTTACATTACTATAACCCTAACTGAAATGCTAGACCTAACACTCAACCTAGCCCTACACCTTAACCCAGACTTGAACCCTAACCTAACCCGTACTCTATCTGAAACACTAATGACGAACCTAAATCTTACCATAACACTAACCTTATGCCCTAACCTTAACCTAAAATCTATCATTACTTTAACCCAAACTCAAATGCTAGACATAACCCTAACACTAGCCCTACACCTTAACCCTGACCCGAACCCAAACTTAAACCTTACTCTAACTCAAACACTAACACTGAACCTAAATCTAACTGTAATCCTAATCTTACACCCTCACCCTAACCTGAAACCTAACATTACTTTAACCCTAACTCAAATGCAAGACCTAATACTAATCCCAGCCCTACACCTTAACCCTGACCCAAACCCTAACCTAACCAGGACTCTAACTCAAACACTAATACTAAACCTAAATCTAACCATACCCCTAATCTGATGCCCTAACCCTAAACTGAAATATATCATTACTTTAACCCTAACTCAATTGCTAGACCTAGCCCTAACCCTAGTAGTACACCCTAAAAATAACTCCAACACTAACATAAACCTGACTCCAAGTAAAGCCCTCAAAATAAACCTAAATCTAACAGTAACACTAATCTAACACCCTAACTCTAACTACAAAACTAACCTAACCCGAAGCCTAACTCAAACACTTGTTCTAAACCCTAATCCTAACCCTAGTTCTAAACCCTAACCCTAACCACAGCCCTAACCTATCACTGACTCTAACTCAAACCCTAACACTAAACCTAAATCCAACCCTAATACTAATCTAATACCTTAACCCTAATTCCAAACATAACCTACCCCTAAGCCTAACTCAAACACTAGACCTAACCCTAATTCTAGTCCTACACCCGAACCCTAACCTAACCTTACTCTAACTCAAATCATAACACTAAACCTAAATCTAACCCTAACCTTAATCTAAAACCCTAACCCTAACTCCAAATGTCACCTAACCCTAAGGCTAACTCAAAAAATAGACCTTCCCCTAACACTGGTCCTAAACCTTAATCTTAACCCCAACCCTAACCTAAGCCTGAATCTAACTGAAACACTAACACTGAAATTAAATCTAACCCTAATCCTAACCTAACTTCCTTGCCCTATCTACAAACCTAACCTAACCCTAACCATAACTCAAACACTAGACCCAAGCATAACCCTAGTCCTAAACCCTGACCCTATCCCCAACCCTAACCTATCTCTGTCTCTAATTCGAACCCTAACACTAAACCTAAATCTAACAATAACCCTAATATTAATTCCTAACTCCAAAAATAACCTAACCCTAAGCCTTACTCAAACATTAGACCTAGCCCTACTCCTAGACCTACACCCTAACCCTAATTCTAACCCAACCCTGACTCTATCTCACATCATAACACTAAACCTAAATCTAACCCTAACCTTAATCTAACACACTAACCCGAACTCCAGACCTAACATAATGCTAAGCCTAACTTAAACACCAGATCTATACTCACCCTAGTTCTACACCCCAACCCAAACCCCATCTCTAACCTAATGCTGCCTCTAACTCAAACTATAACACTAAACTTAAATCTAACCCTTCCAATAATCTACCACCCTAAACCTAACTCCAAACCTAACCCTACCCTAAGCCTAACTGAAAGAATAAACCTAAACCTAACCCTAGTCCTATGTTTTAACCCTAACCCCTACCCTACCCTAACCTTAAAACTAAACATAAATCTAACTGTAACCCTAATCTTAAACATTAACCCTAACCCCAAACCTAACCTAACCCTAATCCTAACTGAAACACTGGACCTAATCCTAACCCTAGTCCTACACTCAAACCCTAATCCCAACCCTAATCTAACCATGACACTAATTCTAACCCTAACACTAAACCCAAATCTAAATTATACCCTAAACTTACACTCTAACCCTAACCCAAGCATAACCTAACCCTAACGCTGACTCTAACTGAAACCCTAACACTAAACCCAAATCTAAATCATACCCTAATTTTACACTCTAACCTTCACTGAAATGTAACCTAACCCTAAATCTAACTCAAACACTAGATGTAACCCTAACCCTCATACTACACCCTATTCCTTACCCCAACCCTAACCGAACCCTGACTCTAACTCAAGACACAACACTAAATCTAAATCTAGCCCTAACACTAGTTTTACACCCTAACCCTAACCTCACATGTTACATAACCCTAACCATAATTCAAACACTGCACCTAACCCTCACCCTAATCCTACACCCTAACCATAATCCCAGCCCTAACCTAAAACTGACTCTAACTCAAACACTAACACTATACCTAAATCTAACTCTAAGTCTAATCTTACACCCTAACCCTAACCACAAATGTGACCTAACTCTAACCATAACTCAATCACTAGACATAACCCTAAACCTAATCCTACATCCTAACTCAATCCCCAACCCTAACCTTAATCTAAATCTAACTCAAACCCTAACACTAAACCTAAAACCAAGACTAACCCTAAACATACACCCTAACCCAAACCCCAAACTTGACCTAACCCTAACCCTAACCCTAACTTAACCTTAACTCTAACTCAAAACCCTACGCTAAACCTAAATCTAACCCTTACCCTAATTTTGCACTATAACCATTACATCAAATGGGACCTAACCCTAATTCTATCTCAAACACTACACCTTAACCTGACCCTAACTCTAACCTTAATCCTATACCCAAACCTAATCTAAACCTAACTGTAAGTCAAACTGTAACACTATCCCTAACCTAATCTCTAAACATAACCCTAGACATAACCTAACCCTAACCCTCATCCTAACCTTAACCCTAACCCTATCATAAACACTAACCCTAACCCTAACCCTAACCTTAACACTAACCCTACTCCCTAACCCTAATCCTAACCCTACACCAAAACCCTGACCCCAAACTTAACCTAACTCTAACCTTAACTCAAACGCTCACCCTATCCATAACCCTAAACCTCTACCCTAACCCTAATAGCAAATGTAACCCTACCCTATCCCTTACTCAAACCCTAATCCTATCCCTAGCCCTAATCCTAACCCTAACCCTAACCCTACATGATAATCCTAACCCCAAATCTCATGTAACCCTAACCCTAACTCAAACTGTAAGCCTAACACTAACCCTACACCATAAACCTAATTCCAAACCAATCCTAACCCTAACCCTAATTCAAACTCTAAATCTAAGCCTAACCCTAACCCTACACCATAACCCTAACCCCAAACATCACATAACCCTAACCCTAAGTCAAACCCTAACCCAAATTCTAACCCTAACTGTATACCATAAACAAAATCCCAAACCTAACCAAACCATAAACTTAACCATAACCCTAACTCTGACTCTAACCCTAACCCTAACTCTAAAACTACTCTAACCCTAACCCCAAACGTAACCTAACCCTAACCACCCTAACTCTATGTCAAAACCTTATCCTAACCCTAACTCTAACACTAAGCCTATCCCTACACCATAACCCTAATCCCAAATGTAACCTAACACTAACACTAACCCTGACAGAAACCCTAACTTTAACCCTACTCCCTAATCCTAATCCCTAACCCTAACTCCAAACCTAACCTACACCTAACCCTTTCTCAAACCCTAAATCTAACACTAACACTTACCCTACACCATAACCCTAACCCCAAACCTCACTTAACCCAAACCCTAACTCAAACCCCAAACCTAACCCTAACTCTCAACCATACACCTAACCCAAAATGTAACAGAATCCTAACCCTAACCTTAAGCCTAACTCAAACTCTAACCTAACCCCAACCCTACTCTTTAACCCTAATCCTAAACCTAACCTAACCCTAACTTAAACCCTAACACTAACCCTAACCTATTCTCTAGCCATAACCCAAAACCTAACCTATCCCTAACCCTAACTCAAACTCTAACCCTAACCCTAACCCTAACTCTATGCCCTAACACTAACAGCAAACCTAATATAATCCTAATCAAACTCAAACCCTAACCCTAACACTAATCCTACCCCCTAACCCTAACCACAAACCTAACCTCACCCTAACACTAATTAGAACTTCACACTTATCCTAACCCTAAGTCTACACTCTAAACCTAACCCCAAAACTAATCTAGCCTTAAGTGTACATCATAAACGTAAACCCAAAGCTAACCTAACCCTAACCCTAACTCAATACCTAACCCTAGCTCTCACCCTAAACCTACACAATAGCACTAACCCCAAATCTCACCTAACCCAACCCTAACCCTAACCTAACATTAACCCTAACTCAAACCTTAACCCTAGCCCTAACTCTAACTCAAAATCCTACACTAAATCTAACCATAATCCTACACCGTATCCCTAACCTAAAACCTAACAGAACCCTATACCTAACTGAAACCCTAAAATTTATGCTAACCCTAATCCTACACCTAAACCCTAACCCCAAACCTAACCTAACACGAACCCTAACTCAAACATTAACCCTAAACCTAACATTAACACTAACTCTAATTCTCTACCCTAACACTACCCCAAACCTAACATAACCCTAACCCTAACACAAACCGTAATCCTTACCCTAACCCTAACCCTAATTCTACATCCTACCTCTAACTCCTATCCTAACCTAACCCTAACACTAACTCAAACCCTAATGCTAAGGCTAACCCTAACACTATTCCTACACCCTAACTCTAATCCTAAACCTAACCTAACCCTAACCCAACCCTAATCCTACACCCTAACCATACCTCAAATCTAACCCTAACATTAACCCTAATTGAAACCATAACACTATCCCTAACATTAATCATACTCCCACACCCTAAGCCTCACCCCAATCCTAACCTAACCCTACCTCAAAGCCTAACTCTAACCCTAAAACTAATACTAATACTACACCATAACCCAAACCCTTAACCAAACATAACTCAAACCCTAACTCAAACCTTAACCCTAACACTAAGCCTAACCCTAATCCTACACCTTAACGCTAACACCAAGTCTAACTTAATCCTAACCCTAACTCAAACCCAACCCTAACAACAAATTTAATCCTACATCCTAACCCTAAACCCAGTCCTAACCTAAATCTAACCATAACTCACACCCTAACCCTAATGCTAACTCTAACCCTAATTTTACACACTAACCCAAAACCTAACCTAATCCTAATCCTAACCCAAACCTAATTTTACACCCTAACCCTAAACCCAAATCTAACCTAACATTAACCCTAATTAAAACCCTAACACTATCTTTAACCCTAACCCTAAACCTACACCCTAAACCTAACCCCAACCCTAACCTAACTCTCACCATAACTAAAAGTCTAAACCTAACACTAAGCCTAACCCTAATCCTACATGCTAACCCTAACAAAAACATAACCTAACTCTAACCCTAACTCAAACTCTAATCCTAACCCTAATTCTACAACCTAAACCTAACCCAAAAAATTAATTTAATTCTAACCCTAACTGCAACCATAACCCTAAACCTAACACTAACCCTAATCCTACACCTTAACCATAACCCCAACACTAACCTAAGCCTAACCCTAACTGAAAACCTAAATGTAACCCTAACCCTAACTCTAACCCAAATCCTACACTACCCTAACTGAAAACCTAAATGTAACCCTAACTCTAACCCAAATCTTACACTCTAACTCTAACTCCAACACTAACCTAACCCTGACCTGATCTTAAAATCTAACCCTAATCCTAAACATAATCCTACATCCTATCTCTAAACTCAAACCTAAACTAACCTTAACCCTAACCCTACCCCAAACTCTACCAAAACACTAACCCTAACCCTTGCCCTAACTAATCGCTAACCCTTACTTCAACCTCAACCTAAACCTAACACTAACTCAAAGACTAATCCTAACCCTAATACTATAGCCTAGCCCTAATCCCTAACCTAATATAACCCTATACCTAACTGAAATCTTAACTGTAATCCTAAACCTAATCCTAATCCTACACCCTAACTCCAGTCCTAATCTAAACATCCTACACCCTAACCCTAACTCCAGTCCTATCATTACTATAACCCTAACTCAAACTCTAACCCTAACACTAAACCTAACCTTAATCCTCCACCCTAACCCTAACCCAAAATGTAACCTAACCATAACCCTAACTCAAACTCTAATACTAAACCTAACCAAAACCCTAATCCTACACATTAATTCTAGCCCCAACCCTTACCTAACACTAACCCTAACTCAAACCCTAACACTAACCCTAACCCTAATCCTACACACTAAACCTAACCCCCAAATTAACTTAACCCTAACCACAACCCAAAACCTAACCCTAAGCATACTAATCCTACACACTAAACCTAACCCCCAAATCAACTTAACCCTAACCACAACCCAAAACCTAATCCTAAGCCTATCTCTAATCCTACAGTCAAACCTAACCCCAAAACTAACCTAGCACTAACTCTAATTCAAACCCTAACCCTAACCAGAACCCTAAACCTAAACCCTAAACCAAATCTCCAAATTAATTTAAATCAAACCCTAACTCAAAGTGTAACACTTACTCTAACCCTAACCCCAATCCTACACCCTAACCTAACCCCAAACCTTACCTAACCCTAACTAAAACCCTAAAACTAACACTAACCTTATCACTAACCCTAACCCTAAACCTACATCCTAATCCAAATCCCAACCCTAACCTAACCCTGACCCTAACTCAAAACCCAACCCTAAATCTAAACATAATTCTACACCCTATCACTAGCCTAAAACCTTACCTAAACCAAACCCTAACACAAATGCTAACACTTACCCTAACCCTAGACACTAACCATAACTCCAAACCTAACATAACCATAACCCTAACTCAAAACCTAACCCTAATGCTAACCGTAATCCTAAACCCTAAACCTAACTCTAAACCTAACAGAACCCAAACTCTAACTCAAACTTTAACCCTAACACTAACCCTAATTCTCTACCGTAATCCTAACCTCAAACCTATCAAAACCCTAACTCTAACACAAACCCTAACCCTAACCCTAATCCTACATCCTAACCCTAACTACTATCCTAACTTAACCCAAACCCTAACTCTAACCCAAACACTAATGCTAGCACTAGCACTATTTCTACACCCTAACCCTAACCCCAAACTGAAGCTAATCCTAACACTAGCTGAAACCCTAACCCAAACACTAACCCTAATCCTACACCCTAAACCTTACCCTAACCCTAACCTAAACTTGACCCTAACACAAACACTAATCCTAAATCTAACCCTAACCTTAATCTTACACCCTAACCCTAACCCCAAATGTGACCTAACCCTAACACTAACATAAACACTAGACCTAACCCTAACCCTAATTCTACACACTAACCCTAATCCCAATCCTCCTAACCCTAATTCCAATCCTAATGTAACACTGACTTTAACTCAAACCCTAACACTAAACCTAAAACTAAGTCTAATCCTAAATTTACACCCTAACCCTAACCCCAGATGTGACCTAACTCTAAACCTAACTCAAACACTAGAACTAACCCTAACTTTAATCCCACACCCTAACCCCAACCCTAACCCTGACTCTAACTCAAACCCTAAGAGTAACCCTAAAACTAAGCCTAAACCTAAACTTATACCCTAACCCTAACCCCAAACATGACCTAACCCTAACTCTAACTCTAACACTAGACCTAACCCTAACCCTAATCCTACACCCTAAACCTAAACCCCACCTGTACCTAACCTGACTCTAACTCAATCCCTAACAATAAACCTAAATCTAAATCTAACACGAAACTTACACCATAACCCTAACCCCAAACCTGATGTAACTCATACCCTAACTCAAACACAAGACCTAAACCTAACCCTAATCCTACACCCTAACCCTAAACCTAATCCTAACCTAACCCTGACATTAACTCAAAACCTAATGCTAACCTAAAAATAAGCCTAACCCTAAACTTACACCCTAACCCTAACTCCATACCTGATGTAATCCACACCCTAACTCAAGCATTAGACCTAACCCTATCCCTATTCCTAAACCTAAACCCAATCCCAACCCTAACCTAACCCTGACTCTAAGTCAAACTCTAACACTAAACCTAAATTAGCCCTAACACTAATCTTAAATTCTAACCCGAACCCAAAACATTACCTAAACCTAACCCTAATTCAAACACTAGATCTAACCTTAACCCTAATCCTATACCCTAACTCTAACCCCAACCCTAGCCTAACCCTAACTCTAACTGAAACCCTGACACTAAACTTAAAACTAAGCCTAACCTTATATTTACACCCTAACCCCAAACCTTACCTAACCCTAACCCTAACTCAAACACAAGACCTATCTGTAACCCTAATCCTACCCCCAATCCTACACCCAACCGTAACCTAAACCTGACCCTAACTCAAACCCGAACAGGAAATCTAACACTATCCCTATCCCTAATCCTAAACCCTAACCCTTACCCTAAACATAACATAACCCTAACCCTAATTCAATCCCTAACCCTATCCCTAAACCTACATCCTTACCCAAACCTCTATCCTAACCCAATCCTAACCCTAACCTAATTCCTATCTCTAATATTAATTCTAATCCTAATTCTATACCCTAAACCTAACCCCCAAATTAATTTAACTTTAACCATAACTCAAAACCTAACACTAACCCTAATTTATCACCCTAACCCTAATCATTATCCTAACATAATCCTAACCCTAAATCCAACCCTAACCCTGATGCTAACCCTAACCCTATTTCTATACCCTAACCCTAACCCCAAACCTATCCTTACACTAACCCTAACTGAAACCTTAACCCTAACACTAATCCTACAGCTACACCCTAACCTAACCCCAAACCTAACCTAATCCTTACCCTAACTCCAACGCTAACCTGAACCCTAATGCTAACCCTAATCCTACATGCTAACACTAATCCTACAGACTAACCCTAATCCCAGACCTAACCTAACCCTAACCCTAACTCAAACCCTAACCCTAATCCTACACTCTAAACCTAACCCCAAACCTAACCTAACACCAACACTAACTCAAACCCTAACCCTAACCCTAATCCTACAACCTAAACCTAATACCAAAATTAATTTAACTCTTACCCTAACTCAAAGCATAACCCTAACACTAACCCTAATCCTACACCTAAACCCTAACCCCAACACTAACCTTACCCTAACTGAAAGTCTAACCCTAACACTAACCCTCACCCTAATCCTACATCCTAACAACAAACCTAACATAACCCTAACTCTAACCCTAACCCTAATCCTAATCCTACTCCCTTAACCTGACCCCATCGCTAATGTAACCCTAACCTTAGCTCCAACCCTAACCCTAACCCTTATCCTGCACCCTAACCATAACCCCAAATCTAACCCTAACTGAAACTCTAACACTAATTCTACAGCCTAACCCTAACCCCAACCCTAACATAACATTAGCCCTAACTCTATCCCAAACCATAACACTAATCCTGCACTGTAACCCTATCCCCAACCCTTAACGACCCCTATCCATAACTCAAAGCTTATCTCTAACTCTAACCCTAATCCTAATCCTATACCCAAGCCCTAACCCCAAACCTTACCTTACCCTAACTAAAACCCTAACACTAATCATAACCCTATCACAAACCCTAACACTTACCCTACACCCTAATCCTAACCCCAATCTTAACCTATCCCTGACACTAACTCAAAATTAACTCTAAACCTAACCATATTTTAATCTTAACCTATCCCTGACACTAACTCAAAACCTAACTCTAAACCTAACCATAATCCTACAACCTATCCATAACCTAAAACCGAACCTAACCCTAACCCAAACCCTAACACTTATATTAACCCTAACCCTACATCATAACCCTACTGTCAAACTTAACATAACCCTAATCCTAACTCAAACTATAACCCTAGGGAACCAGCAGTTAGTTTACTGGCTATGTCACTGGACTCCCACGTAGTCGACCACGGTTCACGTCCCGGACCCAGTGGCTTAAATATCCAAAATCCCAAGAAGAGAATGGAGGAGAAGGGATTGTGGTATAGTCATTTCTTCCTGGGAGGATGATTTCTCGCTTTCTGTCTCTATGTCTCTCTCTGTCTGGTGAGTGCACGTGCCCTATAGCGAAAGCCTCTCAATAAATAAATAAATAAATAAATAAAACCTATAACCCTAATGCTAACCTAAATCCTACACCTTAAACCTAACCCCAAACCTAACCTAACCTGAAACCTAAATCAAACCTTAAACCTAACCCTAACACTAACCCTAATTCTCTACTCTAACCCTAACCTCAAACTTAAAATAACGCTAAGCCTAACACAAACGCAACCCCTAACCCTAATTCTCTACACTAACTCTAACCCCAAACTTAAAATAACCCTAAACCTAACACAAACCCTAACCCTAACCCTAGCCCTAATCATACATCTTAATAGTAACCCTTATACTAACCTAACCCTAACTCTAACTCCAACCCTAATCCTAACACTAACCCTAAACCTACACCCTAACCCTAACCCCAGTCCTAACCTAACTGTGACCCTAACTCATAAACAACACTAACCCTAATCTTACACCCTAAACCTAATCCCAAACCTAATCTAACCCTAACTCAAACCCTAACCCTAACCCCAACCCTAATTAAACCCTAATCCTAACTCAAAGTCCAACCCTAACCCTAACCTCAAACCTAACAGAACCCTAACCCTAACACAATCCCTAACCCTTACCCTAATCCTACATCATTACCCTAACCCAAATCCAAACCTAACCCAACCCTAACTCAATCCCTATCCCTAATGCTAACTCTAGCCATAATCCTACACCCTAAACTTAACCCTAAAATTAATTTAACCCTAACCATAACTCAAAACCTAATCCTAACCCTAATTTTATACCCTAAACCTAATCTCTATCTTAACCTAACCCTAACTCCAGCCCTAACCCTAACGCTAACCCTAACCCTATTCCTAAACTCTAATCCTAACCCCAAATCTAACCTAACCATAACCCTAACCTAAGACTAATCCTACATTCTAAACCTAACTCCAAACCTAACCTAACCATAACCCTAACTCAAACCCTAACCTAAGACTAATCCTACATTTTAAACCTAACTCCAAACCTAACCTAACCCCAATCCTAACCCTAACTCAAACACTAACCAAAACCCTAATGCTACTCTAATCCTACACCCTAACCCTAACTCCAACCCTAATTTTACCCTAACCCTAACTCAAAGTCTGACCCTTACCCTAACACTTACACTAATCCTACACCCTAACCATAACCCAAAACCTAACATAACCCTTACCCTAACTCAAACCCTAACCCTAATCCTACACACTAACCTTAACACCAATCATAACCTAACCCTAAACCTAACTCAAACCCTATCTCTAACACTCACCCTAACCCTAATTGTATACCCTAACCCTAACTCGAAACCAAACCTAACCCTAACCCGAATCCTAAACTCTAAACCTAACTCCAAAATTAATTTAACTCTAAACATAACTCAAAACCTAACCCTAACTCTCACCATTATACTACACCCTAACCCTAAACCAAAACCTTTCCTAACCCTAACTCAAACCATAACCCTAAACCTAACTCTAACCCTAATCCTACACCCTAACCCCAAACCTATACTAATCCTAATCCAAATTCAAAGCCTAACTCTAACCATAACCCTAACCTTAATCCTAAACCCTAACCCTATCCTTAACCCTAATCTGAACCCTAAACCTGACCTAAACTCTAACTCAATCCTAACCCTAACCCTAACCCTAACCCATACCCAAATGCTAACCCTAACCCTAACACATACCCAAATCATACCCCTAACCCTAATAAAACCCTAACGCTAATCCTAAACCTCACCCTAACCCTAACCCTAACCTATTCTTTACCCTAATCCTAATCATAAACTAACCCTAATCCTGAACCCTAACTTTAACCCAAACCTTAAGCAAACCCTAACCATAATCATAACTCTAACCGCTAACCTTAACTGTAACCCTAACTAACCTATTCTTTACCCTAATCCTAATCATAAACTAACTCTAATCCTGAACCCTAACTTTAACCCAAACCTTAAGCAAACCCTAACCATAATAACTCTAACCGCTAACCTTAACCCTAACCCTAAACCCTAACATAACCGTAACCCTAACCCTAAATGTAAACTAAATCTAACCCTAAATCATAAGCATAAACATAATCCTAAATCAACCCTAACCCTAACTCAAACCCTAAACATTACCCATCCACTAACTGTAACCCTAACCCAAACCCTAACCCTAATGCTAACCCTAATCAAACCTAACCCTAACCCTAACTCTAACCTTAACCCTAACTCTAACCAAACACTTAATCTAACCCCAACCTGAACCCAAACACTAACACTAACCCTAACTAACCCTAATTCTAACCCTAACCCTAACCTAACCCTAACCCTAACCCTAATCTCTAACCCTTACACTAACCCTATCTTAACCTTAACCCTGACCCTAACCCAACCCTAACCTTAACCTATCCCTTACACTAATCCTAATTGTAAACTAACCCTAACTCTGAACCCTTATTTTAACCCTAACCTTAAGCAAACCCTAACCCTAAGCCTAACCCTAACTCAAACTCTAACCCTAACCTTAACACTTACCCTAAACTCTCATGTAACCGTAACCCTAACCCTAAATGTAAACTAAATCTAACCCTAAACCATAACCATAAATGTAATCCTAAATCATCCCTAACCCTAACCTTAACCCTAACTCAAACCCTAACCATAACTGTATCCACTAACCCTAACACTAACCCTAATCAAATGCTAACCCTAAACCTAACCCTAATCTAACCTTAACCCTAACTCTAACCCAACCCAAACCCAAACACTAACACTAACCCTAAACGACCCTAATCCTAACCATAACCCTAACCCAATCCTAACCTAACCCTAACCCTAAACTCTAACCCTTACCCTAACCCTAACTTAACCTTAACCCTAAACCTAACCCTAATATAACCCTAACTCTAAATCCTAACACTAACCCTAAACCTATCCTTAACCTAAACCTATCCCTAACCCTAATCCTAACCTTATCATAAAGTAGCATTGTTTTCATATAGAAGGGAGAGTCTTGGGTGTTGGAATGTTACATTCTGAAAACTGAGAAGTGAATGATGAAAATGAAGACAGTAAACTATTTTGGTGATACAAGAAGTGATCAGTAGATTAAAAAAAAGGAATAAGTGGATTAGTATAGACATATTTTTTGTTAGTCATATTTCTAGGCAAACACAAAAGTGTTGTTTTATAATTAAAAATGATAAAATTATAATCTTATATAGTAACTTTATTTTGATACCTAGAAGACAAGGACATCGCATGGTTTAACATATGTAGGTATCAGTTTCACTTTCCGCTTATTAAATAAAATATTAAAAACTGAAAAAAATTTCAAACATCATAGTAGAATCAGTTCCAAGATAAGAAGATTTGGAAAGTTCTTGAAAGGATTGAGAAAAGTCTGAAAAATAAAACATTTTGGCATGGACATTTCACTCTTTAGTATAACTTGATCATCTGAGTCAAAGGTTGAAGAGAACATACAGTCAACACTGTCTTAGAGCTGAAAAGGAACATGTTTGTTCCATGTAAGCTGTACGGATAGAGGTGGACTTTCAGTGATGGACACTATGCTAACAGCCAGCCTGGTCATTTTTAATTTCCAACTGTTAAGTTCAGGGGCCATAAACTATAGCCTTTTCATAGGGTTCAGGTTTATTGCTTCTGCTAAAGTCAGAAGGAGAAAAGTAATCTTTTTAATGTGCTCAATGGCTTTTGAGTGAAATTCTAGCCATACAGCACAAAATCTCACACAAGCTTCTATCAGCTGATAGGCAAAGAGTCACAGGATATAGATTACTGCAAACATGGTGGTGGGCCTTACTACTGTCAGAACTGTTCTGAGTTCCTGCTTATGTCGGGACTGGAAGCAGAAGAAAAATATTAGCTCAATAAGCAGGTTAAAGATGTCTGACATGCTGTTCTATCAAGGGAAATTTGTGACTATAAAATATCAATTACTAGTGGCCTAATAGTGGCAACATTGATAAGTAGGGATCACATTGTAGTCGATGATAATTATGGAAAGCTGTACTCTCTCCACCATGTATTTGGCTTTTTAAAAAATTATTTTATTTTATTTAATTAATTTGTTTATTTTAATTTGATCAGGGGAGAGAGTGAGAGAGAGAGAAGGTGAGAAAGTAAGCCACCAGGTCTGGGATTCAAACCATGGTCAGCTATATGGGAGTCCAGCAGCCTTAACCACCACGCCACCTGCTGGCCCCAACCATGTATTTGGCTTTTAACAGTCTCTTATTTTACAAAAGTGTTATTCAAGTAAGTATGTTATCACTATTTTCCTTTTTTTAAAGAATTATGTATTATTTAATTTTATTCATTGTCATTATTTATTTCTATATATATATATATTTTTTTTTTTGGAGGTTGACCAGAGAGAGACACAGAGAGAGAAGGAAAGTGAGAAATCAAGCTGCTAGGTCTGGGACTTAAACTGCAGTCAGCATGTGGGAGTCTAGCCACTTTAACCACCATGCCACCTGCCAGTCCCTGTTGTCATAGGACAAACTTAATTAATCTATTTTCCCCTCTTGACAGATGATCACTGAATCCTCAACCACTCAGGTAAAATAGCAACAGACACCAACTCAGTGCCGTCAACAGGTTAGTTTTCCAATTTCTATTCCCTCAATTATCTTTGGCCATATATCTGCTAGTTATGATCAAATCATTAAAAATATCTAATATATTGTTTGTGGGGAGCCACATGCACCAAAATGGCTGACATGACCTTCATACAAGGACCTTCAAGTATCCTTGTTCCGGGAGTAGACAATTCATGCTGAGACTTCCTCATTCAGGCGGGTCCTCAGTCAGGTCCACGACAATTCCCACCCCCTCTTCCTACCCTGTGTATATAAGAATGTTCTCTGGCCCTCAATAAATGAGCGACTGCATACCATCTTGAGCTGTGACACTGT
>NW_006160159.1:107072-108653 GCF_000334495.1 Tupaia belangeri chinensis
AAGGGGAACAGATTATGCAAAATGAGCTACCAAAAGAAAAGAGTGTTCCTCCCTCAGATATCCTTGAGCCTAAAAAGACCCAAACCATAGACCTCATATCTTTAGATAGTGATGAAGATGTCACACAGGACAGTGAAAAGACTAAAAACCCCAGAAATAAAAAAAATAATAACTATGCCCCAAAAACTTCACACAAACCAGAGAAAAAACTATACTCCTGCCTCTCCAAATTCAAAAATTATCCTGATAAGGAACAAACTAGCTCTGAGGAAGAAGTTCTGGAGACAGAAGCACCTAAAACCAATAATCTTGCTTGGCCACCTGTTAAAAAGTGGCCACCGCCTTATAACTCTTCTGTGTCTCCCCTTGGCAATCCAGAACAAGAACTCATTAACAAAATTGAGCATTAAAAAAAAACAAACAAACAAAAAAAACAAGTCCAATTAGAAAAGGAACATCACCAACTGATTTCACAATTAGAACAACTAAGAACTCCTACAAATACAGGTCCAAAGACAGCCCAAGTTACACCAAAAGTAACTTATGAGACCTTTCTGGTCACAGAAATTACTAACAACCAAGACCATGTTTGGAGAAGACATAGTACTTTCGATTTTAAGTTAATTAAATAACTCAAAACAGCTATTACCCAATATGGTGCATTAGACCCTTATACACTCACCTTATTGGAGACCATTACTGAAGGATGGCTTACGCCATCAGATTGGCAAACCTTGACAAGAGCTGTGCTCTCTGGAGGGGATTAGGAGGAAGGCCAGAACTACAGATGTTTTATTGCCTAGGTACAAGCAGCCAGGGGTATTTCTGTACCTAAGAATCAGAACCATAGAGACACTTTAAGTGCCTAAGTATTAGCAATCTAGGGTGGTGCTGTACCTAAGAATTAAAACCATAAAATAATTCAAGTACCTAGGTACAGGCAGTCAGGGTATTGCTACACCTAAGAATCAAAGCCATACAAAATTAATTAGTGCCTAGGTGTGAGCAATCATGGGTAATGCTACACCTAAGAATAGGATTTTGTATATAGATATCCTAAAACGTACTTTAAAACAAAAAGGTATTCGGGTCAATAAAAGTCAGCTCACATCATTTTGGACAACGAAATCCTTCTGACCAGGAGAAATTAGAAGAGGCTGCTGCTGATTATCACAACAATTGGTTGCCACAGGAGCTTCCTATCGTTTTCTACCATCCTTAAGTATATAATTAAAAATGTCAAAAAAGGAGATTACTCAAAAGGTATCAATGTCAAAATAACCCTAGAAAAATTGTCTCTTATAATTCTGATGTGTGTGTGTGTGTCTATGCATGTAATATGTCATGTTACGTAATATATGTTGTATGTCTGTGTAAAAACAGGCCTTAAGGTATTCTATTCAATTTGGTTTATAAAAAGAGCACTCATAAAACATTGTCTAAATGTTTCTCAAGTTCAAATAGCTTTAGTAAATAAGCTGGCTTAAAAAAAAAAAAAAAACAAAGCTTGCTAAACTGGTTAAGAAAAAAATGCTTGCGCCTAGTCTAGATAGCCGTATCAATGGTGTTGTCTCAAAAAAT
>NW_006160159.1:109109-112431 GCF_000334495.1 Tupaia belangeri chinensis
TCAGTGGCTCCATGACCAGATGGTCAGAGAAAGGACAGGCTGCTGCTGAGTCATGAGATGCTTAGAGTGGCCTCTGGTACCAGTAGGCTCCTTGGTTCTTGCTCCCATTTTAAGTGCTCTATTCACTGTGCTTCTAATTTTGTTCTTTGCTCTAATTTACTCAGTTTTCCTACCCAAAATGTCTCCCACAGAATAAAGGCCTTTAAATATTACATGTTAATTGCCTCTAGACCTAAAGCCCAAGTATACCAGACACGACCCCATCATGGAGAAGCACCTCCAAGAGAAGCAGGGATGAAGCAAGAGCGACTCCATCTTAAAGAAACACCTCCATTATAAACTCTTAGATTCCTGTGACTAGAAACTTGACTTCTCCTCTGTACCTGAGAGTAAACAGTAATTAAAATTCCTATTGTCTTTATGTTTCTTAGTGATATAATCATCAGCCAGACCCCTTGCCCTGAGCTATAAAGACCATTAAAATTCTATTATGTTTAGGTGGAAACAGAACCTACCCTAAAAAAGGATTAAACTGCTTTTCCTGCTTCGGTACTGTGCTTTTGCTTTTACATTATTAAAACCCTACCCCCTACCCACCTCCCCCATCTGAACCCACTACACCTTAACCTCATGAATTTGCTTGGGATGGTGATAAAATAATTGTAACCACTAATCATTCTAAACTAATGGGGGGAGATCCTCTTGGATATACCACTCTTCCCCCTTCTTGGACCAGCTCTTGCTCTCTTGCTACTCTTCTCCCAGAAATTGAGGTTATTAATGGAAATGAACTGGTCCCCATCACATCCCTTGATTTTATTGCAGGAAGACCCAAGCGAGCTGTCCAACTTATCCCCATCTTTGCCACCTTGGGATTCACTGTAGCTGCCACTGCGGGCTCCACAGGCCTGAGTTATTCCCTTCAATTTAAACAGGTTACAGAAGGATTGATCTCTGATGTCCAGCAGCTTGCACCCACTATCTCCCTCATCCAGGATCAGCTAGATTCCCTCGCAAAGGTGGTTCTACAAAATAGCAGCGGTTTGGACCTCTTACTTGCAGAGCAGGGAGGTCTTTATCTTACTTTGCAGGAATGATGCTGCTTTTATGCCGACAAGTCTGGCATTGTCCGCGATGAGATCCATAACCTTCAAGAAGCCCTAAGGAACCACAGATGACAACTGGCTGACAGCCCTCTTCTAACTGTCTAGAATGGACTCTTGCCCTTTTTGCTCCCTATAATTGGACCAATTCTCAGGCTACTAATTGTCTGCTCCCTGGGAGCAGTCATTTTCCAAAGACTAAAAACGTTTATCAGCCAACAAGTTACCGCCCTCCTTTCTCGGCCTATTCAGGTCCATTACACTAGACTGGAGATGCATGATATTGATCAACATCATAATCTGACCTGAGGCGCTGAGCTGGTTAGCCAATGACGGGTAAGAGAGTCTAACCAACCTTTTGCCACTTCCTCCACCTAAGACAGGACACCCAACTTGCTGTGGGTGGTTCCCATGACGGGTAACTGAGGACATTTGGCTAATAAGACTCCAACCTAAGACAGGCACAGCTCCCTCTGGGTCCCAGTCTATAAAACAGAAAAGGGGGACATGTGGGGAGCCACATGCACCAAAATGGCTGACATGACCTTCATACAAGGACCTTCAAGTATCCTTCTTCTGGGAGTAGGCAATTCACACTGAGACTTCCTCATTCAGGCAGGTACTCAATCAGGTCCACGACAATTCCTGCCCCCTTTTCCTACCCTGTGTCTATAAGAATGTTCTCTGGCCCTCAATAAACGAGCGACTGCATACCATCTTGAGCTGTGACACTGTGTCGCTCCCATGCTGTGACACTGCGCCAGTTCCAGACCTCCGCTCTCTCACTCAGGCACCCTGCCCGATTGTCCCGTGGGCTGGGACAATTGTTAATAAGAAATTACATTTGATCTTTTCTACTTAGGCTAGACAACCAAAATGTGAACCAACAAAAACATATTGAGCAATAATTATACTGAATATGTTGTCTTAGTTCATCTGGGGCATAAGATGGGGGGCAAGATGGAAAGGATACAGAAACACATATCATATACCTTAGTTAGAGTCTCATTATAAATGAAATAAACATATATGGAAGGTTGAGCTTCTAGCCTAGTGGTTAGAGGGAGCCATATCTCACTTGGTCTACCAAAGTGTGAATCCCTTCTGGGTGGCTTGAAAAATGTGCAGATGTGTGCCTGCATGCCCAAAATCTTGCAGGAGGGAGAAATAAAAGAGAAGGAAATGCTATGTGACCGTGCCCCATTGGGAAGTGTTTTCACCCTCTTTCTGTCTCACTCTGGCAAGTGCACATGCTCTCTGAAGGGAAAAAATACAGGGAAAAGCTCAGATACCAACATTAGATATTATTTACAGCACACATGAGGCCACAGAGTACTTGAAGATAGTGTCCATAGGAAGAACCAGGATATGAAACACAACTGCTGCAAAGCTGAGGAGACTGCACTATACTGTGGACTGAGAAGACTGTTTTTGAAGATTAAGGATACAACTGTCATTAGGGTTAGGGAGAACTGAGAGAAAAAGAACAGCCTGGAGTACATGAACAAAAACTCAGTAGAGCAGCCAGCAGATGACAAAGTGATTAAGGTGCTAGATTCTAACATGGCCAAAAGCAGTTTGGATTCTGGACCTATCGGCTTGAAAAATCACACTTGGAAGGACAGCAGATGGTATAACAGTTATGTCACTGGACTTCCACATGGCCAACTGCTGTTCGAAACCCAGACCCAGTGCCTTGAAAATCAGACTGGGAGTGTTCGTGTGTGCCCAAGATCCCAGGAGGAGAATGGAGAAGGAACTGCGGCATGGCCATCCTTTCTGGGAGGTGATTTCTTACTTTTTCTCTCACTGTCTCTGTCTCTCTCTGTCTTGCTCTATCTCTCATACCCTGAGGCAAGAACCACTTAAAAAAAAAAGAAAGAGAAAGAAAAAGAAAGAGAGAGAGAGGGAGGGAAAGCAAGGAAGGAAAGAAAGGATGGAAGAATGGAGAAAGAAGGAAGAAAGAAAGAAAAAAGAAAGAAATAAAGAAAGAAAGAAAGAAAGAAAGAAAGAAAGAAAGAAAGAAAGAAAGAAAGAAAGAAAGAAAGAAAGAAAGAAAGAAAGAAAGAAAGAAAGGTAGATGGAGGGAAGGAAGGAAGGGAGGAAGAAAAAGAAAATCACAGTGGGCATATGTGCTTGTGTGCTCAAAGTCCTGAGAGGAGACTAGAGAAGAGGGGATTACAATATGGCCATGCTCCTCAGGGGTGATTTCTCTTTCC
>NW_006160159.1:112449-117236 GCF_000334495.1 Tupaia belangeri chinensis
TTTCCCTCTATTTTCTCTGTCTCTGGCAAGCACACACACCCTACGACAAAAACCTAACAAAAGAAAGAAACAAACAATAAAATCTCAGGCAAGAGAGGATGGCCAGTTGCCATGGTATAGGAATCAAGCAATACTCTACTATTTGAAAGCCACATGAGAAAGCTCAGGGTTCAGGCCCAAAGTCACCCTGTGGATGCTGGACAGAGCACATATGCCTGTGATTTCTGCTGGCTGACGCTGAGAGTAAATTGCATCGTGAAATCCTGTTTGAGATGTCACTCTTTCTCTCTCTCCCTCAAGGAAGAAATAAACAAACAAATTTAAAAAAAAATAAAAAGCAGACAGGACATGCTTCCTAGTGTGTGGCATATTAAAGAATGACCAGACTAAAGGCCAGAAGGTGGCATAGTGGGTAAGGGACTGCACTCTCACGTGGCAAATAATGATTCAAGTCCCATACTCAGAGACTTGAGACACACTTGGAGCATGTGCATGTGTGCCCCAAATCCCAAGAAGATTATGGAGGAGAAGGGATTGCACCATGGCCATCCCCCTGCAGGATGATTTCTCACTTTCTCTCTCTTTCTTTCTGTCTCTGGCAAGCGCATATGCCCTATAGCAAAAATTGCTAAAAAAAAAAAAAAATCACACCAGGCTTCAAAATGGGATATATAGCTTTTTTCAAGTCACATTCAAGGCTAGTCTGGAGGTGGTCAAACCCATCCTGAAAACTTAAATGACTGGAACTAAAACATTATAAGAAAATTTCAAGAGAGGAATAAAATAAAAGTAATGAATTAAAACTTTAGTAAATATGCATTAAGCTAGAATGAACAAAGAAAGGGTCTACCCTATTCCTTTCTCACATAAACATAATTGCTATCAGATTTTATGTAATGTTTTAAGTCCTACATTTTTTGCTATTGACAATGTTTTAATATACAAGGAAAAGAAAAGAAAATTCCTTATTAGTAGGGTCAAGAAAGTTCTTATTTTAGATGACTTGAGTGAAGGTAGAGCAGACTTGGAAGATGTTGATATAAAAGGTATTAGCATGTATCTATCCAAATCACACTCATTATCTCTGTTCAGGAGAAACATCAGTCCTCATTGGAATAGAGACAGCTACTTTCTAAGGACAATTCTGCAGTTGGAGAGCATAGGGCTGCCAAGGGAAGGGAAAAAAAAGAGATGCCCTCTGGGATATAATGGTGTAATATTTTTCATAATACACTAGTCTCTGGTAGAGATTTTATATAAAAGGTAAAATCCAGGAAAACACCTTAGTTTTGTTTTTGTTTTTAAATTTTATTTTATCACTGGACTTGATAATGTTTTTTTGCCTGATTCCTCCTTTGAGATTTTATAGGACCTTTCTCTTTAAACATTCCAAAATCTTTCTCCTAGATAATACTTTTGAAATAATACCCTGTGGGACCAGCAGTTGGCACAGTGACTATGTCTCTGGACTTTCATGTAGTCGACTGTGATTGGAGTTCTGGACTCAGTGGCTTAAACTTACATCGGGTGTGTGTGCATGCGTGCCCAAGATCCCAAGAGGAAAATGGAGGAGAAGGGATTGCAGCATGGCCATCCCCTCTGGGGGGTGATTTCTCACTTTCTGCCTCTGTCTCTCTCTCTCTGTCTTTCTGGTGAACACACGTGCCCTATAGCAAAAAAAAAAAAAAAAAGGAAAAGGAAAGGAAATAATACCCTGTTGTGCTTATATGTGTCTACACTCTAACACTGAACCTATTGAACTTTGGACATTCTCCGTTAGCATCAAAATATATTTTTTTAGATTTAACCAGATTTATTTTTTATTTACTTCCTTTTAGAAAGAAATTCTTCAGGTTCAATTGCCCCCCCCCCATTTCATATAATTGTCTGTATAGGTTCAATTTTAAGGATAAATTATCTAGTCTGCTCACTCCCTATAATAACTTCCCAGTTGTTTAGGCTTTAGGGAAGATTCATGTTTTCAAGTCTATGATAGTTCTTCAGTACACCAGGAAGAGGACTGAATCCTGCTGACTTCAGAAAGAGTAAGTTATTGTAGAGTTATCCGAGTGCTTTATGATCTTCCAGAGTTTCCTCAAAGTACTACTATTTTCCCACCCCTTACAGCAAACTTGTAAGGAAGTATGAAAAAAATCACTTCTTGGAAACTCCTCAGTGTTCCAAATATAGGCCCCTACACATTGAATTTAATTAATTATCAATGATAACATAAGTCATACTGGAGGTCCTGTTTCTAATCCTCCAAGTCTGCTTTCATCTATGACCATGGACAATTTGTCCATGGTTAAATTTAATTTTAGCTATAATTACAAAAGTTTGAAACTAAATCTCACTAGAGCTATGCTCCCATTAATATAGAAAAAAAAAAAAACCCTGATGTACTTAGGATTAGGATTAGTGTGGGGGACAAAAGTAAGATTTCATTTTTAACTTTTATAATTAATTTGGGAAAATGTGATAAAGGGTTTTATTTCAGAGAGAGAAAAAGCTTCTGAGTTTCAAGAAAGACACTTGCACAATCCCTCGAACCCCTTACAACCTGAATAAATCTTGTGTAAGGTAATAATAACCTGTATCCCAACCTGTTCCTCAAATCTAAAATAATAGGTAATAATAGCTTCTAAACTCAAGGAGAAGTAGACACTTGAGCTTATATTACAGTAATTTTTTTCTAAAAGTTAAAGAAGAAGAGGATGTGGGACAGAATTCTTATTTTTATAAACTACAGGATAATTACATGAGTCAATTATATTGATAATTAGACTAATCATAAGATATAATACAATGTTCTGACACAAAAGAGGCACCAGCTATTCAAATACCTTATAACTAATTCAACAATTTTTTTTACTTTTTTTTGGAGAGGTTTTTGCTATAGGGCACATGTGCTCACCAGACAGACAGAGAGAGACAGAGAGACAAAAAGTGAGAAATAACCCCCCATGGAGGATAGCTATGCCACAATTCCTTCTCTTCCATTCTCCTCTAGGGATCTTGGGCACGCACGCACATGTGCCTGGTGTGAGTTTAAGCCACCGGGTCTGGGATGTGAACCATGGTAGACTGCATGGGAGTCCAACGACATAGCCATTACGCTAACTGCTGGTCCCAACATTCAGCATTTTTTATGCTGTTAATACTCTCACTGGTATATGAACTTTAAGTTATCAAGATCCAGAGAATTAAAAAGAAACTGAAGAGCATATTAAGAATGAGAGTCACATACATGGTCAAGAAAATCCTGAGACCTGTTTTTTTGCTTATTATTTATTCTATATAATGGAAATTATGGTTTCCAGGAGGAAATACTCTTAAATTTCATAAAATGTCTAACATACTGTAAAAGAGCTAATTAATACTGAAAGGGATTGATGATGTGCTCTAACCTCATACCTCTAGGATAATGTGGACAAGGGGGTTACGTTCAGTAGCCCTAATGTCAATTACTCCAATAGGAAATCATGGTGAGCAATAAAATATAAACTATAAATTGAGAGGGTTAGGAGTGGGTGGTAGAGAGTGGGTGAGGGTTAAAGGGAGGAAATCTTTTTTTTTTTTTAAGAGATGTTTTTGTTTTGTTTTGTTTTGTTTTTGCTATAGAGCACATGTGCTCCCCAGACACACAGAGAGAGAGAGAGAAATCACCCCTTCCCAGGGAGAATGATCAAGCCACAATACCTTCTCCTCCATTCTACTCTCAGAATTTTGGGCGTGTATACACACATGTTGGACATGAGTCTCAAACCTCCAGGTTCAGGACTGGAACTATGGTTGGCCATGTGAGAGTCCAGGGTCTTAATCACTACACCACTAGCTGAAGAAGCATTTAACAGACAAAAGATTGTAAAGTTCTCTGTTGAAAAAGAAAGGTTTGTAATTTTTGCTTTCTAAAAAAAAATAAAACTTTAAAATATCTAAATGGTATCTATTTGTAAACTGAGGCTACAGAAATGCTGTATAGGAGCTGATTATTAAAAAGAAATGTACTTAATATGACTTCCTTTTGCCTCAGACAGATGGCTGGAAATTGTTCTTGTTTTTCTATTCCTTGTTTTTGTCTGTTGTATTTTTTAATTGTAGTAATAGCCTACAAAGTAAACATAAGATAAAATGTGGCTATACAGAGTTTGAATATGGAGAGGAAGGGGAAAAACCAACATTCTCAGTTCTATGGATACATACCACCTGTTTCAGTAATCAAATATAAATAAGTAAAATAAAAAAGAATGAATATTTAATTCTTATAAAGACAGACTCTTTTTTTTTTTTTTTGGAGAGGTTTTTGCTATAGGGCGCATGCGCTCGCCAGACAGACAGAGACAGACAGAGAGACAGAAAGCGAGAAATCACCCCCCAGGGGGGATGGTCATGCCACAAACCCTTCTCCTCCATTCTCCTCTCGGGATCTTGGGCACGCACACACACGCACCCAGCGTGAAATTTAAGCCATCAGGTCTGAGACGCGAACCACGGTCGACTACGTGGGAGTCCAGCGACATAGCCATTACGCTAACTGCTGGTTCCTAAGACAGACTCTTGTTTGACAGTTTAGATACCTCTGATGTTAATAAATGTGTTCATGTTTTAAGAAATTTGAAAATTGATTTTCCATATGATCAAGGATATATTTGGTTGTTATATTAAAAAGCTCTAAATGACTGCTATCAAAAGAGAAAATGTTAAAAATAAATTTGTGTTTGGGAAGCCGTGGGGCGCCCGCCCAATGGCCCCGGGGGCTCACACCCCCGGCGCGCGGCGGCAGCGGT
>NW_006160159.1:119348-138426 GCF_000334495.1 Tupaia belangeri chinensis
CCATTCTTAGGGAAGCCAGATACCAGAGGATAAGTCACGCTGCAGACCTCCACAACACCATTCCTTCTAACCACAAGATGGCTGCTGTGCCGCATCAACTGATGGTCAACTCTGCTTGCCAGAACTGCCTTCCGGAGACTGTATTCCATGGAGACTCACCTACAGTTGCGGAACTGCACGAGACCCACACTTGATCCAACCTTGAATGGAATCTATTTTCCCTATTGTTAAAAACTTTGGACTCGTGACCCCTCTCCCTCTACTCGCAGGTATCGCATTTTCAATGACCCCTCTGGAGGATAGCTGTCTATAGCAGAGATAGAGTAATTGGGAGAGGGGGAAAGGGCTGAGGGTCAAACATAGGATAAAAAACATATTTATATGTATGAAAGTAGAAATGGAACAGTATTGGTGACGACATGCTTGAATAAGACACTATGCAGTTTATCCTAGATGGGAAACTACACTTGGTGTGTTGTGATGATACTCAGGGAATGAGTGTTAGGCAATATAATTTAATATAAAAAAAGGAATAAGCAGGAGAAAAAAAAAATGCACATTTGATGACTGAAGAGAGTTGTATGGACACAACTGGGGTCTACTTTATAATATGTTCATTCTACTCCCTGGGGTTTATGCCTAGGATCAGATTTGGATACATGTGTAAGGATATGTCAGCTGTGCTAGCTAGTGGATATACTTAGACTAATTGAGTTCATTGGTAGAACAATTGAATGGGGGGGGCAGAAGGCATTGAGGGCAATCATGAATGTTAGGGACAATGGAGGAGGAAGATGGGACATGGCAGAGGGTGGGGATGGGGAATCTAGGATGACAAAACAAAAGGCAAGGTATGCAGGACACGGGAATTGGGAAATCATCTGCCGAGAACATGTATGTTGATGTACTTGATTGAGCCAATGCACAGTGTATTTTGGATGGAAAATTCATATGTGTGTTGTGATGAGAAAAAAAATTTATAATAAAAAACAAAGTATAAAAAAAAATAAAAATTAAAAAAAAATAAATAAATAAATTTGGGTTTGGAAGTAACATATTATTATGGTCAAAAAAATCCAATGATAAAAGATCCAAATGAAGCTCACGTTTCTCTCATTGGATAGAAAGTGATGCATTGTTTTTGAAAAGTAATAGAACGTATGTATTAATTCAATAATTATGTTACTGGCATATTAGAGTTCATTTTAAAGGTTCATAGTATACCAAAGAATTACTGAGGGACCATTGATTGCTCATAGAATTAGCAGTAAAGAAAAAAAAGCAATTTTTTTTTAGAGGTTTTTGCTATAGGGTGCATGCGCTTGCCAGAAGGAGAGAGACATTGAGTTAGAAAGCAAAAAATCATCCCCTGGGGGAAATGGCCATGCCACAATTTCTTCTCCTCCATTCTCCTCTCAGGATCTTGGACATGCACACACATGCGCCTGGCATGAATTTAAGCTACCAGCAGACTCAAACCATGGTTGACTACATGGGAGTCCAGCGACATAGCCATTACACTAACTGCTGATCCCAAGAAAAAGTAATTATTTAACAACACATTTTATAGCATTTTTATTGCTGGTAAATTGTTGAGACAAATCATTATTACTACACACTATAAAAGTATGAGAAATTTGAAATGATTTACTGTTTTCAAAATATTTATTCTATTAAAAAGCCTCATTTCTCATATTAAAAAATGACTAGCATTTACTGGACTTCACTTTGCCAATCAATGTCCAATTAATTGGCATATAAAAAACTTTGTTGAAACCAATTAAACATGGAATATAAAACAAATTGTGAAATATAGGTTATTGAAAATTATTTATATGACTCTGTTTGGGAAAAAAAGTTAAAATTTACCATGTACATTTGTTTGATTTTTATGTAGTTCTTGTTCAATTTGGGTAGTATTACCATCTTAACAATATTAAGTCTTCAAATCCACAAACATGAAGTGACTCAGAAACATTTAGAACTTTGATTTCTTCTAACAAAGATTTGTAGATTTCTTGGTTCTATTATTGTACTTATGTTTTATATCTAACAATTCTGGTAATATCTTTTCTTTAAGGTATATGTTCTGATTATTTATTTAAAACATATATTATTTTTAATATAAATATTTACTACTATTAATTTCCCTCTTAAACCTGCTTTAATTTCATTCCACAAATTTTTTATGTAATGAACTAAATATACCTTTTCATTTTTCTTTGAGACCTACTTTTATGACCATTGCTTATGTATAAATTTGCTGTTTAACTTCAATATATTTCAGAATTTTCCAGATATCTTCTGTTAATTTGATTTCTTTGTTAATACTTATATTATCATAAAACATACTTATGTGTTTCCCATTATTCTAAAATTTTTAAAATAATTTTTAAAGCATTTTCCTCTTAGGATTTTGAGCCACACACATGAGCTCAGTGTGATTCACAGCAAATTTGAGAGAAAAATATAGAGATTTTTCCATATAAAGTCATATCTTAGGAATATTGCAGGTTTAGTTCTGGACCTTCATAGTAAATTGAATATCACAATAAAGTGGGTCATATAAATTTGGGGTGCTTTCCACGACATATAAATTTATGTTTACACTATACTGTAAACTATAGACTATACTGTAGTTCATTAGGTAAATAATGACATTGTGTGTAAAATGCAATGTGCATACCTTCTATGCAGATCTTTTACCAGACCACTAAAGCTTTCTCCATATCAGCAATATGCCTGTTTTGCTTTCTTATCATTTGTGTGTTCAGTAGAGTAGCACTTAAATATCCTTCAAAAATTTTTCCTTTGCATTCATAGTATGGCTAACTGGCATAAGAAGTCCACCTTCTGGCATATCTTGGCTTTTGGAATGTCTTTCTTACTAAATTTATTCATTTCTAGCTCTTCACTTAAAAGGAGAAATAAAAATATCTTCATTTCCCTTGAACACTTGGATTTCATTGAAGGATTATTTTACAAATTATTGCAATTTCTAATTAACATGTAATAGTTGTATATATTCATAATTTACTATATGGTTTCCAAAACATATATACATCAGGTAATAATCAAATAGGGGCCATAAAAATATCCAACATCTCAATTTTTTTTTGAAAGATCTTTGCTATAGGGCACATGTGCTTGCTGGAGAGACAGAGACAGAAAGTGAGAAATCACCTCCCCTCCCCCCCCAGGAGAGATGGCCGTGCTGCCATCCCTTCTCCTCCATTCTCCTCCCAGGATTTTGAACCACGCATATGAGCTCAGTATGAGTTTGAACCTGTGAGGTCCAGGACTCAAGCCACAGTTGACCATGTGGGAGTCCAGCGACATAACCTTTATGCCAACTGCTGTTCCCTCAAACGTTTTTGTGATTCTGTGTTATGCATGTTCAAAATGGGTCTTCTAAGTATTTTGAATTATAGATTCATTTATTGCCAATTCTTAATACTCTACTGTGCTATAGTACTCTAAAACTCACTCACCTAAACCCTTTAATTTTTCAGTAAGTTCTCTCCATTCCTCACCTCACTCGCCTTTCCAGTGTTTGGTATCCACCTTTACGCTCTCAAATTGTATGCAAATTTTTTAGCTTCCACTAAGTGACATTATAAGATATTTGTCTTTCAGTGCCTGATTTATTTCACTTAGTATTATTTCCTCTCGGTTCATCCAGGTTGCCTTAAATGGCTGTATTTCATCATTTTTACTGCCAAATATTATTTTACTGTGTATATATACCATATTTTCTTTATCCATTCATTAGTTGTTGGGCAATAGGTAGTAGGTAGATTTCCCTATCTTAGCTATGGTATATAATCCTGTAATAAACATGGAAATACAGATATGTCTTTGCCATACTTATTTTCTTTCCTTTGGATATATACTCAGTAGTGGAATTAATTCTGTTTTTAGTTTTTTGAGGAAACTATAAACTGTATTTCATAATTGATATACTAATTAAAATTCCCACAAGTATTCATGAGGGTTTCCCTTTCTACACAAACATGATGATATTTGTTCTTAATTATATTTTATTATTTTGTCTTTTGTTGTTGTTCATAATAGCTATTCTAACAGAGGTGAGGTGATACTTCATTGTGGTTTTGATTTTAATTCCCCTAATGCTTAGTAATGTTGAGAATTTTTTCGTATGTGTTGCATATCTACTTTTGAGAACTCTGTTAAGATTTATTGCCCATTTTTAAATTACATTATTTTATTTTTTGCTAATGAGCTGCTTCAGTACTTTATTTTTCTTTTAATTTATTGTTTTAATTTTACTATAGGGCATATGTGCTTATGTGAGAGAGGCAAAGAGAGAGAGGGAAAGTAAGATATCACCCCTACCCGCAACACACACACCTGGAGAATGGCCACACTGCAATTCCATCTCCTCCATTCTCCTCTTGGGATTTTAGGCATGTACAAACACACATCAGACATGTTTTAAAGTCACCAGGTCTAGGACTCAAATCATGCAATCAGCCCTGAGAAATTCAGCCACCTTACCACTTCCATGTCATTTGCTGGCCCAGTTCTTATTTTGAAAAATATTAGTCTAGAGCAATATCCTAACACATTTTCATATATTTTCCTCATAATTTTATAGTTTCAGATTTTATATCTGTCTTGACTCCATTCTTAATTTTTGTGTATCACAAAAAATAGGGATCTAGTTTCCTTCTGCATATTCAGTTTTCCAACCATCATTTATTGATGAGACTGCTTTTTTTCCCTCATTGAATGTTCTGGGAATGTTTTTGTCAAAAATCACTGTGTGTCCATGGGTCTATTTTTAGCTTCTCTGTGTTGTTCCATTGATTTGTGGATCTGTTTTTTGTGCCAATATCATATGGTTTTGGTTATTATGCATTAGTAATATATTTTTTGAAGCCAGAGAGTGTAATGATCCCAACTTTTTCTTTTTGCACAAGATTGCTTTATCTATTCAGGGTCTTTTGTGATTTCTTACTAAATGTGTGATCTTTATTTGTATTTCTGTGAAGAATGATAGTGGTATTATGATAGGAGTTACATTGTATCTATAGATCTCTTTGGGTAGTACTGTCATTTTGATAATATTCACTCTTCCAGTCGAAGAATACATAATATCTTCTAGCATCTTCTTTATTTTTTTGTTTGCTATAGGGCATGCATGTTCATTGGAGAGAGAGAGAGAGTGTGAGAAAGATGGGAAGTGAAAAATCATCCTCAGGATAAATGGTCACACCAAATTCATTTTCATCTATTCTCTTGGGATTTGGGGCACACATCAGGCATGTTTTTCAAGTCACCAGGTCTGGGACTAAAATCATTCCGTCAGTCATGTAGGATCCATCCAGCAGCCTTAAGTCAATCCCTTTGCCTACATTTTCCTCTTGGAATTTTGACATGCATACACATATGCCCTCTGTGTTTCTCAAGTCTCTCAATCCGGAAATCTAACTGCATAGTCAGTCATGTGTAATCCAGCCATGCCTACCATCATGGGTTGGACCTATTTCTTCTTTTCTTTTCTTTTATGTAGGCATTTATTGCTATATATTTTCCTCTTAGTATGATTTCTTATGTCCAAGAGGTTTTCTTTTAATGCCATCTTTCCATTTTCATTTACTTAAAGAAATTTTAAATTTTATTTCTCAATCATTTCATTGATCTAGTAGTCTTTAAGAACATATTATTTTTTTTCTTTTTTTCTTTTTTTTTTTTTCCTTGAGAGGTTTTTGCTATAGGGCACGCGTGCCAGACAGAGAGAGACAGAGAGACAGAAAGCGAGTAATCACCCCCCACGGGGGATGGTCATGCCACAATCCCTTTTCCATTCTACTCTCGGGATCTTGGGCATGCACGCACAAGCGCCCGGCGTGAGTTCTAAGCCACCGAGTCCGGGACGCGAACTGCGGTCGACTACGTGGGAGTCCAGTGACATAGCCATTATGCTAACTGCTGGTTCCCAAGAACATATTATTTTATTTCTAAGTATTTGTGTATTTTCCACAGTTCCCACTGTAGATTTCTAGTTTTAGCCCATTATGGTTAGAAAATAAATTCTTAAAGCTTGTTTTAAATGAGCTAATATACAATCCATCTTGAAGAATGTTTCATATGCTGATGAGAAGAATGTACATTTTGTGGCCATTAGGTGAAATATTGTGTAAATGTCTGTCAAGTCCATTTGTCTGTGGTACAGTTTAACTTCAGTATTTCTTGGTTGAGTTCTGTCTAGATAGTCAATCCAATGCTGAGAGTGGGGTATTGAAATCCCTTGTATTAGAGTCTATCTCTGCCTTTAGATTTGCTAGCATCTATTTTATATATTTGAGTCCTTTGGTGTTGGATGCAGACAAATCTTTTTTTCTTAAATAATTGTTTATTTTTTAATTTTTGTATTTATTCAATCATTTATTTTTAATTTGACCACAGAGAGACATAGAGAGAGAGGGTGAGAAAGCAAGCCATCAGGTCTGGGACTTGAACCGTGGCCAGCCATGTGGGAGTGTCCAGCACCTTAACCACCACACCACCTACTGGTCCCCACAGACAAATCTTTATAAATATTGTATTTTCTATCTAAAATGACCCTTCTATCACTAAATAATAAGGTTCTTTCTTTTGTTAAATCAATTTTGGTTTGAAATTCATTTATCTGATATCACTTTAGAAACACCTGCTTGTTTTATATTTCTATTTGCATAGAATGTCTTTCTATCTCTTAACCATTCGTTCACTGTATGTCTTTATAGGTTAACTGATTTTTTTGTAAACAACATATAGTGGGACTTGTATTATTTACTAAATCAGTCTATATCTTTTGACTGAGGAGTATAATCCTATATTCAAGGTTATTAATGATAGGTGTGGAATACTATTATAATTTTGCAGATTATTTTCTGGTTATTTTGTATTTTTGTTGTTTTATTTTTCTTTATTATAATTAATTAATTATTATTATTATTAATTTTATTATTATTAATTTTCCATAGTGATAGAATTTAAAAGTCCTTTCTCTTTCTTGATTGGTGAATTTTATACCTTCATGAGTTTTTATGGTGGCTTTTATTTTTTTTCACTTCCAAATGTAGGATTTCCTTAAGAATTTCTTACAAAGCTAGTCTTGTATTGGTGAATTATTTCAGTTTTTGTTAGTCTGAAAGATTTTATTTCTCCTTCAATTCTGAAGGATAGCTTTACTGTGTATTGTAATCTTGGCTAGGAGATTTTGTTTTTTCAAAGTTCTAAATACAGAATTTTGCAGTAGGAGTTCCTTTATATGCAACTTGATGCCTTTTTCTTACTTTTTTTCAGATTCTTTCTTTTTCTTTGACTTCTGACAGTTGAACTATAATGTGTCTTGGAGAGCCTTTATTTGGCATCCTTTGTATTTCCCAAATCTGATGTTTGTATTTCTCCCTAAACTTGGGAAGATTTTGTTTATTATTTCATAAAGTAGGTTTTCTAATTTTTTTTGTACCTTTTTACTTTCTGGAACTCCTATTATGTGAATATTTGATTGCTTAGTTGTTTCCTATAGGTCTTGTATAGTTTCTTCATTAATAATTTTTTTCTTTTTGTCTAATTATTATTTCAAAAGTTGTTTTCATATTCCGAGATTCTTCTGCTTGATGTGGCTTGTTTCTTTTACTCTCCACAGTGTTTTTCATGTCCTGTGTCAGCTTCTTCATCTCAGGATTTCTACTTGTTTCTTTCTGAAAAGGCCTACCTTTTTATTAAATTTATCATTTGTATCATAGTTTTTCATGATCTTGTTGTTTGTCTAAATTCTCTTGCATTTCATTGAGCTTCCTTATAATTATTATTCTGCATTTAATATTTGTCATTTTAAAATTTCCTTTTCTTTGTAATCTATTATTGGAGAACTATTGTGTTCCTTTGGAGCAGATATATTTCTTTGTTTTATTTATTTATTTTCATGTTTCTTGTATCCTTACATTAATATCTAGTCATCTAGTGGAACAATCACCTCTTTCTATCCTACAGGGTAGGTTTATAGATGTGTCCTGTGGTCTTAGTTGAGTAGTGTACTTGGGGATCTATCCCTGGAGAACTATTATGTTCTTTGGAGGGATTACATTTCCTTGCTTTTTTGCGTTTGTTATATCCTTGCACTGATATCTTTACATCTTGTGGTGGCATACTCTCCTCTTTCATTTGTTTTTTTTCTTTTGAGGTAGTTTTCTAAGTGGAAAATATTTTCGTGAGAATGTGCCCTCTACTGTTGGTTATATAAAGTGCTTTGGTTTTGAGTATATGTAGTCTGCAGGTTTTCTTCTGTTACATTCTCTGATAATAATGACTGGCTTTGGCTGCCTCGGTGTCCTAGACCTTGGGTGTTTGTAGCAGTAATGATGCAGTTTTATTGGGTGTGGGAATCACCAATTGAGCTGCTTAGCCATAGGATATGGTGAGGACTGGACTGATAAACTGTAGTTTATAGAGAGACTATTGATCTCAGTAGTAAAGAAGGAGAAGTTTCCCAGAGGGTAGACTAAGTGTACTAGCCTGAAGAGATAGAACGGCTCTCACTGAAGATGGAAATTCTGAGTTAAAACCATAGTTTTAACTGGACTATATTCTAGATTCTGTGCTGGTAAGAAGTGAGGGCTAGCTGAATCTCAGTGTTCTCACAATGGGAAGGAGTCTATGCTGAGCTGCAGTGCTTACCACTTGTCTGCAGGAGAGGCCTGGCAGGGTTAGAGGCTGGAGTCGTTGCTCTGGAGCCCTTTTTATGGAGCCACTGCTTAAACCAGGCCCACTGCAAGTGTGTGGCTCCTGGAGGCTGAGGGTGGAGGGTCCCTGTAAAGGGAGAAGCTGTGTTTTGAGCTATTTTATGGGCTGGACCCAGGGCAAGCCAAGGGCTGTTCAGACAGAGGCTGCAGGACCTATTCAATGGACTGGGTCTGTGCACTCAAGCCACTATGCAAATTGGGCCCAGAATAAGTCAAGGTGGTATGAGGAGCCTTGAGAAGAACTGGACACTCTAGCCACCTTGTGGTCCAGTCACAGAGCAAGTCACAGGTTTGAGGTATGAAGAGAGGCTAGAGGATCCCAGCAAAGGGGTGGTTTGTGCTGGAGCCATTGCATAAGCTGGGCTCAGTAGGGGGATTCCATGTTCCTCAGATTCTCGAAGCAGTCACTCCACTGAACTGGTGCAGGTTTCACTACAGTGTTGCTCTGTTTTAAAAATAATGCAACTCTGTTTCTCACAGGAGTCCTTTGGCTGCATTGATCCCTCTATGTCCCAGAGTGTATAATGTTGTATAGTGTTGGGGAGCAGGGGCTTGGCCCTAATGCTCTAGCTTGGGTAGTAGCTATAGTTGCCTACAAGGGAATGGTGAGATTTCAGTGGGTTTTCAAGGATTAAAAGACCTGCAGGGTATTGGTTCTTCATGCCAGTTCTACATAAGCAGTAGCTTGTTGCTAAAATGGCACAGCTCTGTGGCAGCTTGTGTTCTGAGAGTTATGGTTATCTAGAAAAAAATTTTTTCCTGGAGTTATGCACTATATGGATCTCAGGAACTTCCCTTTGCAGGGCTTGGAGCCATAAGAAATGCTGGACTCCATGCAGGTAAGAGTGGTGTCCACAGAGGTATCACAAGCTTTTAGGAATCTCCAGGTAGTTTGATTTGCCTTAGTTCCTTTTGGGGTTCAGTAGTATATTCAATGGGTAATTTATTCAGCTAGAATAACCTTGAGTAGTACGTGTGAGTACCTTTACGGTAAAGACTGCACAATACATGCATACATTGTGAAATACTCGAACTAGACATTACCATATCTATCACCTCAAATACTTAATTTCTTCATGTTGAGAGTAGTTAAAGTTTATTGTTTTAGTTATTTTGACATATCCAATATATTATTGGCTATCATTACCTTGTATGATAGGACACCAAACTTATTCCTCTTGTCTAATTGAAGCTTTATACCCTAAGACCAACTTCACTTGTTTCTCTATCTTCCCTCCTCCCTAACTTCTAATAACCACCGTTATATTCTTTGCTTTCATCAGTTCAATTTTTAAAAATAATTATTTATTTATGTTATTATTATTTTTAAAATTTTCTATAGAGTGTGGGCACTTACCAGAGAGACAAAGACAGACAGACACACACACACACACACACACACACACACACACACAGAAATGAAGTAACAAAGCAAGTCACTGGGTCCAGGACTTGGACTGCAGTTGGCCATGTAGGAATCCAGAATGTTAACTACTGCACCATCTGCTGGTTTTGAGTTCAATTTTTTTATATGTCACATAAGAGTGAGATCATGTAATATTTATCTCTCTGTGCTTGGCTTATTTCATTTAGCAATAATGTCCCTTCAATGCATCCATGTTGCTGCAAATGACAGAATTCCCCTTATTTTTCAAGGCTAGGTATTCCGATTTATAATTTTATTTCACATGCTGCATTATTTTCTGTTTTGAAATTTTCACTTGTCTCTGTTCTTATTTCTCAGCTTCAAGTGTCTAATTTCCTATTGATTTCAAATGTGCTCATGTTTACCTCATAAAAGATAATTATAAGTATGATTATAAGCACTTCTTTAGGGACCAGCAGATGACATAATGATTATGTTACTGAACTCCCACGTAATCGACCACAGTTTGATTCTCAGACCCAGCGGCTTAAAACTCATGCCAAGCACATGTGTATGTGTGCCTGGAATCCAGAGAGGAGAATGAGTGCTAAGGGATTGTGGCATGGCCATCCCCCCCTGAGGTGATCTTTCACTTTCTGTCTCTGTCTCTATGGTGAGTACAGGCACCCTATAGCAAAAATCTCTCATAAAAAAATAAGAAAAGGTAGTATTTTTAAAAACATCAGCTGTTGTTATTGCATGATGCCTAAAGTCATGTCAGATGAAATTTGTACATGATATAAATCACTATAATATGTAAGAGTGAAGTCTGGTGGGTATTTTTTATGTAAATTGTATGTTTACTAAAAATATCTTCTGTTAAACAGATTAAATTTTAGGGCACATTAGTCTCCATTTCATTGGTGAAATTAGGGTGATTTTAATCTTAATTTTTATATGACTTTGTCCATAGCAATTGAAAATTTAATCTGCTGATTCATACCTTTCCAACTTCTTTTCATTTTTTTCCAAATTTAGAAGTCTATTCATATGTACTGTTAATGTCTTGCATTCATCAAAAAGTTGCTTACTCAGGGCGGGCAGGTGGTATGGTGGTTAAGGAAGCTGGACTTGCACATGACTGACCATGATTCGATTCTAGGACTTGAGGGCTTGCTTTCTCACTTTCTCTCTCTCTCTGTGTCCTTCGGTCTACTCAAATTAAAAATAAATGAATAAATACATGAAGTTAAATTAAATAAATAAATAAAAATCAGTTCTTTATGGTATTTATCTCATAATTGTAATATCTGGGTCAACTCAAGATTATCATCTATTGATTATCTTTTGCTTTGATAGCTGTTCACAGTTTTCTAGTTCTTGATATTTTGAGTAACTTTAGGTTGTTCCCTGGTCATTTGTAAGCTATGTTATGAGAAACTGAGTCCTCTTACAACCCAGTTGACAAAGTTGATTTTCATGTCTTTGTTTTAGCAGGCAGGTATAGATGGTGATTCTAGTGTAATTTTCATTTTCATAGTGTTAAAGATATGATTTGAGTCTGCCTCACAACTGAGCAATGCAGAGGATGGACTGGGATTCTGGCAGTAAAATTTATTTATTTATTTATTTATTTATTTATTTATTTTTTTAGAGGGTTTTCCTTAGGGCATGTTTGCTTGCCAGAGAGAGACAGAGATATTGAGAGGGAAAGTGAGAAATCACCCAAGGGGGAGATGGCAACGCTACAATTCCTTCTTCTCCATTCTTCTTCCAGGATCTTGGGCACCCAGGCAGACATCCCCAACATGAATTTCAAGCCACTGTGTCCAGGACTCGAACTGTGGTCAGCCATGTGGGAGCCCAGTAATGTAACTACTACACCATCTACTAGCACTATTTACTTATTTTTATAAAGAGAGTTTTTTGCTATAAGGTGTGTGCACTCACCAGAGAGACAGAGTGACAGATAGACAGAAAGCAAAAAGTAACCCCTGAGGGGATGGCCACACACAATCCTTTCTTCTCTCTGGAATTTTGGGCATGCACACACATGCATCTAACGTGAGTTTCAAATCCCCGTACCTGGACTCAAACTGCAGTGGGCCATGTGGGAGTCCAACAACATAACCATTAGGCCATCTGCTGGTCTCTAGGCAGTGCTTTTGAGAGTCATTAATTTTTTTAATCCTATTGTATGTTTTTGGGGTGTGTTCTGTGCATGAACAGCTTTGGATGAGCTCAGGAATTGTGTTAATTCATACACAATTACAGACTCTCCTTTTCCATTTTAACTCTTCCATGGAATTTCTTTCAAAATTTCTGGTAGGGGATTTTGGGCTATTGTTTTTCTGATTCATACAAAAGATGAAATTCTCTTAGTGTTTTAACTTCCCAAGCTATTGTGAAGTTTCTTATAACTGTGCTTGCCTTTGGGGATAAAACAAAGAGAGATAAGATAGAGAAAAATATTGCAATTTTATGTGCATTCTTTGTATAATGGGACCCCAGAATGTTGAATTGTTTTTTCAGGTTCTTGTTCTGCCACTGCACTACAGTATTATAGTTCTGTGATGGGGATGTTGTAAGAACAGGGCTGAGGAAACTAAAAAAAAGAGAGAGAGAAAAGGAAAGAAGATTTTCACAGGTCTTCTGGATAGAAAAAGAGATTACTGATATTTCAATGATGATGTCCATATTCACGATTTTTATGTATTTCACAATGTAGAGATAAAGAAAATAAAATTAAATTAAATGAAGCACTATTATACTGGTCCTTCTTCAAGTTTTAATGTCCTTCCCAATGCTTTTGTTGTTATTTACATTTTATATTCTTCAGGTAGCTGTTTTCATCTTCTAAATAGTAATCACCTGCTTACTTCAAACGGAAGTCGTTTTGTTTGTTTGTTTGTTTGTTTGCCATAGGGCATGTATGCTTGGCAGAGAAACAGAAGACCCTGCCTCAATCCTCTCTCCTCCATTCCCTCTTGGGATTTTGGGTTTGAGTTCATGCATATGCACCTGATCTGAGTTTCAAGCCCCTGAGTCTGGGATTAGAATAGCTGTTGATCACGTGGAAATCCAGAGCCTTAACCACTATGTCACCTACTAGCCCCATCTCCCCTATTTTAAATTCTGTTTATACACACTTTAAAAACAGAAGTCTCACCAAAAAAGAATTACTGCTTTTATACTTCTTCATCACCAAATATTCTAATTTACTTAGCTGTTAAAGTCACACTTTTTTGGTAGTATGAGATAAGGTTGGACATTGGAAACAGGGATCACATTTATGAATAATTATTGTTTCAAGAATGATAAATGAAAATTACTATTTTTTTCTTTTTTTTTTGTATTCCAAAGTTCTTTTTATTTATTTTTTAATAGCTATTTTGCCCAGAATTTATAGGGAATAGATTTCAGCAGCTCAGGATACTTTCCACTGGTTCTCATAAAGTGTACTTCTCTTAGTGGTACAGGTTGGTGCTTCACTTGAACCTAGATACCTTTTTCTTTGGCTTCTTTCTTTTCCTTTTCATGTTCTTTCATACATTTTAGGAAGCTATCTCTGCCCTTAGGGTCCTTAATATGCTCAATGTGCACATTAATTCTTCTGGAAAAAATCTTGCCTTTATCTTATTTGCTTACAACAATGCCAATAACATGCTGGGGAACACTGTAGACTCTACCAGATTTGCCATAAGAACACGAAGAAATAAGCCTTTTTTAAACTATACTCATTCCCATAATGTCTCCAGTACCACTTTTCCTGTAGATTTTCATTTATGTCACCAAAGGAACAACTTCATGTTTCTAAAAAGCCAGAACACACATATCTGGTTCCTCTTCTCTTTCTTTTTGTATTCATATTTTGGCAAATAACTGGAAGATGGCAGTTCCTGCCCAAAAGAGGACATTGCTATTTCTAAAGAAAGTTTTCTCTTTGCAGAATCTTGATATCCTTAAAAAATCCTTTACTGAACTTCAGTGACAAATGATCATAATTGATTATTTTGTGATACCTGAATAAATTAAATAGCATTTGAATGCTATTATTTTATCAGATTTGTAATTAGTTTTTATCTTAAAAAGATAAACTAGCCATATAATCCTTCAGTGGTCATGCAATATTGCTGAAGGATGTTACAAAAATATATTTTCATGAATTTTAAAATCATCTGATAGCCTCTAAATAAAAGAAAATCCAATATATGTGACACAGTTAAAATTTATTATTACTAACATGTCTTTAAAAAACATCAAACCTACTTAAACATAATGTCAGAATAATTTTTATCAACAGTTATCACTACAGGTATCCAACAAAGTATTCTTTAACATTCAAAATTAAAATTAATATTAGTGAGCTTCCAAACACCCAAGACATTAAAAATCAACCCTTGTGGCATGGAGTAATTGGGGCTAAGATAAAAGTTACAGTCCACAAAAGGCTAGATATTGATCTATCCAGTTTGCATCCATTATTGCTGATCGTTCAGGACTTGAATATTGATTGTGCACTGCAGATCAGCTAGAGCAAGGGCTCATTCATATTGCAATGTTCGGCAAAAGAAAAAGAGTTTTAACCTCAATAAGCTTGTGGCCTAGTTAGGAAATACCATCCTCCTTCTAAATCTTTAGCTTAGCTATGAAAAAATTAATAATTTACTAAAACATATTTTATTACAGGGCTTTTTCTTCTGTCTCTCTGGCATGATGCCAGTGAATACTATGAAATAACATTTGGAAAGTGACCTCTATTTCTTCAAATGACTTGTTCCTTTAGTTTGGTTTAATATTAATCATTTTTTTAAGTACCAGAGATGCTTCTCTGAATGACCAAAGTTTCGTGTTCATTGTGGCTCATTGCTGGGTTCTAATATGGCATCAGAGTGTTGTTACTTTGGTTGTGGCAGTCATGCCAGAAATATAATGCATTGCTCTGAGGATAAACATTGACTTGGAACCCTAATATATAATTATTAATGACATGAAGAAGCATGATTTAATATGTTCCATGTCAATCTCTCTTCTGACCACTCCCTCACGAAGTGCTTAGAGTCATATCTTTTTAAAACATTGCCATTATTTCAAATAGTGTATCCTGGTGTATAGCACGCATTTGTACATACCTATTTAAAAAACCTCTTTTGAAAAATTGTTTATATATTACAACACTCAAAATACTTTCACATTGCTTTGTTTCTATTTAAATCTTGATTATATTTTTTCCTCCCAATTAATAGTAGAAAGCTTGTTAAACATTAAACACCTGATTGTTCACAGATCAAAAAAGTATAAAACATGACTTGAAACATCTTACACTGAAACTCATTTGTTTTCAGGCTGTCCAGAAAGTGTATTTATGAACTTTCAGCCAACTTTTCAGAGACGAAATATCCTTCACTTTTTTACCACCCTAGCAGAATCAACTTCTGCCATATTGTCTCATTGACATTTATTTCTTATAATAATCAGCAGAAAAAAGTATTATTGTGAAGAAAATCAGAAGGCAATACATTCATGTTGCCCTTGAGTCACTCTTTTATATTTGTCTTTCTCTGTTTCTTGGGGATATTTTTCATTTAGTTTCTCTTTCAAGTATCATCTGAGCTGTCAGGTATTTTCCTAAAAGCCCTACGATGTGATTTTCAGAAATGTTGTCTTAAATTTATCATCCTGAGAAGAATCTACAGACGTAATTTCCCTTTTACCTTTTTTGGAGGAGTTTTCTAACATCTGACATTATTTGGCCTTGGGAGTCACAAGAAAAGATATAGCTCACAATTTGATGACAATTTCCTCTCCTCTGCCTTTTTCAAGTTTCCAATTATTAAATATTTTTAAAACAGCTGCTGTTACACAAGTTAAAAAAGGTTTTTATGTCATCTCTTTATTCACATTTTTATTAGGTATAATGGATATATTTAATAAACAAAATCCTACTCAGTTTCTAGATAAACTGCTTACAATGAAATATTTTAGATAATTATGCTTTCCTGCAGTTGACAAAATTATAAGATCATACCTGCTCAGCCCTTGAACCAGTATCTGTATTTGACTATGTTATATATATGCATTCACATGTAACATTATATATATATATATATATATATATATATATATATAAAATTCCTCAATTTTTCTCTCAATTTTATTATGTTACTATTTTGGTTTGCTTTTTGGAAACAATGAAGCATTGTGTTGCCTGCTTTTATTTTCATGGTCACCCTTAAAGCAATAAAAACTGATTTCTTTGCATCAAATCTGTAGCACACAAATTTTAGTTTGATGACAATTATCAGGGCACCTCTTCCCAGCATATGGTCTTGGGCTAAGATTCTACAGAGTGAAAGAAAGGTTAGATGATAGTGAGTAATTACAAGACAATATCTAGATTGCATTCCATTTGGATAGTAAGCTACATTTTAATGACAGAGTTGTGGACCCAAACACATTTTTTTATAAAAATATTTGCCTTGTGTTGTCATGTTCTGCAGTTCTCTTGGGACATCTCTATCTAGGTTTTCCCTGTCACTGAAAGATCGATGATTTGTGGACTATTGAACTATAGGAAAATGATGGTTGTCACCCTCTTGCAGTGCAGTCACTGACAATGAGGTTCCAGGACATAGAAGATATACTTTGTGTAGTTACTTTAATCAGTATACATGTTTTGGAGTAAAATCATCTTTAGTCTTCAGGGTGAGGATATCTTCAGTTCTACTACTACTACAAAGCATGTCAAGATTCTCACTACTTGCTAGAATTCATTGACCTAACTTAGTGATATACGAAGTAAGTTTTCAGATTATTATTTATTTGTGGTTCTTATAAAAATATAGGATTCATATGCTTTGGGACAGATATTTTGCACAGCTTTTCTAGGAAAATTTTATCCTGTTCTAGATCTTCCACCTTCCTTTAGTGGCACACACACGTTGAAAATTTAAGGATAGTTTCTCCATGGTATTATGTGCTCCAGCACAAATTGGTGTTATAATCCCAACATAAGTAAGTAACTTAATGACCTTTTTAGAAGTATCTTATCCAAAGAATTATATATAAATCATATAAATATTACAGGTTATGTGGTTTAACATACTAAGGTATGTGACATACTTCTGCTTTTTTTAACCAAACTTAGACTAATTTGTAATAGCCTACTCAGTTCACACTGAAACTATTTTAGCAGTATACGAATATACAATTATAAACTTGGTAACTTACAATTTTTAAAACAAAGAATACCAGTGTAATGTTTTTGAAATACTGACAAAGAGTAAAAGAATGAATAAGGCAGCTCTGAATTCATTATCAGACTTAGAATCTTGAGCAATATACCAATTTTCTATTTTACTTTCACTAAAAAGAAAATGGAACAATATTGCCTATTTCATAGTATTATTATGAGAATTAAGCTATGTTATCAGCATGAAACATTTATTGGACTTCCAGACATATATAGAATCATATAACAATAATAACTATTATTACTTATTATTTTTAAATTATACTTCCATTTGTACCCTCATCCCAGGCCCTTCATTAAGGAAAGACTGCCATTTGCCCATTTCTTACTCCATATCCCTGACTCTGCACGTATAATCTGCCCACAGAGACAACTCTCTGGTTTCCAGCGGTCTTTTCTCTCTTTCAGTGTGCTTCAAGCTCCCCACTGCCTCCAAGTTTCTGTCTAAATATGAAGTAGAAACCTGGAAACCTCATGCTGTACTCACATATCCTCCATGCTTCTGCTTTGTATTCTATTGCTCCCACCAAAATCTGGCCAAGAATGTACTTCAACGGCTGGTGAAGGATGGAGTCCAGGAAGAACAACGAGTGTGCATGGCATATTGCTCAGAGAACAACATGACTGATATGCAGCTAGATTTTTCAGGGAGCAACAGAAGATAAAGCAGAAGCTTTAGGATCAACTTTTCACTGTACTGCAATCTCTCTGATTGCAATAATTTAATCCTTACTACTCAAAATTTGATTCACTAATCAATTATCAGTCAGTCACTGGGATCCTCTTGGAGATGCAAACTCTCAGAATCCGATGATCTGGACTTACTAAATCAGAATCTGCATTTCAACAAGTTTCTGAGATGATTTTTAAACACATGCACTTTGAGAAGTGCTGGCCTGAAACACTTTGAGTGGCAGTGATCAATTTAAACTGTGCATGAGAATCACCTGGGATCGTCAAAGAAAATGCCTCCTGCACTCATTTGCAGACGTTCTGATTCTTAGTTTGGCTTTTATCCCAGAAATTCTATTATAAAAATCTGGTGAGTTCAGGCTGAGAGCCACCACTTTGGAACCTGCAAAATATCATTACATATAATGTGTGTCGTTCCCCGATTTTTTTGATTTTTAAGAGGTTTCTGCTATAGGGTGCGTGTGCTCGCCAGAAAGACAGAGAGAGACAGAAAGCAAGAAATCACCCCCCCAGGGGGGATGGCCATGCCACAATCCCTTCTCCTCCATTCTCCTCTTGGGGTCTTGGGCACACATGCACATGCCTCCAGCGTGAGTTTAAGTCACCGGGTCCAGGACTTGAACCACAGTTGACTACATGGGAGTCCAGCTACATAGCCACTACGCCAACTATGGGTCCCGTTCTCCAATTTTTTTACAGATTATATTAAACTTTTCTCTGAAAAGGTGATAATATTAAGTATCTATAAATCTATCTATACCTATATCTATTTATATCTATGTATCTATAGCTATATATCTGTATCTATATTTTTCTGTATCTACATTGCTATCACTGCCCAAGGGTAAGTGTTTAAAGCAGGGAAAAATACACTATCTAAAAGCTCCCAATTTATGGTTTCCCAAGTTCCAAAATTCTCTGAATTATAGATTTATTATCCTTACTTTTTTGTTTGTTTTGTTTTCCTCATAAGCCAGAGTGCCTGTGCACTCCTCAGAGAGGCAGAGAGGG
>NW_006160159.1:138457-159343 GCF_000334495.1 Tupaia belangeri chinensis
AGAAAGCTCTCACAAGAGGGATATTTCTCCATCTCATCCTGATTTGAAATATGCACATGTGCCTAGCATATTTTTCAAGATTTTGGGATCTGCATTCAAACTGTGTAGACAGTTATGTGGTATCTAGCTCCTTTAACCACTAGGTCACAGAACTGGCCTCTATTTTTACATTTTTCATAAGGAAACTGAAACTTCAGAAAGACAAAATAACTCAAGATTATACATCAAATAAGCAGTACCATCAACATACTGAACTCAGTCATCCCCTATGCATCTCCGATATGTACTCCCTCATCAATAGACCATCAACAGTACAGAAAAATAGTGGAATCATCACTCTCCACTCCTCTTTTGAACTAAATCTTAAATTTAACTCCTTTTCATTTTCTTCCATTTTCAAATCCACCATGTTTTACATGAATTCTTACAAACACTTCCCATTGCTCTCCTTGAGTATAGTTCCTCAGGTCTCCATTTCATATTATTTCAAGAGAAGCTCTGTGAAATGTAAATCACAACATGTCTATTTCTGTTCTCTCCATATGATTCTAGGTACTAAAGTCCACCATAATCTGCCACCTAATTCCACTTCCTTGCTTATTCCTTTTCCTTAGCTTGCGGTGCCTTTACACATCTTCAATGTCAGATATATTTGCTATTCTTGAAATTCTATGTCAAATAGTCCCATTTAAAGTCTGTTCAAATATGGTCTGGGCTTCTAAATTCATTGTGAATACTTAAAACTATGAAAACCGTTATAAAGCTGCTTATATTCACAGTCATGTTATAGTGGGTCCAGTATCTACAGAAATTTTTTCAGTATCAGAACTTACTTTTAAAGAAACAGTCTTCTCAGACCTAGATGTAGAAGAGTACTACATCCAGCATGGTTCACTTCTACACCCAGTACTCATTATGGGACCTAAAACAATGAATGTTTTCTGCCCTGATTTAAATTATTGTTACAAGTACACTTTTTTAAAATTTAAGAAGAAGGTGTTGTGAAGCAAGAAATCAGTAAAGTTTGTATTCTAAGATCTATTTTTCCTATACTTAATTTTTTGACATCTGTGAAACTGTTTTTTTTTTTTTTTTTTGAGAGGTTTTTTGACATAGGGCGCATGCATTCGCCAGAAAGACAGAGAGAGTCAGAGCGACAGAAAGCAAGAAATCACTCCTCCCACCCCCAGGGAGGGGATGGCCACATCACAATCTCTTCTCCTCTCAGGATCTTGGGCACACATGCACATGCGACTACATGAGAGTCCAGTGACTTAACCATTACACTAATTGCTGGCCCCAGTGAAACCATTCTTGAGCACTTAAAGAAGTGAGCTGTCTTGTACATTTTGGCCAGACATCTAAGATGGAATCACTCCATTCTGAGTAAGATTAAAAATCAAAGGAAAATAAAAGAATAACTATCTTAAGGCAAACACTTTGTATATTTGTCCTATTCAGTAAATACTAGTTTGATTAATGAATTTATGATTTATATTAGACCATATCCAGACTATTTTAAAGGAGAAAATAAGGTTTCCAAATTCCCATACGTACTATTTCCCTCACCTCAAAATCCATTTCAGGGCTAGTGGGTGGTGCAGTAGTAATAAAGAAAGAAAAAGCCCATGTGAGAAGGTTCTATCACTTGTGTTCTGAGGTTCCCCAGTAAATACCAGGCATGCATGCATACATGCCTATTGTCTAAGCTGGCTAAAGCTGGGTGATCTCCATATGAAGATTCTATAGGGTGTGGGTGACCGTCTCTATATATCTTTCTCTCTGTTTCCCTTTCTTGTGGAAGAAATAAATTAATTAATTAAGAAATGTTCTGCTATGTAACCACCAAATACTAATATGACCTTTAATAAGCTAAATTAATACTATAATGTGTATCAATATTAGATATATATTTAAAGGAAAAGCCAATTTTTACTTATTGAAATACAGCTACTTAAACCATGTTAATTCTATCACCAGATTAATTCTGTATTTACATGTATTTTTTTTTTTTTTTTGGAGAGGTTTTTGGTATAGGGCGTGTGCGCTCATCAGACAGACACAGAGAGACAGAGAGACAGAAAGTGAGAAATCACACCCCAGGGGGGATGGCCACGCTGCAATCTCTTCTCCTCCATTCTCCTCTCGGGATCTTGGGCATGCACACACACGCACCCGGCGTGAGTTTTAAGCCACCGGGTCCAGGACGCGAACTGTGGTCAACTATGTGGGAGTCCAGCGACATAACCATTGAGCCAACTGCTGGTCCCAGTATTTTTTAAAATGCATAGTTAAAAACACACAAGTTTTAGCAAAGTTGTTTGAATTGATTGTTTAGCTTGAACACAGAGGTTCATTTGATTTATTGAATTTGAGATCTTATTGGATTCTTATCTATTGACCGAATCACATTATATATCTTGATATTACATATACTACCTAGTTTGCATTTAACATAATTTGTCTCCATTTATTTGAGTGATTAAAGTGCTAAAAAGTTCCAGGTAAGTCTTAGAATTACATAAGTGTTATAATACATTTTCAAATGCCAGTCATATTTTTGGCACTATCATAAAAAACAATTTTAAGACCTGACACAAATTTGCTTTCAAACAACCTACTTTACATTTCAGTATTTTACCAAGAGAGTTCTGTGAAAAATTAGCAAGGTCTCTAATACAGAATTTAACTTCTTACTGGCCAATGGAATTCTGCAGTTCCATTAACACAAGAGCCTGACATCGCTGAGATTTATATTGCCAGAAACTTTCGTTTGATTTATAATCTGGTAATCCTTTTATCCTCCATTTATATGCAGTATAACTTGACGTAAGTGCAAAAATGCCTCTGCTAATAGAATTCACGAATATTGGACCAAGACATTTTTTAGATCATAAAGTTTCCCTGAAAAGGGGAAGAAGAAAGCTGGCCCTGGCTATGATGGCATGAAGGAATCTGGTTTTAACATAGTCTAATAAAATGAAACTCAGGTTAAAATTACTGATTTTAGAACTTTAGATAGGCAAAGACTTCTTTTGAGATGTGTCTGCTCCCTCAACTCAGCCTGTGCAATTATTTCACCAGTCCTGGAGACAGAAGAGTTTAGATACTTGTAATTTTTGTTACAACTCATGTTATAAAATTCTGTGGACATATCAAGGGTATGTATATAGAGAAAAGCAAAGAATATGGAATTGGAAGAAGGAAAATCCTAAACATTACATAGAAGCCTAAGAAAATTCTGTAATATATATATAAATATGATTTAAAAAAAAGAGTTGTGTCCACTTCCTCTAGCAAAAATTTTTAAATCAGACACCAACCAAGCCAAACAAACAAAAATAATAAAATAGGATTCCAAGATTTATATCCATTACCATCTCTCTCTTCTATCCAAACTCCCCTCCCTTTCTCAGTTCTAATATATCCTAATTTTTTTTTAACTACATTTTGAACTTGGTTTGGGAAATAATTTTTCTCACTTTGCCACTCAACAGTAAAATACTGTTTCTGTCTTTTGGCATTCATTCAAGTGCTGATTTTCAACAGGCATTATTTTATATGTATGATTTTTTCTTTACACATAACCAAGTCCTAGTTAAAAACTTCTTGGAGACATAAAATATGTATAATCTCATATACACACATGATAAATGCATGGAAAACTCAATTGAAATAGTGTAAGTCATTTTTAATGATGTATAGTAAGGTATCAAATGATATGGGGGGTGTTTGCCTTTGTGTTTTTACATATTTTAGAAATATTTTGCGTAGACATGTTTTATTCTGGAGTTTTAAAAATTCAAAAACATTCTTGTAAAGAAATAAACTTTGAAAGTACCTAGGTTAATGAAAAAGTAAGGAGTTCTGCCATTACTACCTATTACAGACTGAACTCTACTCCACTCCCAATTCATATGTTGAAGCTGTAACTCCCAATGTGACTGTATTGGAGACAGTGACTTTTAGAAAGTAAGATTAAGGGGGTTACAGGGGCAGACTCTAGTGTCCTTATAAGAGGAAGACTATCACTAGAACACCAGAGCTCTTTCCCCACATGTGCACCAGGGAAAGGCTAACAGAAAATGCAGCAAAAAGGTGGCCATTTGCAAGCCAGGAAGAGAGCCCTCAGTAGACATCAGCTGTGACACTCTGATTTTAGACTTTCAACCTCCAAGATGTTGAGAAATTAAATGCCTGTTGCAAAATATAATGATGATAATAATATAATAATAATGATGTGAACAGCCAGATAGGGAAAAGCAGTAAAATGCAGTATTTGTGAGGTAATCTCATATAAAAAGGTTCCAGATTCAAGTCTGAAGACTTCCCTGAAAGAGCCAGTCTGCCCATGGCCTGAGACTGATTGAAGGCTTGATTAATTGCAGGGGACGATTGTGGTGTCAGGGCCCTATTGAGGTGCTCGTTTGGCTCTCTCTCACTCATGGAAAAAAAATAATTGAACAAAAAAAATGTGAAATATACTGATTAGATCATAGGACAGCAGTTTTATGATGTTTCTTAAAATGTCATAGAATATATGATGCCATTCAATTTCAACTATTTTAGTATCTGAATTTCCTATGATTTTAAATATCACTATCCTACTAAAATAATGTCTTTGTTATTTTCATCATTTGATGTTTTATAATTTACTTTATATAACATCCTCAGTTTTAAATAAGTGGGGGGGGGGTCAAATATGTTTTAAGGAATGTTTAACTAACTAGTCAAAATATTAAAATATACTTTACAACCAAAACAGACTGAAAAAAATCACTCATCTCTACACTATATAGCTTCATAAATAGGATAGTAAATGTAGGTACTTAAATTTTTCCCCCAATTTCACTGAATTAGTAAGTGAATTTTATTTTAATAATCTAAACAGCAGACAAAGAAGGAGAGAAAAATCAAGGAAGGGAGAAAGAATGGAAAAGCAGAATGAAAGATGAAAAGAGAAAGGGTAAAATTTCTATTAACAATATTCAGCAAAATTCTATGCCCTGACTGAAATCTTGACACACTGTCCCTCTGGCTGATGAGAATATGAGTAGGCTTCAGAATGTCTCTGTTTTCAAAATGAGGAATGCTATTGACAGGATAACACACCACAAACACTCTGCCTAACAGTTTGAGCTGAATACAAAGCTTGGCATCATAAAAGTTGTACAATTAACTCTTCCTCTATTAAAATGTATATATTTATTATTAATTATTATTAAATTTCTTAATTTTAGAGTATTAGAGGGCAATGTAGAAATTTTGTTGACTCATTAGAAAGCCTAATGTGATATTCTGCACAAGGCAACACCATATTAAAAGGCTGTATTTATAGCATTAATTTTAAGTCTCCATTTGAACTGTTATATTAGAGAAGAATACAAAAAAGCTAAATCTAAAAGTTAAACTGAGAGCATTGCCTATTTAGTTTTTCCAATCTGCTGAACACACATAAGCTTTATTCTTCTCACCTCATATCTACTCTGCAAATTCACTTGACTCTCAACTTCTTTTTTATCTTTATCCATTGCCCTCTCTTCATTTCCTTTCTTTCCTTCCACTCTTTTAAATTTTTTTTCTTTTACTTCAGCCTAATATAAATAGATCTTCACATTGTAGCATGCTAGTTTTAAATTCCATTCATTTATTCACAGTGATGACCAAAGACAAATTATTAAATTTCTTTTTAAAGCAATTAATATTTTTGATATTTTCAAATTCAGTCAGGATGAATCAAATAAAATACTGGCTACATTTTATATACTCCTTCCTTATCTGATTGTACTAAGATAAAATTAGGAAGTTGCTTAGAGTTAACTTAAACATTATACAACATCATACTAAAAGTAATCATATGTGTCATACATTAGCATAATGCATTACTCCTTAATTTCTAGATAATGATAAACTCCATGATACAATAAAATAATATCATAACTACATTTAATTGTTCAGCAAAATATACTTAATTCTAGTAATGATAAAGAAATAAGTGTGTTACATTATATGATTGTACTATTCTGAGCAGGAAAAAGGCAGCTTTTAAAGCTTTTCTATTTCTTTTTTTTATTTATTCATTCATTTTTTTTTTAATTTGACCAGAGAGAGACAGAGGGTGAGAGTGGGAGAGAGAGGGAGTGAGAAAGCAAGCCACCAGATTCAGGACTCGAACCCCGGTTGACCATGTGGGAGTATCCAGCGCCTTAACCACCATGCCACCTGCTGGTCCCGCTTTTCTATTTCTTAACACGGAAAAATTTTAGTTACTCCTTGCAAGTATTATATCATCTGGAATTACAATGGCAAAGTAAGGGTTAGGAGAAAAAAGTTGTCAGCATTCTAAAGTTAGCTTAAATCCTTGGTGGCATGTTTTCCAAGATGTGTGTTTGTTTGTGTATGTGTATATGTGTTTAAAAATTCAGTGCATTCTAGAAAAGAATTTTTTGTATGTATAACCAAAATAATACTGAAATAGTTTATAAAATGTTCTCTTAGAAAACTAATTTCCTTCAAGTTAGAAACAATGGATTCATTCCAGAAAGAGGGAAGTGAATTAATGTAACTCTAAATATAATTTCAGGTGTTTAATATGTGAGAATATCCTTTAAAGAATGCAGTATAATTTCGAGAATTAGAACTACTTAAAGTCACTTTGAAAAAAAATATTTACAAGTTAGGAAAGTTAACTCTCTGATTCTCTTTAAATGTATAGCATAGTGACTGCAATCTTTGCTATTGTGTGGATAAAAGAATTTAACAAAAATTAAGCATCTACAGTGAAATAAATACACAATACACCTTTCTCTATTCTGTTCTTGCCTCCTTCCCTTTTGAGATGTATGTTGCCATTATTTTCAGAGATTTTTATATGTGTAAAAGAAATAAAAACATTAATAAGACTATCTTTGGTTCTAATAAATTATGTCTTCAAGAAAGTATTAAAGCCTTATGATAAAATAATCTAAGTTAAATATATTAGCTGTTCCTGAAGTTTCTGCTTATCTCACTGGATTTTTGACATCTTTTTAATAGATAATATTCCACATCATGAAAAGCAATTTTGTCTTTCTTTTTTATTGATTAATCCCCAGTGGCTAGAAAAATAACTTAGACATATCTCACACTCAACAAACATTTGCTAAATTAAAAAAAACAATCAAGTTTGGGAACCAGCAGTTAGCTTAATGGCTATGTCGTTGGACTCCCACATAGTCAACCGTGGTTCGTGTCCCGGACCCGGTGGCTTAAAACTTACTCCGGGTGCGTGTGCGTGTGTGCCCAAGATCCCGAGAGGAGAATGGAGGAGAAGGGATTGTGGCGTGACCATCCCCCCTGGGGGGTGATTTCTCGCTTTCTGTCTCTCTGTCTCTCTCTGTCTGTCTGGCGAATGCATGTGCCCTATAGCGAAAAACCTCTAAAAAAAACCCAACCAAACAAAAAAAAACAATCAAGTTCAAGTCTTTACACGGTTTGCTCAGTCCACTTTAATTAAATATAGTTTGGATTTGACTTGATTTTATTAAAAAATATTTTGAATAATAATGAATAATTATATTCAGTTTAAATTAAAACTCAAAATTTAAAAAAAAGTTGAATATAGTAGGAATTCCATAAACTCATTGGGAAAATGAAAATATTTAAATTAGTATACTCATTTCTGGAAACAAATTGAGTATCTAAAGTTCATTCAAATTATTTGTAAGAAAGAATAAATTATTATTATGGCCAATATGAAGAGAATGTTAACATAAAGTCAGTAAGTATACTTGTAATGCGGCTCGCCCAACCAATGTGTAGATATTATGACACTAAGATTTGCAGCAAAGGCTTTTCAGGATCTTCCAGTGGGGAGATGGGAGATGAAATCTCCAATCTGTCTCCAGCAGGGAGGCAGTCTTGAATATTTAAGACACTCTTCAGGAGGTCTCCAAGGGATGAGGGCGAACATAAGCAAAAGGAGAAGGTGGGACCATGCGATTGTGCTCAGGCTGCTTACACTACATGTTCAAAGAAACGTCAATGTTGATGTGATATGGAAGCAGAGATCAAAGAAATGACAACTTAATTGTGATATGGAGGTGGGGCTGTTAGTCCCTTATAGGTGGAAGAGTAGATTATTAGTCATGTGCAGATTCAGTGGAGTTTTCTCAGTGGTGTAGAACTGCTTTAGTCTGGTTAGGGGGCTGACCTCAGGTTTCTGAGAAACGTTTTGAACACTATCTCTTGTGATTCATTTATTAAAGATATGCTTTCTACAGAAGCAGTGGCAGGATCTAGTGATATATTAACTTACCTGTGTGTTTCCCTAAAGGAAAAAGGGTTTAATAGTTCATCATGGTATACTTGTTTGTGAGAATAAAGCTTAGATGTGGGTTCACTGACTTTAACCCTGAAAAAAAAATTCCCCAACTACACTCACTGTGCTAGAGAACAATTTTTTATGGTAATTTGCAAAATCGAATGATCAGTACAATTTCTGTTATTCAAAATTTGTAGAATACAGATGTGGAATCTGAGCTCATTACAATATTTAGTCTATTTGAACTCATAGGAGGAGCTGGAATTTGCTGTATATGCTACTGTGCTCTTATTTTGTGGCTTGTTTTCTTAAAAATAATTCTCTTATCTCCATATAGCAAAAGTTGTGTAGAAGAGGAAGAAGACAAGTCTTACCACATAGGGTGTATAAAGTTTGGGGTAAGCTTTTAAAGTCATAGAGCCTAGAAATTCAGGATAATCTTGATCTATGACCCTTTCACTTTAATTTCTAATCATGAAAATATTTGCTAGGAAAAAAGAGCCTCTGTCTAAAGTGGCAATTATTTTTATATTCATATATTTACCATGTAAAATAATTGGATGTCAGATGAAGAACTGCCTGTCATATTTTGCCGTTAAAATAATATATTTTTACCCACACCTGACCTGCCATGGTGAGTTATGGTAGCCTGTGGTCTCTCTGCTAGATTTTCCAATGACATTTTAATAGTACTTTTATGTTTGCCATCTTAAGCAGTACAGGCTGTTAAACTCAATTTGTTAGGAAAAAACATTCAGGTATAAAACCAGATAATCTGTAACCCTTTGGAATCAAAAGTCACTTTGCCAAAATATTTTAACATGCAAAATTGCTTCTTGAAAGATGTTTGCCATGATAAAATGACAGAAAACTACATTTACATTATAATTATAACTGACTCATGGTGCTAAGTTTTTATAATTTAAAGGTATTCTCAACTCTGACAGCCCTTCCATGCCTTCCATGTTGAATTATGCATCTCAGGCTCTTAAATAGTTCTGCTGGCACAAGACAGCTGAGATGAAGTTGTCTTTCTAAAATAATTGCTCCATGGAGCATCCATTATACCTTCAGAAAAAATGTATTACTTGACTTCTACAAATTATAGACTAGCCTATAATGGGTATTTTTGACAGCTATTAGCTTAAAAAAAATCTGAACAGTAAAATGAGTATTGATATCAGAATGGTGTGCCGTGCATGTTAATACCAACCTTCTCTGTACTTTCCTGCTAAAGCATGACGTAATCATTAATTATGATAATATTGATGGAATTGCAATCCTGTTAAAAATATATTATTGGCAAAGTATGTCATTTTCTTACCTGTGAGATAAAAAGAATTAATTGGATATTTACAGAAGATTTTGAATACACTTTCCATGTTTAATAGATAAAGAATTGATTCATTTATGGTAATGTTGTTTTAATTTATAAAATTATTAATGTATTTTTGAAGAATGAGTAAGATAATAATCCAATAAATATAAAGATAATATTTTCAAATCCCTCTTCAAAGTATTGAACACTGAAAACATACAATGTATCAATAATTTGTTAACTATTCTTATTTCTTATAAAAAATTGCATGTTTCCAGTTTTTAAGCAGTTACAACTTCTCTAATAAAAACTCTTGCAAACACCCTTGCAGGAACATTATATCCCACAGAACAATAATAACAGCATTATTAAACTCTGTAACAGAAAGAGTAATAAAGAATAATAATAAAGGTCTATTTTATACTGTTTGTATTTGCACCAATTGCATGCTATTATGTGAAAAAATCTTTGATTAAATTTAGAGGAATTCTGTGTACATGTATTTTTCTATGGCATATAAATATGAGGTAAATATTTCTTAAGCCTATCACATTGCTAGGAGTCAAGAAAAATTTAAAGGGCTACAGAGGAAGATATGACTTAGGTTCTTACTTTTTTTTTTTGGAGTGTTTTTTTTTTCTTTTTTCTTTTTTTTCTTTATTGGGCGCGTGTGCTCGCCAGAAAGACAGAGAGAAACAGAGAGATAGAAAACGAGAAATCACCCCCCAGAGGGGATGGCCACGCCGCAGTCCCTTCTCCTCCATTCTCCTCTCGGGATCTTGGGCAGACACGCATACATGCCTGGCGTGAGTTTAAGCCACCAGGTCTGGGACTTGAACCTCAGTCAACTACATGGGAGTTCAGTGACATAGCCATTACTCTAACTTCTTGTCCCCTTACTTTTCTTGTATATAAATACTTCAGAACCAGAGACACATGTACACATACTTAGTATCTAACACCTAAGAATAAAAAAAGCTAGAATATGTGATTAACTTTAGGTTAATTGATACATCAATAAAAGATGTAGCAACCATTCTACTTTGCCAAGATCTGATCAAAGTTATCAAGCACATCTATTCCTTATTAACCATATCATGGGGAGATAATCCCTACATATACGGTCAGACCAAAAGTTACTCAGGTATATGATCTCTCCAGATTCCGTTGCTTATAAATTTATCTTCACTTTCAAGTTCATAATGCAAGGATAGTTCTTGTGCTAAGTTCCTGAACTCCATTTGTTACATGTGGAGGCTCAAGCTGGATGGTGAGAATGAGTAGGGAGATAGATGGAAGTATGACCATTCAGTGTGCATTTCCAATTCTCTTTTATTACTTTTTCATCTCTTGTTCAAATGACTTTGGGAGGCTATAGCACTAGATTAAGAGATAGAAAACACTTATTAAACAAATCTTTAATAGTTATTCTAAGATAGTAAGGGTAGGAGGAAAGAAGGAAGCCAAAAGTGACTCCCTAACACCTTCTCTACCTTTGCCAGACCTTTTATATGGGCTCCAAGGGATAGCATCCTAACTAGAGAAAAATACCCAGTGTTGGGCTTAATAACTTACAATAAGATGATCACAGCTGTTATGACAACCTAAGTTAAAATTTATTTTACATATTCCTAGCAATACTGATATTATACAATTCAATTTTAAAACACTTTTTCTTTTTAAAGTTTCTTACCAGAGAGAGAAAAAGTGAGAAATCACCCCACAGAACGATGGTTAGGCTGTAATTCCTTCTCCTTCCTTATCCTCTCAGGATTTTGGACATGCATATATGTGTTCCCAGTGTGATTTTCAAGCTGCCAGTCTGGTACTTGAACTGCGGTTTGTCGTTAGGGAATCCAGAACCTTAACCACCACATGATCTGCTGGCCCTCAGTTTGTATTTCTTTTCTTTTTTTTTTTTTTTTTAATTGGGAAGACTATCTAGTGGCAGATACTGTGTACTATCAAGAACATATATGAATATGAAATATTCTTTTAAAAACTTGTGCCATTCTCATATTTATTACAAATAAAATATGTATTTTATGTGTGACATGTATATATATTATGTAAAATTATAATAATCTTTGAAAATGTAGCAAAATTTTTTGCTTTTCTATAACTTCTAAGTTTTTACAATAAAAATAAATTTTAAATTTATGTATACAAACAGTACAAAAATCTATTCTTAGTGTAGTTTTTCAAATACCAAATAAAGATTAAAAGTTTAAAGTACTTTTTATTGATATCTTGACACTTTGCATCCCTCTCCAGTGGCCTATGCCCAATAACTCAATGTTTTCCCAGATTTAAGTAATGTTAATTGTTAATGAGAATCTCCTCTTCTTCCACCTCAAGACTTTTATTTTTTACGTGTGTTCTTTACTATGTGTGCGAAGAGTTCAGGTAACCTACTTGTCAGTAAATGTCTCAAGACAGAGAAAAAAAAAATTTCTGCTCAGCCTCCTTTCAGAAAGATGTGTGGTATCCTTCTGGCTAACCAAATATTGTCAAAAGTCATTATGTTGGGCTTTGGAAAAAATTCTTAAAAGTTGGAAACACCTATGAGTGCGTATTTCCCTTTGCCTGTGGTCATTCTTCTTTTCTTGCCTAGAGATCTGTCAAGATTTTTGGAGTAGAGCTGGAAGGTGAGTTCAAAGAGCCTGCCTTGGGAACACAAAGACAAAAGATACACCGGAAAATGGAGAAAAAAACAATAAAGAGAAATACACCAACCAACACAACTGGATTCCTTAAGACACTGTTCTGATAACAGATGTTCTTGTTATTTACATTTTTATTTCTATGTGACAAAGTTAGTAAGCTTCTACTTACAGTTATTCATGTTTTCTGTTTTGAGAAGTTGATCTGAATTTCTAGTTGACAGTAGCTAAGTATATTTAAGAACATAACTCTGTTTCTTATTTTACATGATATAATAAAGAATATATTAGGTTTCAAATCATTTTTATTCATTTAATGATATTTTTAATATATTTTAATTTTAGTACATATAAACTTATTTTAACTTCAGTGAGTTAATGTATTAATGAAATATCATTAAATTAGCTTCATAATATTAATAGATTCTTAAGTGACATATTTGGTTATTGAAGTCAGTTCAGAAATTAATATCTTTGTACATATACTTGTATTTCCAAAGGCAGATAAATAGAAGTAAAATTCTTAGGTTGGAGGATATATGTATTTTGAATTTTGGTAAATATTTTAGAAAATCTTAACTGTTTTTCCTAATATGCTATCTTTCTTTCTACACTGATTATTATCACAGATCTGTTTCTAAAAATTATTTAATTAAACATTTAATTAATTTATTTAATGTTATTTAATTTATTATTATTATTTTTTAGTTTGACCTGACCAGAGATGAGCAGAAAGAGAGATCTTAATACATTTTCCTTCTTGAGCCTTCATTTTTCCATAAAAATATAAAAATCATGATATTCATACTAAGATTTGCATTATATAAATGGCTTTATGTATAAAAAAATAAATTATTTAAATTATGATGAATTCTTAAATTTTCTCTGAAATTTTATATGATTATTACAATTAATTGAAATCAAATTATTTTATAACATATACAATAATAGAATATAATTTATAAATTGATGTATTATTATGTACTTTTATTATTGTAAAAACAACACATTTCAGGGGCCAATTGGTAGTGCTGCAATAAAACATAACAGTCTGTGAGGTTGACACACAGAGAAGGTTGCCATTCCAGTCCAGAGACTACCTGAGTCTGCAGGGCGTACATATGTCCCATCTGGGTTTTCTAAAGCTGTGGGTGGATTGCAGTGTTCAGACCCTGATGAGAGTGTTAGTTCCTTTTGTTTCTCTCTGTTTCTCTTATTCATGGAATAAATAAACTTAAATAAAACCTCAGTGTGCTCGCCAGAAAGACAGAGAGAAACAGAGAGATAGAAAACGAGAAATCACCCCCCAGAGGGGATGGCCACGCCGCAGTCCCTTCTCCTCCATTCTCCTCTCGGGATCTTGGGCAGACACGCATACATGCCTGGCGTGAGTTTAAGCCACCAGGTCTGGGACTTGAACCTCAGTCAACTACATGGGAGTTCAGTGACATAGCCATTACTCTAACTTCTTGTCCCCTTACTTTTCTTGTATATAAATACTTCAGAACCAGAGACACATGTACACATACTTAGTATCTAACACCTAAGAATAAAAAAAGCTAGAATATGTGATTAACTTTAGGTTAATTGATACATCAATAAAAGATGTAGCAACCATTCTACTTTGCCAAGATCTGATCAAAGTTATCAAGCACATCTATTCCTTATTAACCATATCATGGGGAGATAATCCCTACATATACGGTCAGACCAAAAGTTACTCAGGTATATGATCTCTCCAGATTCCGTTGCTTATAAATTTATCTTCACTTTCAAGTTCATAATGCAAGGATAGTTCTTGTGCTAAGTTCCTGAACTCCATTTGTTACATGTGGAGGCTCAAGCTGGATGGTGAGAATGAGTAGGGAGATAGATGGAAGTATGACCATTCAGTGTGCATTTCCAATTCTCTTTTATTACTTTTTCATCTCTTGTTCAAATGACTTTGGGAGGCTATAGCACTAGATTAAGAGATAGAAAACACTTATTAAACAAATCTTTAATAGTTATTCTAAGATAGTAAGGGTAGGAGGAAAGAAGGAAGCCAAAAGTGACTCCCTAACACCTTCTCTACCTTTGCCAGACCTTTTATATGGGCTCCAAGGGATAGCATCCTAACTAGAGAAAAATACCCAGTGTTGGGCTTAATAACTTACAATAAGATGATCACAGCTGTTATGACAACCTAAGTTAAAATTTATTTTACATATTCCTAGCAATACTGATATTATACAATTCAATTTTAAAACACTTTTTCTTTTTAAAGTTTCTTACCAGAGAGAGAAAAAGTGAGAAATCACCCCACAGAACGATGGTTAGGCTGTAATTCCTTCTCCTTCCTTATCCTCTCAGGATTTTGGACATGCATATATGTGTTCCCAGTGTGATTTTCAAGCTGCCAGTCTGGTACTTGAACTGCGGTTTGTCGTTAGGGAATCCAGAACCTTAACCACCACATGATCTGCTGGCCCTCAGTTTGTATTTCTTTTCTTTTTTTTTTTTTTTTTAATTGGGAAGACTATCTAGTGGCAGATACTGTGTACTATCAAGAACATATATGAATATGAAATATTCTTTTAAAAACTTGTGCCATTCTCATATTTATTACAAATAAAATATGTATTTTATGTGTGACATGTATATATATTATGTAAAATTATAATAATCTTTGAAAATGTAGCAAAATATTTTGCTTTTCTATAACTTCTAAGTTTTTACAATAAAAATAAATTTTAAATTTATGTATACAAACAGTACAAAAATCTATTCTTAGTGTAGTTTTTCAAATACCAAATAAAGATTAAAAATTTAAAGTACTTTTTATTGATATCTTGACATTTTGCATCCCTCTCCAGTGGCCTATGCCCAATAACTCAATGTTTTCCCAGATTTAAGTAATGTTAATTGTTAATGAGAATCTCCTCTTCTTCCACCTCAAGACTTTTATTTTTTACGTGTGTTCTTTACTATGTGTGCGAAGAGTTCAGGTAACCTACTTGTCAGTAAATGTCTCAAGACAGAGAAAAAAAAAATTTCTGCTCAGCCTCCTTTCAGAAAGATGTGTGGTATCCTTCTGGCTAACCAAATATTGTCAAAAGTCATTATGTTGGGCTTTGGAAAAAATTCTTAAAAGTTGGAAACACCTATGAGTGCGTATTTCCCTTTGCCTGTGGTCATTCTTCTTTTCTTGCCTAGAGATCTGTCAAGATTTTTGGAGTAGAGCTGGAAGGTGAGTTCAAAGAGCCTGCCTTGGGAACACAAAGACAAAAGATACACCGGAAAATGGAGAAAAAAACAATAAAGAGAAATACACCAACCAACACAACTGGATTCCTTAAGACACTGTTCTGATAACAGATGTTCTTGTTATTTACATTTTTATTTCTATGTGACAAAGTTAGTAAGCTTCTACTTACAGTTATTCATGTTTTCTGTTTTGAGAAGTTGATCTGAATTTCTAGTTGACAGTAGCTAAGTATATTTAAGAACATAACTCTGTTTCTTATTTTACATGATATAATAAATAATATATTAGGTTTCAAATCATTTTTATTCATTTAATGATATTTTTAATATATTTTAATTTTAGTACATATAAACTTATTTTAACTTCAGTGAGTTAATGTATTAATGAAATATCATTAAATTAGCTTCATAATATTAATAGATTCTTAAGTGACATATTTGGTTATTGAAGTCAGTTCAGAAATTAATATCTTTGTACATATACTTGTATTTCCAAAGGCAGATAAATAGAAGTAAAATTCTTAGGTTGGAGGATATATGTATTTTGAATTTTGGTAAATATTTTAGAAAATCTTAACTGTTTTTCCTAATATGCTATCTTTCTTTCTACACTGAATATTATCACAGATCTGTTTCTAAAAATTATTTAATTAAACATTTAATTAATTTATTTAATGTTATTTAATTTATTATTATTATTTTTTAGTTCGACCTGACCAGAGATGAGCAGAAAGAGAGATCTTAATATATTTTCCTTCTTGAGCCTTGATTTTTCCATAAAAATATAAAAATCATGATATTCATACTAAGATTTGCATTATATAAATGTCTTTATGTATAAAAAAATAAATTATTTAAATTATGATGAATTCTTAAATTTTCTCTGAAATTTTATATGATTATTACACTTAATTGAAATCAAATTATTTTATAACATATACAATAATAGCATATAATTTATAAATTGATGTATTATTATGTACTTTTATTATTGTAAAAACAACACATTTCAGGGGCCAATTGGTAGTGCTGCAATAAAACATAACAGTCTGTGAGGTTGACACACAGAGAAGGTTGCCATTCCAGTCCAGAGACTACCTGAGTCTGCAGGGCATACATATGTCCCATCTGGGCTTTCTAAAGCTGTGGGTGGATTGCAGTGTTCAGACCCTGATGAGAGTGTTAGTTCCTTTTGTTTCTCTCTGTTTCTCTTATTCATGGAATAAATAAACTTAAATAAAACCTCACAATCCAGTACAAGCCTGTGGCCTAGTGGTTAAAGCTTCTAGTTCCCACACAGTCATCCACACAGTTCAAGTCTTGGACCAGGAGGTTCAAAGAACATGCCAGGCACATGTGCATTCATACCAAAAGCCCAATAAAAGGTCAAAATGAAGGAATGCTTTCTTTCTTTCCTTCTCTGGCAAATTTTTCAAAAAAGATATCCTATTTTACAGATTTTTATTTTTTTTTGAGTTTTGCTCTGGGGCACATGTGTCACTTGCAGGAGAGAGACAGACATAGAGAGGGAAGGTGAGAAATCACCACCCCACCCCTGCCAGGGGAGTCAAGATCACCACACTGCAATCACTTCCATTCCCCTCCTGTGATTATGGACAGGCATGCGCATGTGCCCAGAGTGATTTTCAAGTCACCTGGTCTGGAACTCAGACTGCAGTCAGTCATTTGGGATTGCAGCTCCTCCACCACCTGTCACCTGCTGGTCTCCAGACTTTTAAAGATATAGAGAAGTAAAAAGATCCTAAATTCTTTTGAGTTAAAATCATTGTTAAATTTTGATTATAATTTACTGATGTTTTTTAAAGATCATTTTTAAACAAAATTAGAAACATATTTTGTGCCTTGTTTTATAATCTTATTTTTTCTATATTATACTTGATATTGTTTTTGAAATTTTCCAATCATAAGAATAATGTATATATGTTTCTAAAGGGTAGCACCATACAGGAATATAAATCAAATTTATTATTCCTTTCCTCTAAAAAATTCTATTTCAATTTTCAATGCATTTATAGAAATTTTCTCTTTACATATACATAAACATTGAGAGGAACATAATACATATTCGGTTTGCACTGTGATTTTAATTTACAATCTATTTGGACTATCTTTCTAAATCATCATTGAGATCTATTTAATTTCTTTTCAAAAACCACCTTTTTTTTCTTTTTTAAAATTTTATTGATGGATTGATTTTTACATGTTTCCACATTTACTTTACATATCAAAAAATTTTAACACATACTCCAATAAACAACTTTCAAAATTTCAAAATACTGAATTTTAAAGATAATGTACAAAATATTTCTTATAATATTGTATAATTTTTTTGTGACTCTGTTACAACAGAAACAGTATGACTTTAAATAATTTTTGAGAAAATATTTGCATGTCAACTATTAAAATAGTTGAAAAGCAAATGCCCAGCACACTAGTCACACATAAACCTTCTCAATTCAGCCCTGCCCAAGTATTCTGTGATATACCATCTTCTAGCAAAGATCAGTCTCTTTTTCTTCCTTCAAAGTCTTTCTCAAAATAATCCTCGGGTGTGGTTGCTCTTTTGCAATCTCTACTGATTAGAATGCTGGGAGAAAAAGTCCAGATTATATTATGTTATAAATTCTTTCATATATCTTCTCTAATCCTCTCAGCCAGGAAAAACTATTTATGGCACCAGGCCATCTTTCTAAGAGCTTCTGTTAGCTTACTTGAGATTCACCTTAGTTCCATAGTTTTCTGATTAATATTCAGATATGACATTCCAGGCAAAGCTCTGTCCAATAATGAGTATTTCCAATTTCTGAATCAATGCAACAAGCATTATTGAACTTATGCAAATAACCCTTCTGCCACAAAATAAGAATATTCCCAAATATTTTCCAATTCCGGAGGGTCAGGAGGGAAGAAAAGTATATGTTTCTATTTAAAGAAACAAGAAAAATATTTTAACATATTGATAAACCTATCAACAACTCAAAAGAAAGTAAACTGTTTAAATTAGAAAAACAAAGGACAGAAAAAAATCAGTAATATTTTACTCAAAAATCATAAAATTCCACCTATTATTTTATTATAAGAGGATACTATTGTCATGAAGCCATTACTTTAGTGCTGAATATTTAAAATGCTTCTATTGTCGTTTTTGATATCACCAACAATGTCCTTGTGAACCTCCTTATATTTTATCTTTGTGCACTGGTATCAGAATTTCTGTAGGATGAATTCACAGAAGTGGAATTGCTGATACAAGGAGCAAATATAGTTATAATTGCCTTAAATTTTAATGTATTTTTCTCCAGTATGTTTGTAGTAATGTACATGCCTTCAAACAGAATAGGAAAGGACCTCTTTTCTATATATTGCATATCTTTAATGTTTTCTTAAAGTTTTAGCCTTCCAATAGACCAAAAATAAATAATTTTCTCATTACTAGAAATCATCCCTTTGTTTTAGACAGGTGGATCTTTGTAAATATTCTTTGAATGTCCAGGAATTTGTCATTTTGGTAGGAGGTGGATACTGGAACACAATTTGTGACTTTGATGGAATTATTAATGATGCTAGTGTACATTTGTCTAGTTTACAGTGCAGTGGGGGGAGAGTTGGGAAAGCTGCTCACATGCTATATATATCTGCGTGTGTGTCTGTGTGTGAAAGGGAGAAAGGGAGAGAGAAAAAAGGGAGAGAGAGATACATATATACATGTATACCTGTTTACAGAGAGAGATACAGACTTAAGTAAGATATACTTCCTGACTCAAGTTTATACACACCAGAAACAAAATGAGAAGTTTCCAGGAAAAGAAGATATTATATCAATTCAGAGGAATGAAAAAAGGTTCATTAAAATAATAACATTTTGAATATCCCAATGAGATAAATTGAATTGCAATTACAATACAGCAGTTGAAAATTTTGAGTTTTATTTTAATCAATATATTAATATCCAGTCATTAAATGGTTTATGATTAAAATGATTAAACTTTAGGGTAGAGGGGATTAAGAGGAAGGCCAGAACTAGAGACGATTTTTGCCTAGGTATAAGCAACCAGGGGTAGTGCTATACCTAAGAATCAGAACCATAGAGATGCTTTACTGCCTAGGTACAAGCAGCCAGGGGCAGTGCTGTACCTAAGAATCAGAACCGTAAAGATAATTTAGTAACTAGGTGCAAGCAGTCAGGTGTCTTGCTACACCCAAGAATCAAAACTATACATAATAATTACTATCTAGGTGTAAACGATCATGGGTACTGCTACATCTAAGAATAAGATTTTATATATAAACATCCTAAAACGTACTTTAAAGCAAAAAGGTATTCAGGTCACTAAAAATCAACTCACAATATTTTTGGACTTTGTTAAAAAAGTCAGTCCCTGGTTCCCAGAAGAAGGAACTCTAGATATTGAACACTGGGAACAGGTAGGAAAAAATATGATAGATTGGTATCATAAAAATGGAGGAGCCAACATGCCTATTTTTGCTTTCTCCCTATGGGGAACTATTAAACATGCCATGTTTTTGTCAGATGGAGGCACAGACCTCAAGTCTCGGCCTCCTTCATATTCTACTCTTCCTTGGGAAGAACATAGCCATAGTGAGCCTGTTGCCTTAAAACCCAAACCACTGACAAAAGAACACTCAGTTACAAAAGTCCCTTCGGCACCTGTCTTCACAAGTGAAAAAGGCTCCCCTGATGATGAGTCCAATAGTAACAAAGAACATCTAAGTTCTTCTGACCAAGAAGAATTAGAGGAGTCTGCTGATGATTATCATAACAATTGGCCACTAGGACTTAAAACTTTAAATTCAAATAAAAATAAGCAGGTCTCTAAACCTGTGGGGTTTAACGCAGCAGTCAAAAATGCTTTAAAAGATGGTGATGCCAATTTTTGCTTCCCTTTATTATATCTTTTGGAGGAGGGGGAGCCAGAGTGGGAGATTATTTCCTATAAACTGATTAAGGAAATTAAACAAGCTGTGAAAGATTTGTTCCCACTTCTTCATATACTATTACATTCGTAGAAGGTTTGGGGACTCAATGTACGACAGCATATGATTGGACTCAAGTAATTAAGACATGTCTTCCAGGAGGGGACTTTTTACTGTGGAAAATGGAATTTAAAAAATTGGCAAAAAGTGAAATAAATAAACCTCAAAACAGGCTACTAGAGAGCCTGCACACAAATGGGAAAAGTATATCCCCTAAACAAACTCCCCTAACATTAGATATGATTATGGGAACAGGCTCCTTTATCACAGTGGCTTCCCAAATGATTATCCCCTGCCAACATTTAACAACCATATCATCTTAGGCTTTGCTGGCATAAAAA
>NW_006160159.1:162954-199762 GCF_000334495.1 Tupaia belangeri chinensis
GACTGGGAAGAAACTGAGGCAAGGCCCAGTTTACGAGCTCTCCCTTGTGTCCTTGAACTGGCCGGTATTCAATTTCTCTGCCATGAGTTTTACTGTTATTACTGTACCGTGTAAGGGTAAAACATCACCCCCAACCATTGCAATAAAGCCAATTAGTGATCTTGTAGGAATGTGGTTCCCTAAGACTGACAGGAGGATCAGGAAGTTTAAGACTCCCCCACCTGTCTGTTTTTAAGTCAAAATTAACATATAGATTAAGTTAGTATAAACCAAATTAGCATTAGAAGCATATGTAGACTGAGTTAGTTTAAGGTTAGTTTTACTTACATACCCCTTGTTAAAGCTACAGGCCAAAGTTAACTCACACTAGCAAAGTCAGCACATTCACCACATAACAGAGACTCAGAGATAAAACAAAAGAACTCACTAATTGACAAGACTCAACAAACAAAATGCAGGAACCCACAGATTTATTAGAGGAAAAAGCCTGGATGGGACAACAGAATAAACAAAGCTGAGGGCTCCACAGAAAGATTAACCATTTTAGCTGGGAGTTCTTATCTAAAGCAACAGGTAGCTTTCAGCTACAAAGAGTTTCTCATCTATGTGCTGTTGACTATGAAAAACTGCTAATAAAACATCCTGTGTTGTCTCCTGAGCTACAAGATCATCTTCCTTTCCCATATAAGATCATAGACTCACCCTCCATTGTTGTAATGTATAGATAGTCCATATATTAACTGTGTCTTTACTTAGCAAGACAAGATTTCCATCTAGGTCGTTGTAACCAGCAACGTTATTGCCCTGACCCGGGACTGAAGTTATCAAACATCCTGCAAGCCCCCTCTTCAAAAGACTCTTCCCAGTAATCAAGATCTAAGAAGAAGATACAGCAGACAAATGGACTTCCTCATCCTGAGAACTGTGATTGATTTTACCTGAGCTAACAAGACAAACAGCATGTTTTATAATTATTGCTTCCATGCTTTGTATACCCTGTTCCTTAGAGTAAATCTTTTACTGCCCCTCACCCATTTACTTGCATGTATCACATTTTCAATAAAAAGGCACGATGATTCCTAGCAGTTGTCACTCCTCAGAGAGCGATCTCTGGGAGTGTCCGGCATAGGACGTGCATGAAAAGCATCGAGGCCTCTGTCTTCTGTTCACCTTTGCAGCCTCCGTCAAGATAACCCACCCACGCCGAGGCTGGACCCCGGCACTTTAGGTTTGTGTATAAACCTAACCATTACATGCATCTCCTCAGCACTTTATTGACTATAACCAGCCAATCTCTGGTTGCCACTTTAAAGGAATCCTTAAAGACTCAACACATTAGACTACACGTTCATTGCACTCTTCACTAAGTGAGGAGAGGGCCTGGGAAGAGTTCTTTTGTTCATGATGAGCCTGCTATAGTGAGAAAATGTGAATAAGCATTGAAAGGGATTTTGCAAAATTTGGATTCAAATCCCTCATAGAAAAATTCTGGTGGAAATTTTGAAGTCATCTTATTACAATCATCAGATTAATTATCAACAAAATTACTACTCTGAATGCCAGGCTTTCTTCAACTCCCTGCAGCTCCAAGACTTTGGGTGTTGGGATTTCATAGTGCTTTAGCAATCTCTGCTTCCTACTACCTGGCATAGTCCCTCTTATCTATCCTTTCTTTTTTTGCACATATATACTATGTAATTTATATAAAATGTACCATCAGTTCATTTCTTTTTTGTTAGAAAGATTTATTTTATTTTATTTTTGGAGAGTTTATTTTTATTTTTTTATTTTTATTATTATTATTTTTTTTTTTTGCTATAGGACACATGCACTCACCAGAGAGACAGAGAGAAAGTGAGAAATCACTTTACCCCCCAAAGGACCAGTATGGTCATGCCACAATCTCTTCTCCCTCATTTTTTTCTTGGGATTTTGGGCATGCATATACACACACCTGTTGTGAGTTTTGAGACTCTGGGTCTGGGACTCAAACCACAGTCAGATATGTGGGAATCCAGTGACATAACTAGTACGCCATCTGCAGGTCCCAAATTATTCATGATTTTTTTTTTTGAGAGAGATTTTTTTCTACAGAGTGCGTGAACTTGCTGGAAAGACAGAGACAAAGAGAGAGAAAGTGAGAAATCAACCCCCCTGGGGGAATGGCCATGTTGTAATCCTTTCTCCTTTATTCTTCTCTCAGGATCTTGGGCAAACACACATGTGCCCTGCCTGAGTTTAAGCCACTAGGTCCAGGACTTGAACTGCCATTGACTATGTGGGAGTCCAGCAATGTAACCATTATGCCTTCTGCTGGTCCAAATGATTTCTATATGTTCTATTAAGTAGTTCTTTTGTTAGCATACACCTCTATTTCTCCTTTAGGATTTGTCACTGCTCTCATCCTCCCTTACTTGGAGATCAGGCTCTACATCCTACCTTGGAGACCTGCTTCTTACTGGTAGCTGGTACACTGGCCCCTGGCCTACAGTCAACTAATTGAATAATCCTAGTTGGGTTTTCTGTCTCAAATGATTCAAACAAAATGGGTGATTAATCACTGGAAGCTCCTCTCTGTTCAGATCTGGCCTTTGCAACTAAATGATGACTGAACTTCCCACTTTGCAGCCTTTAGCCTTGTTTTCCTGACTAATTTCCAACGTTGTTTCTCCCTTCTCCTGACAAACTAGAGACCTGACAATATCCTTCAAATAAATCAACTTACTGTTTGTTATTTATGATCCAAAGTATTCCTAAATTTTATCTTTTTATAATTTTTTCAGGAACTTACTATTTTTCAGTAAATTTACTCTTGTGAACACAGGAGATTATGATTGTAAGTAAAGAAAACTTCTATTGTAAAAGAGTGAAAATGAAGAGAGAAAAGTGTGGTGATAATAAAACTGTTTTACAAGACTACATCATTGCCAGCCTTTGTTAACTGGGAGGAAGTGCATATAATTAGACATAACTGATAGAAATCCACTTACTTAAATAGCTAGCATAGGAGAGACAATATTTATGAATTAACATTTGTAAAACATCATGTGTTCATACCACTGCACCAGGTATATATCCATTTTCAAATTTTGATATTTAACAACTGATCCTCTCTCCTTTTCTTTCACTATAGTTGTTGTATATGACTATCAGACAATTATTAGGGTGAATTAGATCATTCTTTTAGCAGATGTAGCTAGCCTGCTTCTATTTTAAGTCTATGTCCATCTCTAGAAGATAGCCTGAGATACATAAATAGAAATCAGTGAAAATAAAGTTAATTGATAGATATTTTCATGCTACTTTGTCTTATTCCTTACACAAAATGCTTAGGAATATGGGACCAAAGCGGTGCCTTCATTCTAAGAGTATAAGTTTCATGGAACCAGAAAAGCTTTGCCTATCTGCCCCACAATAAGAAGAGCATAATTTATTATAGTGTCTGGCTCATAGAATAAACTCAATGTTCATGTGTAGAAGAAAAGAGAGGGAAAAAAGAGAAAGACGGAATTATTTAGAAGGGAGATAAATAAAAATAATTTGTAAGGTGAGTTTTTGAACATCATAAAGTGAGAAAATTTTCTTTTTTCACATTATTTGATAAATTCTATAGACTGTATAGATTGTAGCACAGATTGACAGTAAAAGAAGCTTTAAAGAGGTTAAGATCCCTATGAAATAATTTCTAAAGAACAACATGTTATATAAAAATTATATATCTTACAAACCAAATGATCAGAAATCCAGCAGAGACCACTGTAAGATAGCTGAGCCTTATATCCCAGTCAGGTGTTGTCATTGTCTTACCACTCAATCTCCCCTCTACTGTTATCGGCTAAATAGAACTATCATTTCACTGTAGTATAATATGGGATGATACCTTATAGTATATTGATCCTCTGACTCAAATGTTGTTATAAAGTATCTCTCTAAATAGCTACCATTTGAGAAAACAAGCATTAAATTCTTGAGAGATGAGTCAATTAACTTCTATCAATTACTTCTATTAATTACATTGGTTCATTCCTCCCTCATACCTCTCTTCTTTCCTGTTTTTCTTTTTCTTCCTTTCTTTCTTTCTTCTTTATAACTTCCAAAAACTTTTTTTTTTATTTGCTACAGGGCAGGCTTGCTTGTCAGATTCACAGAGAGAGAGGGAGAGGGAGAGAAGAAAAATGAGAAAGCACTCCTTGGGAGGTTGACCATACTACAGTACCTTCTCCTCCACCCTCCTCTTTGGAGTTTTGGGCACTCACACACAGTTGGCCATGTAGGACTCAAGTTGCCTTAACCACCACACCAACTAGCTGTCTCCAAAAACTGGTTTTCATAGATATCTTTTAAAATTAGTTCTTGATTAAAATTAATTACCACTGATGACCCAATATGCATCTTACCAGTAAGACATAAAATCATTATACTTGTACTAACTCAGGACTATGCAGCATGAAATTCAGAAACACAAGGAAAATTGACTCATAAATCAAGTTGAGTGGGACAAAAAATCTGAGAAGGGATAGACATATTACTCTTCTCCATTCAAATATAACAAATATTTCTTGAAATATTCTACTGTGCCACAGAAATGAACTGGGCTCTGGAGGTATAAACACAGTAGACAATTTTGCCAATTACTTCGTTGATCCTTAATAAAACTTTTTAGCTTAATTTTTAAATTTATTTTCAGAGAGAGAGAGAGAGAGAGACATGGACACCTCCAACAGGTCTTCATATGTGATTGATCCCACTCTCAGTTTGCCCAGATCATAGGCAAACATGTGTCCTCCCTGCTCAGGGAAGTTCCTGGAAGTGAACCCAGCACTTTTCCCATGTGGGTAGAGTTGCATTACCACTGAGTCACTATCTGGTCCCCTTACTGGACTTTTAATTCCAGTATTCTTTAATGTGTTACCGCTAATCAACTTCTCACTAGAAATTTAATTTTTAGTATATCTCCCTAAGCCTCAATGATGTCTATGTTAAAATGGTAGCAACATACCTAAGTTTCCTGGAGTAATAACCTAGATTATATAAATGTTACCAATAATTACTGCTGATCCTACTTTGCATGAATAATGTCACTGAAGACAAGGTTAAACATTGTGTTTTTTCTGATATCTAATTTCTCTCTTCCTTTTTCATTAGACCCCGTAAACCCATTGCCTTTGCCAAACTGTAACATCAAGAGAAATAGTGTAATACTATTATGAGAAACTGGTCTTTATTTTTACAGGGAACCAAGTTTTCTGTTTGGTTTGGTTGGAATAGGAGAAGAGAAAGCAACTGTTAAACTAAGTAGCCAATGTAAGAGTTCATTATAACATTGTACTCTAACAAAATAAATATGCCATATTTCCTGAATAATACATGTATATAACATGTTAATCTTTTATAACACACTCCTATCAAGAAATAAATCTTACTAAGGCACAAAAAAGTTATTGTGTTTATTAAAATGGGTGAATCAATTTAAGCTTTCTTATGGTTTGTCAAATTTGTAAAATATTATATTTCTCTTCATACAGAGTTACATACTGTGTAGCTCAAAGATAATCCCTATGGTCTTGGCATATGTTACTTAATTGTCTCAGAAGGAAATGCCATAAATAGCATGCTGTCATACCCCACAGGCATTGGCTCATCTGTCACAGTGGGGGCTCCAGACAGGGTGAGGTGCTCTAAGACATTTCTTAGTCTATGTAAATCACAGCCATTACTTCTTACCACTTCCCAATTGGTCAATTATGTATAAACATGTGCTAATAAAAATTTGTCTCTGTGCCTCTAAGGTACACACCCATAAAGCTATGTGAGTGTGATAAAGTATAAGTGGCATACATTATTATCTGATCCAACTTACTTCATAAATTATGACCAAAGTGCTTCTATAGAAACAAAACTCCAGAAAAGCCTATAAAGTGAACTGCTGGAAAATTATAAAAAGACTGAATAGAAAACAATAATTTTCCTGTCTTTGTAACTTTGGTGACAGAAACACTAAAATTTTTCTAATATGAATAAGGAAAACTAAAGAATATATTAAATTTAATAGATGCTTTTTATAAGTATTTGAACATTTAATTGTCCTATAAAGTGAGACCATAAAAGTGAAAACTGCCTATTGTGAGTAATAATATAGAAGACGTATTCTTCAAAAATTTATCAACGGTGAGTTTTCAGAAGGAAATGCTTTTGAAATATTTAAATAATAATTATCTTATGAATGGGCCATATACATGCTGACTGGGGTGCTCCTGACCAAATTATACAAGAAACAATCATGTAAGTGTATTGAAATTTATGGAAAAAATGTAACTAGCACATTATGCTGGAGGGTATAATGGATTTAGTATTATAAGGCCTGAATTAAAGTCCTTACTGTGTTTGTGAGCTCCATATGACACAGGCATATTATTGAACTTTTCTGAATATCATTACTTCAGAAAAAAATTGCAGAATATTGATATCGCCAACCCAACTCATGGATATTACGAGAAACAAATGAGACTAGTGAATGCTAAAAAGTAGTTTTCAAACTTGAGTCATTATTATAAGTACTTTGATAGGAAATGGTACTTAAAAATATTAAAATATACTGAAGACTAGATAATGAATTTATGATAATCTTTTTGAGTGGTAGTAAGTATAACATGTCCGTTTAAATTAACTAGTGATTCATAATTGATTCCATAAGTACTAAATTATAAGAAGATAGTAGAATATGTTTGAACTGAATCAAAACTGGAGTGATAGTAATTGATTACTTATATATAAGGCACTGCATTTGGAGTTGTATTTGCCCTTGATAAGCATTTAATCAATTCATTAATCAATTAATAATAGTTTTATTGAGCTATAACTGACATTCAAAGAACTGCACATATTTAAAGTGCACCATTTGGTGAATTTGGACATATTCAAACCAGTGTGATAATGTTACTGCAATCAAGATAATATGCATATCATCATCTCCTGCCTATTTCATTTTGAGGGTTTTCTTGTTTTATAATATTTTGTTTTGGTGAGATAAACATTTAAAATAAAATCTCCTCTTAAATTATGAAGTAAGCCATATTATATTATTAACCATAGTCACTATTTGTACAGTAGAGTTCTATAATTTATTCATTTACCATAACTAAAACTTCAAATCCACTGACAAGCAATTCCTCCTTTTTCTCATCTTCCAGCCCCTGGCAACTGTGATAATATTCTCTGTTTCTGAGTCTGACTATTTTAAATGCTTCCTTTAAGTGGAATCATGAAATATTTGTCCTGTTTCTGGCTTATTTCACTTAGCATAATGTCCCCAGGTTCCTCCTTTTTGTCACAAATACCAGTATATATTTTTTAAAAATCATTATTTATTTAATTTTACTTATTATTATTATTTTTAAATTTGCTACAGGACACATGTGCTCACTAGAGAGAGACCAAGAGAGAGCAACAGAGAGGGGAAGTGAGAAAATAAACTGCCATGTCCAGGTCTGGGACTTGAGCAGTGGTCAGTCATGTGGGAGTTCAGAGCCTTAACTACCAGGCCACCTGCTGGCCCAAGAATTTCGCTTTTTTTTTCCACCTCCCCCCCCATAGTAAGAAATCATCCTCCCTCCCCCACGAGGGGGAGATAGCCACATCACAATTCCTTCTCCCCCTTCTCTTCCCAGGATCTTGGCCATGTATACATATGCGCCTGGTGTGATTTTCAATCCACCAGGTCCAGAAATTGAACCTCAATTGGCCATGTGGGAGTCCATAACTTTTATACCATCTGCTAGCTAGAGAATTTCACTTTCTTTATTTTGTGAGGTTTTTGCTATAGGGCACATGCGCTTGCCAGAAAGACACAGAGAGCCAGACAGAAAGCAAGAAATCACCCCCTGGGGGGAATGGCCACACCACAGTCCCTTCTCCTCCATTCTCCTCTCCGGATCTTGGGCATGCCCACATACACACGAGCCTGGCATGAGCTTAAGACACCGGGTCCAGGACTTGAACTGCTAACTTCACTAACTGTGAAGTCAATATTACAAAATTTACTGGATAATGTACATATTGTAAGAAATAAGGGCTTTTATTTATTTGAAGACTATTCTGCTTTCTTCTTCCTTTCCTTTCTTCTTTCCATCTTTAATTTATTTATATTCATTATACAGATGACCCCTCTACAACAGTCATTGTGTTCAATACTAGAGACAGAAATAGTCATCTGACTTTAAGCAGCTTTCATATGACACAAACATTAAAGTTAACAAACATACAAACATAATAGCATAACTAATATAAAAAGAAGCTGCTACAAAAACAGAAACAGTGTGGGTCACATTACTATTATGAAGTTTTGGGGCAGCATATTATTTACATGTGAGTCAATAAATAATTGTACAAAGCTAAGAAAAGAAAGTTATAAATACGTAAGAGTAGACTTCTATTTCTGAAAATATTAAAGATAAATACCCTAATAATATCTAATTTTACAAGTGTACTAAATCTAAATAAATCTTACTTCTTAATATGTTGCTGGTTTTGTAACAAAGAGGGAACACTGCAAGGATACTTCTACAGTGGATTCAAGTATGTGACTTCAAATGATATGTGAGGAAGAAAAAAGAAAATAGTTACCTTGAGGGAAAATGTCCATAATGGTGCAAGGAATCATTAATGTGGGATATATCTGAAGCCAGAATAAAGGGGACCTGTGAGCCAAACTGAAATGACTCTGGCAGAGAAAACAAAAGTATTTTTCAAAGTAAAGATTTCTCAGTGTATGCTCACTATTCTTACAGACAAAGTCAAGCAGTAGACCAGTTCCTTTATATCATAATGTGTGGATTAGAAGATAAGTAACCCTGAAAATGTGTTAACATACTATTTGAGAAATGAGGAAACAAAAAACAATGCAAAAAAGTTAAACAAATAAAATCTATACAAAATAAAAGTGACAGAGATTTTAGAAAGAAAGCAAGAGCAAGATAGAAGGTCACAAAGCAAAACTTTTTGCTTTGAGGAGTCTAGTAAAATAGGCAAACAATATATGAAGTTAACTAAGAAAAAGGAGAAGGCAGAAATAAACAATCTGTGGATCAGAAAATGAGAACATAAATTGTGTAATACAGTGAAGAAAAGTGTTAAACTTATACCAAGTAATTTGAACACTTTGATAAAATGGACAAATATGCGGGAAACTCAGTTTACTAAAACTGAATTATAAAAACAAAACAAATCCTACACCTAGCAATATATAGAAGTACTTTAAAAGACTATGTGGGAAAACCCCAGGTCCAGATGGTTTTACAGGCAAATTCTACCCAGTTTCAATGAAATGAACTGATAATTACAATTATATGCAACAAACAAGAGGAATACTTCACAACCACTTCTATAAGCCAGTGTAATCTTTATTCTGAATCCAGACAATGATAGCATGAGAAAACCAATTTGCAGGCCAATCTTGCTGTGAATATAGATCAAAAGTCTTTACGTTTGCAAGCCAAATCCTAGAGTGTATAAAAATGATTATCCATCATGAGTAAGTTGAGTTTATCCCAGGATTTAAAGGTTGGATTAACATTAGAAAATACATAATGTTAATTTACCATATAAAAAGATTAAAGGGGAGAAATGTATGATAATCACCACATGATAAATTCAAAAGGAACTTAAAAATGAATTTGATGATATTCAACCCCTATGTATCATTACATCTCCTAGCGAAGTAATCCATTAAAGGTATCTACCGAAAAGCCCTTGAAAAACACAGTTCTCACATGAACACATTAAAAGCATTTCCTCTAAAGTAAGAAATAAAGATATGCATTATCAGCACTTTTATTCAACTATATACCAAATGTCTTAGCCAAGACAAGAAAATGAACTTAATTAATTAATTATAGGCAAATTTTTAGAAAGGAAGAAAGACAGGAAATGTTATCATTATTTCCATAAACAAGCCCCAAAAATTTATAGTCAAATTATTAGTAATAAGAGTGTGTAGATCTAAGACACATGAAAAGTCTATGATATTTCTATTCAATAACAACAAAATATGTAATGTTTTAAAAAGTACAATTTACAATAGCAACAAAATACAATAAATTTCAAAAAAAGAAATTCTAAAACTTATGAAAAATTCTACAATTATATTAGAAAGACACTAAAACAGCAAATAAATGGAGAGATACATGTAGCTAATGGGATAGAATATCTCTATATTGTAAAGTTTTTTGTTTTTCTTCAATTTGACTTATTTATATATTGAGAACAAATAACAAATATTAAAAGTGTATTTTATTATTACTTTTCAAAGTTCACAACAGAGTGCGTGTGCTTGCCAGGGTTGCCAGGGAAAGAGAGAGAGAGACAAAGAGAAGGTGAGAAATCACCCCTCCACAGGGAAATGACTACTCCATAATCCTTTCTCCTCCATTCTCCTATCAGGATTTTTGGGCATGCTTACAAATGCTCCTGGCATGTTTTTCAAGCTGCTAGGTCTGGGACTTGAACCACGCAGATGGCCATGTGGGCTCAAGATGCCTTAACTACCATGCCACTGGCTTGCCATATGAAGAGGAAATTTTTAAAGTGACCAGGAGAAAAACAGATCCCAGTTAATAGTATAAAACATTAGATGAATTAAAGAAAATATTTAGTTATTTATCTATTTATTTGTCGTGATTTTTCAAGCCACTGGATCCAGGACTCAATCATGCTTGACCATGTGGGAATCCAGCACCTTAACCAACACACCACCTGCTGGGCTCACATTAGACTAATTTTTTTTTTTCTTAGAGATTATTTGCTATAGAGCATGTGTGCTTGCCAGAGAGACAAAAAGCAAAAAATCACCCCCCAGGGTAGATGGCCACACCGTAAATCTTTCTTCATTCTCCTCTTGAGATTTTGGGCATGCATGCGCATGTGCCCAGCATGAGTTTTAAGTGTCTGGGTCAAGGATTTGAACTACAGTCAACTTTGTGGGAGTCCAGAGACATAACCAATGCACCATCTGCTAGTCCCACATTAGAAAACAGAAAATGAGAAAGCACCCCTCAGCGGGTACAGACATGATGCATTTCCTTCTCCTCCATTCTTCTCTTAAGATTTTGGACACATACATTGACATGCCCAGAGTTTTCTTCAAGCCACCAGGTCTTGGACTTCAACCATGCAGTCAGCAATGTGGGATTTAGCAGCCTTAACCACCACATCACTGGATGAACCCTATAGGTGAATTTTTAAAATATACCTAATACAGGTGAATTTGTTTGTTTCTTCTGGATAGGGAAGATCTTCTTAAATTTGCCTGCAAATACATAATTGCCATGAAAATAACTTATTTTTATTTATTTATTTATTTTAGTTTTTGTCATAGGGTGTGTTGACAGAGAAAGAGAAACAGAGAGAGAAAGAGAGAGAGAGAAAGTGAAAGGGAAAGTGAGAAATCATCTCCTAGGGTGATGGCCATGTCACAATCCCTTCTCCTCCACTCTCCTCTTAGGATCTTGGGCATGTCCATACACGTGCCTGGCATGATTTTCAAGCCTTCAAGTCCAGGACTCAAATCTCAGTCAACCATGTGGGAACCCAACACTTTAACCCCAATGCCATCAGATAGCCCCAAGGACTGTTATTTTAAAAGTTAAAACCAGTTACAAAAAAGGTAAAAACACAAATTATAAAGGGGTAATCTTATGTATAGCTATTATGACTGAAAATAATATCTGAAATACAAAATATCTATTATACATCACTGACTATGAACAAGACAAACACCCAATTTTGAAAAGATAGAAGATATAAAAGGGTATTTCACAGAAAACGCAAATGGCCAATAAGCATAGGAAAATATATATATAATCTCATCTGCGCTCAGGCAGTTGCCTTAAAATTACCATGAGATATGATTATAAATAAACTTGACTGGAAAATTAAATAATCTGACAATATCTAAGGTAACTTAGGAAATGTCCATAGTCTCTGAAATACAAAGAATACTCTATAAATAAGTAATGTTTGTTTAATGATTGAAATGCAAACCACATTGAAGATTACTAATGCTCAATTTGATTTTATTTTTCCTATAGAAAATAGTTGGGAGAATAATGTTTACATTAACAAAAATAGGCAATTTCATGGGAAGTCAAATTTGCAGATAAATTCTCATGTTGGGGCTAGCAGGTGGCATGATGGTTAAAGGCACTGTACTCTTACAGGGTTGACTGTGGTTCAAGTCCTGGACCTGGCATCTTGCTTTCTGGCTTTCTCTCTCTCTTCTTCTCCCTCTCACTCTGTCTCTCTCTGATCAAACTAAAATGGGTAATTAAAGTTAAATAAAATAATTCTTTAAAAAAATTCTCAGGTTAGACTGTTTTTCTTTAATTGCCAGAGGGCTTATGAATTTATTGAAAGAGACAGAGAAATGCAGAAAGAGAGAGAGAGAAAGCATACCAATGGGCCATGGTCATGCTACAATCCCTTTTCCATTTCTCCATCCTGTTTGGATTTGGGACACATGAACCCTCATCTGCGGTGTTTCGTAAGACTCTGGGGCTGGGATTCAAGCCACATTGGGCCATGTGGGATCTAACTCCCTTACTCACTAGGCTATGAGACCAGTTCAAGCATTTTAAATGACCTTATTCCATGACCTAAAGCTAAGTGTTTGGAGACTTGAGTCTGGCATTTAATAAAGTGTAGGTCTGATCCACAAGGAGCGTTTGAATTGAATTGCCCTGAGTCCTCTTTCACCACAAGTCAGTACTAGGCAGTGTCCAAGAATATCACCCTCTGTTGCTTTCAAAAGTACCCCTTTTTGGATGGTAATTTATGTTGACAACCAGTTAACTCTTTCAGTCTATCATAAAATATTTTGATAAGGGCTCATAAATTTTGAAAACCTAATATACAGGCACCCCAAAGTAATAGACAAAAATACCTGCAATTAATCACACAAAAAATAATGCCAGGCTATTTTGACATGAAATGCTCCAGAGATGGTAAAAAAATACTAGTGATATAGTATGTAAAGTTATTTTTCTTTAAAATTATTTTTACTTTGGATAATAATTTATAATCACTTTTATATTAATTAATAGCAAGTAGTGAAAAATTATATTTTCTTTAGGAGCAAAGCCTTAAAAAAGTTCTATTGCCGGAACAGACAGATATTTCCTAATCCCAAGATGGTGTGCTAAAAATTTAGCTTGTAAGAAACATATCTCTAATGTGCATTCCAACACGACATGGGATTTTGCTACAATCTCTACATCCATAACTACAGAATATTGTGGTATAATGTATGATCCCATATTTGGTGGTATGAACTATAAAGACTTTCATACTAAGCGGTCCCATTGATTAACATGGACAGGGGAAGGAGGGGGCATTCTGACTGGATGGCTTCCATCTTTTGAAGCCATGAGAAATTGGTCCAATTTTCAATGTCAAATGTAGGCAATAATTTATTCAGACTTGGCTTTTGTTCTTTCCCACCCCTAACCTTAAAAGCTACAGGGCAATATTAGGCATTCACATTTATTGACATTCATCAAAGAGTATTTTTGGCGGCATGGTATCACAAAGACTAACATTGGCATATATAAAACAATGCATATGCAAGCCTGCAAAGAAAGGAAATTTGAAGGGAATGTCCATTTTATAACTCAGGCTGTATTTTCCTGGATCAAATAAAATTATAACGGCGCCACACATAGAACTTTTGCTGAAGGCCATTGTAAACCTTGGTTTACATGAGATTATATGGTCTTTTCACCAGGAAAAAAAAATTCTTTATGTATTAAATTTGCCAAAGTACTGAGGTAGCCTGGAAAGGGGAGAATTTTTTTTCATAAACCAATTAAAAAAAAAAAGAATACTTACAAAATAAGGCATTTAAATGTAGATGAAGTCATATTGCAGATGCTTCCATGACCTTATCCTAAGCTATAGGTTTTCTTTTAGTAAATATGTATATTGTGATTATGGTTGTCTATGTGATTAGCGTGTTTTAAAAAGCAAGTAGACATAACTGTCTGTTACACCAATTTAATTTTCAAATATCTTTATACCTGTTAATATGTAAATGGATCGGGATGATGAGAAAAATTGGTAAACATCCTTGTCACTCATCCTTTGCTGAGGATTAAAAATCAAAAGTTTCTACCCTTTATTTGAAAAAGAAAATTAATTTCCAAAATCTCATAACTTGCTGACTTTATTATACATTTGAGATCCTTTTTAAAAGTAAGATTCCGGGAAATTGAAAATTTATGTTACACCTGAGCTGATTTCCCATAGGGAACATCTGCATATTCAGAAATATCTAAATGTTTTACTAAATATTTCAGTCAGGGAGTATGATATTTTACTAGTGAAGGATTTTTCTTCTGTTTTTAATTGTGAATTAGATTCTATATACATGCTATCAAAACAAAATGAGCATGATAAATCAAATCAGCTAGTTGTTCCATCTCTGATAAATTTCTTGGGCTGTTATGCCACTGTCAATTGTAAAATAGATTATAATTCTGTCTTCAACCTGCTGTTAAACTGATGCAATGTCCTTCCTGGTATCACAACAGAGGGCACATGATGTCAGCTTGTCCTATTATTAGTGATGCTAAATGTCATTTTATTCAGGTAGCTCAAGAGACCTATATTTACTATTGTTTTCCCCTTGTGTGTTAATATGTAATCTGTGATATTATATACATTCTGAGTGTCCTGAACTCAAATCCACAAGTAGTTTTTAATTAAAAAATAAAATTTGTAATTTATGATAGAGAGAGCATGCACATGTATGAGAGAGAGAGCATGCAAGCTCTAGACAGTGTCTTGTCACACTGCAATCATGTTTCTCCAGTACTCCAACCTGTCAGTAGCCTTGGGAATGTCCATTGTGTTCCAGACTTACCAGCCAGGGATTCAGACCAGTTAGTACATGACCTAAACACAGCAGGTTAGTATGCTGCTCACCATGCCATCAGGCTGGGCCTCAGCAAGCCTTTCTACAATAATTTTAGCATCTATTGGCAATTTTTACCTGAAATAATCATGTATTTATGGAAGGGGATAATTTTCTATTTCTATTATTTCTTCTACATTTATTTGTAGATTATAAGAATTTGTTAAGAAAAGCCAATAACTGGGACCAGCAGTTAGTGTAATGGCTATGTCACTGGACTCCCATGTAGCCAACTGCGGTTCGAGTCTTGGACCCAGTGGCTTAAACTCATACCAGGCATGTGTACCTGTGTGCCCAAGGTCCCGAGAGAATAGAGGAGAGGGGATTGTGGCGTGGCCATCCCCCCTGGGGGGTGATTTCTTACTTCCTGTCTCTCTGTCTATCTGTCTTTCTGGTGAGTGCACGCACCCTATAGCAAAAACCTCTCCAAAAGAAAGAAAGAAAGAAAGGCCAATAACCACAAGTCACCTGTTTTAATGCTTTGTTTTTTATGCCAGAAAGGACACAATTGTCCTTTTTTTAACCCACATTTTGTAAACCATTTTTGACAATGTTCTATTTCAAAGCAAGTTGTCACCAATTTGGCTAATGAAATAACTTATTTTTTAGATGGGTGCTATGTATTTTTTTAATTTTTAAATTAATTTATTTACATTTAATCACATCTTTACAGCATACATTTCTTTTTCCAGCACAAATACTATGCATTTCAGTCAAACCAAAGAAATTACTCTATAACTTATTAGCAAATAGCTTCTCATTTTTTGTCAATTAAGCATACTTCTATTTTTTTCTATTCCCTTTTCCTTCTCTCCCTTCCATACTACCCTTTTTTTCCCATATTTTATTGATTCACAAAATACCTTAAAGTAAAAATGCAGACAAATCTGGAATCTAGTTACCGGTGCATTGTAATTTTCTTCTGAAGCATTTTTAAAATTAATTAATTTACATTCATTCCCTGAGCATTGTCATAGCATACAAAATATGATTTCCCATCCAGAATATACTGCATAGTGGCTTAATCAAACATATTATAATCAATAATTTTCCATTTCTAATTTTATATATATATATATATATATATATATATACATATATATTTAACCCCTATTTCTCACCCTCTGCCATTTCCCATGCCCCTCCCACACTATCTCAGGTGTTTACAGTTGTTTTTTAATTCCTTTTTTCCCCACATTTTATTGTTTCACAAAATTTCTTAAATAATCTAACTACTTTCAGTAGCAAGTTCAGCTGATATATATATATCTGTGACTACATGTCTGACTTTAGGCGTGAGACTGAGTAGAATGAATATACTATAAAGTAGCACCTAGCTGATGTTATATAGCTTACTATGGTCATTAAATAGGTATTTTTAGATATATGTTTTAATTTCAAAAAAAGCAGTTTTAGCTTTAATGAATTAAAGAAATGCTAAGGAACTTTGCCTAAAACTTAAAGACAGGAAACAGGTTAGGATTCTGTTCAAATAGTAGGTACATGAACCTATCGGCAGCTCAAGACACGACAAAAATCCTTAAAACTGGAAAACAAAGCCCAAAAGAAAATCAGCAATGTTTTAGTCCAAAATCATAAAATGCCATTTCACCAATTCAGTCTCATGTACTTTATCTTCTATTGTGGTTTGATCTTCCTGATTGAATTCTGGGATATAATATTCAACTCCAGACTTGTCCCTATGATTAAGTTGGCCATTTTCTTAGTTTTAACCTCTTATTTCTGTGTGTCTATATTTAATTTTCCTGATATAGCACTCCCTTAAGAACTTCTTGGAGATCTGGTCTGATGTTGGTAAATTCTTTCAGATTTTTTTCTTTTTTTATCTGAGAATATGCTTGTCTCTTATTCCCATATGAAGGATAATTTTGCCAGGTACAGTATTCTTGGTTGAAATTGCTATGTATTTTAAATGGCCTACTTGTTTTCTTAACACTTTTGCAGCTTCTAATAAGACATGATCAATAAGTTAGAAAACAAAAGTACTTAACTGAATCCCTGACAAAGAAAAAGAAGGAGAAGAGGCATAGAGGGAGGAGAAGTGGGCATGGTGGAAGGGATATGGAAAAAGAAGAAGAAAAAAGAATATTATAAAAACATTTTTTAGATAATTAGAAAAATTAGAATATTGATTATATAGTAGGTATCAAATATAATTATATTAACTCATTTCACTCATTTCACTTCCTTTTGTGAAAATTTTACTGTGTTCATATGAAATAATGCTATAGTTGTAGAAGATATATACTTAAAGATTCAGAGTTAGGTAGAATATCTTCACATTTTTAATTAACTTGTAAAATGTTTCAACAAATATGGTCAAACGTTAACACTTGGTAAACCAAGATAGAATGTATTTTCAGTACTTGTAAGTGTTTAAAGATAAAAGTTGAGGTAAGAAACATGAAAATTATAATTGGATAAATTGCTAATGAGGATAAAGCATACATTCACTAAGCAAATGGAAAATGATAAATGGATTTAAAAATACCTTTTCACCAAGAAACATTTCAAATTAAGGGAAATTCAGTTTTATGCATTCATAGACAAAGAGGTTAACAGAAATTCAATTCTAATGTAGCTAAAATCACATGTGTTGTGTAATCTAAATTACAAAAATAAGCTACTAGTAAAATGGAGAAAAGATATAGTTACTTCAATTTTTAAGTAGTAATCTGCTTATTAAAATATCTTTGTTATTGGAGCATCAGATGGCATAACGGTTACATCACTAGACTATGGGTGTAGTGTAGTTGAGGCACAGGTACATGAGTGCTCAAAAACTCAAGAGGAGAATGGAGGATAAGGGATTGCAGTATGCTATTCCCCCCCACCCCGGGGGGTGATTTCTTGTTTTCTGTCTCTCTGATGAGTGCATGCATATTATAGTAAAAATCTCTAAAAAAAATAAATAAACAAGAAAACTTTATTATTACAATTATCGAAAATATTAATGGACATTCTTGCCAAAGTATTATATTCATATTTCCTAAAATATTAACCTAATATGTTAAATATAATGGTAACTTTATAATTTCTAGCATAAAATATAAAGAAAATATAGGTCATTTAGATGAATATATGTATTATCAAGAAGGCTATAATACTTGGTATACTATGCTGTGTCTTTCTCATAATAGTACTAGAAACGAAGGGCATAAAAGTTCCTTTCATGTAGGTTTCAGATGACTGAGTTCCAGTCAATTAAGGTTTCACTCATTAATCTCATTCGTATTCTGAAAGACTTCTATAGGGGGGGATGCTTTATGATAACTTGGTAAAATATTAATGTTTATTCTCTGGGAAGAGGGAAGATGAAACTAAAAGCTTTATTCATCTCATCACTGAGATGATCTACCTATCAAAAGACACATATGTACACACATGCATATATGTATGCACACAATAACATACACACATTTAATTATACAATAACTGATAATGTATGGATTATTATCACTATTTAACAAATGGAAAAGCTTTAATATGCAGAAACTAGCTCAAATATGTTATTCTTTAAAAGTAACTACATACAATTTTTAAGACATTTAGAGTGTTCTTCTGGAAAGACTTCTTAATTTCAGAAGATAGTGATTGTCTAGATGACTAATCTACTTCCAGCTGGTCAAAGCAAGTGACAAAACATATTAACTTAACAGGAAGAGCAAGTGCAACAAGATAAATTAAACTTGGAATGTTTGAGGTATGAAAAAGAAATATATAGGCGTTTATTTTATAATACCACTTTAAAAAGTTGTCCAAATTTATTTCTGAATTCTAATTCTTCCATTTCAGAAGCATTGATTAAATTAAACTTTCTTAGAATTGATCATTATAAAGGTTGATTTTTTTTAATTACGAAGATTTATAATTAAGGAGGTAGAGACAACAGGATAACAGTGCATATTGGATGTGCTGGAAAATCAGAATGCCTTTGAAAATGAAAAAATCTGACTAAACTGTGCATGTCAATAAGTGGCATAATATTAACACTTCTAAAGTTCTCCTTTTGTAAATCCAACTAACTGTATTTAGACTTCTAAATAAGGAAATATCCTTCTAGGATGTTGCTATTTTTGTTACTGAATTTTATATTCTATTTTTCTTTTTTCCCTAGAGGATTCTTTCCTAAAAAGCATAAACACATTGCTAATCATATATATATATATATATATATGTATGTATATTGGATCTTGGGCATGCATGCACACACGTCCGGCGTGAGTTTAAGCCACCAGGTCCGGGACTAGAACAACGGTCAACTACATGGGAGTCCAGCGACATAGCTATTATGCCAAATGATGGTCCCAATTAATCATATTTTCAATTGTATTTGTTTAAAACTTCACACAATAGTTAAGTCTTTTAATTATGTATATTTCATATGACGATTGGATACTGTTTCTAAAATATATAATATAGAAAATAATGAAAGAAAGTAAAGATCATGTTCAAAATAGTATACAAAAATTCACAAACTAAAAAAAAAAATGGAACAATTATCTCAGCATTTAATTTTTTTGGGGGGGAGGGGAGAGGTTTTTGCTATAGGGCACATGCACTTGCCAGAAAGACAGAGAGACAGAAAGTGAGAAATAACCCCCCAGGCGGGATGGCCATGCTGCAATCCCTTCTCCTTTATTCTCCTCTTGGGGTCTTCAGCATGCACGCACACATGCCCGGTGTGAGTTTAAGCCATCAGGTCCAGGACTCAAACCATGGTCTACTACATGGGATTCCAGTGACATAGCCATTACGCTAACTGCTGATTCCCTCAGCATTTAATTTTTTAAGTTATCCATTACACAATATGCACATAAGGCCTGTATTCATGGAAGTAGGAGTTAGGCAAAATGTGTGATTCTTATTTTTGATGTTATCTATTATTGTTGTATGCTTTACAGAATTTTGCTCATTATATGAGAATTAGCCAATTATATGAGAATCTTAAAATATGAGAAAAATATAAAGAAATAAAAATAAGTGTGATGATAATACATTTTGTAAACATACTAAAAAAGACTATAACATTTTTAAAGTAAAAGTACAAAGCCATTTTTTGTAATTTAAATTCAAATATTAGCTATAGAAAATTAACTCAATGAAATTGATTAATGATGTAAATAAATACCAAGTTATCATGTATTCACTTTCTTATGGTATGTGGTAGAAATACGCATGCACACATACAGTCACGATATCACTAGTACTAGCACATACGTAATGATATTGTAATAGATTTACATGTGAATAATATATTTTTATATTATATATTTTATTGTATATTATAGGTGAAATATTGATCACATATATCCAAGTGTCCAGTAGATAATAGTTCACCTTAGACTTTGATATTGTTCCATAATTCACATATGATTTAGTAGTTAGAATACTTTATGACAATTCAATAACTAATATGATAATAATAAGTTGACTTTATCACAAGTATACTACGAAAAATACAGATATTGGTCAGATGACTTATTATATATCTAAAGTAAAGTCATAGCCAAACTAATGTTTCAAAATCTTATAGATCTTACAGTTTCTTTTTTTTTTAAGAATTATTTTATTTAACTTTATTTATTTATTTTAATTTGACCAGAAAGCAATAGAGTGAAAGCGAGAGCGAGAAAGAGAGGGAAAGTGAGAAAGCAAGCTGCAGGGACCAGGAATCAAACTGCAGTCAACCATGTGGGAGTCCAGCACCCATAACTACCATCCCACCTGCCGGCCCCAGATCTTACAGTTTCTAAAAGTGAGCAGAAACCTTATGAAATACTATGAAATTTTATTTGGAAAATATTTGTCAAATTTTCTTTTATTTCTTACATTTAATCACATGTATCTTTACAGTGTATTACATTTCTTTTCCCAGCATGATTACCATGTATATCAGTCAAGGCAAAAACATAACTATCCACATCATCATCATCATCAAAGAGTTTTTCATCATTTTTTTCAAATTATTGCTATTATTGTTTATTCTCATTATTTTTTAAACATTCAATCACTATATGTCATTTGGCTTGTTAAGAGAATTTACCTGACATGAAATACATCTCAGACCACTACAGTTAGGAATACTATAAATGTTATCTTTGACAGGTAGTAAATCATTTCTGTGTTCCAGTAATGTCATACCACTCTATTTGTTCTCTTTCTATCTTTCTCTATACTATTTCCTTCTCTTCCACTGTTCCACAATGTCTTCAGCATTCATAACTCTTTTCCTTGCCTTTTTTTTTTTTTTTTTTTGGAGAGGTTTTCGCTATAGGGCGTGTGCGCTCACCAGACAGACAGAGAGAGACATAGAGACAGAAAGCGAGAAATCACCCCCCAGGGGGGATGGTCACGCTGAAATCCCTTCTCCTCCATTCTCCTCTCGGGATCTTGGGCACGCACGCGCCCAGCGTGAGTTGTAAGCCACCGGGTCCGGGATGCGAACTGCAGTCGACTACGTGGGAGTCCACCGACATAGCCATTATGCTAACTGCTGGTTCCCAGTACTTTCCCTGCTTTTAATGCCCTCCAATATTTCAATCTCTACCATAAAGTACAGATAGTCAATATATTTTAAGTGGATACATACAATATCTTTCTTTCATATCCTGGTTTGCTTCACTCAGCAATAGGTCTTCCATATTCAACTACTTTCTATCAAATGCCAGGGTCTTATTTTTTATGGCTGAATAGTATTCCACAGAATATATGTGCCACACTTTTTCCATCCGTTCATCTGTTTGTGGACATTTGGGTTGGTTCCATTTCTTAGCAATCCTGGATAATGCTGCAATAAATATTGATGTGCAAGCACTTTTCCAACTGAGCATTCTTCTGTCTTGGGTAGATACCCAGAAGTTAGATTGTTGGATCAAATGGTAGTTCTTTTGTATATCTTTGAAGAACCCCCATAAAATTTTCTGTTTTTCCACTGTGCTCTTAGTTTCTCAATTTCTAATTGGAAAAAGGTCTATAGGAAATATTGTTTTCCTTATTTATCATCATACTAATTAAACCATATCATGTCCAGTTCTTGGGAGTCTGTTCAAGGTATCATGCAATGAAACAAGATCTATGGGCTTTTTGAAAAGAGGCTAAGTGACTGAGAACAATGGCTCATAATTCATGTGTATTCCTCAGTGTGAGAACTTGATAGATGGGATGGTGGCTTTTGGTGTTGGGACCTGTGTATTTCAGTGTATTTGCTAATGATGAAGAGGACAACATAAACAAAGAGGTAGTGAAATATTCTGACAACACTCAACTATTTTGCTTAGTTAAAAAGTAATGAGGTTTGGGAGATGCTCCAGATGGCTCTAATCATACTGGAGAATTGGGCAGCCCAGTGGCAGATGAAATTCATTTTTGATAAATGTACAGGAAGGAATATTGAAAAATTATCATCTAAACTCTCCATGTACACCATGAGATTTTGAACCTGCTAATTCTCTGAGGAACAAGACATTTACTACTACCATTACTGGTTCAATGAAGGCGTTCCCCAAAGCACGACTTTTTGGAAACGGCTGAGTAGATGCTTGGAAGTGTTTAGAAAATGGTTTGAAAATGCAAATAATAGGGAAAGCTGTTTTGAGGCAGATAAAGAATGTTTTACCCATTGCAGCCGTATGGATTTCTTCTGGGTAACAAGTGAAAAGTGACAGAAACAAGAAAATCACAGAAGCTTTTGGAAAGAAAAAAAGAACTAAGATTGAAAGACAGGTTCACAACTGGAGCACACATTTACATAGGCCCAAACCTGTTAGTACTACAAAGCTTTTCAATTTTGAGTGAGATTGAACCATAGAGAATTTGATCTCATTAAAATGGTAGCAACTGTGGGGCCCTGACAATTAATACACACGTTTGAATATTTGGCATTTGAAAGTTAAAAATTCAAGGCTTAGTTTAGTTCAGGTACTGGGTTGTAGGTGATAAATTCTTATGGCCTCTTTGTGATGTTCATACTTTAAGAAAAAGAGTGACTATATTAACATATCAATAGACCAGAAATCCAATTCAGCAGTATTCTGTTAAGTAATAGTCAGAGATAGCAGGGAAAATATTAGATGTATAAACAGAGATTGCCTTAAACTAAAAAATGTCAATAATAAATTGCTCCCACTATTTTTCTCAGTTTGATCTAAATTTTAATTGAAGAAACTGTTCCAAATGGTTTGCTTTTGACTCACACTAAAATAAGATGGAAAAAAAAATTTTTTGAAAATTATCAGAATATATATTCTGATAAGAACAATTTGAAGATTCATGAGAAATTAGCCAAAAATGTCGCATCTTATATCTTGTAAAGCATCTTACATCCATATTGCTTTATAACATAGAAATAAGGTTAGCCTAAGAAATACAAATCAGCACATATTTAAAATTATAGTATATAAGTTATGAACAGTGAATATGATTTAATAAGCTACACTTAAATCTGACAAATCTGATAGAAATTATATATACTGTATTATATATATATATATGTGTGTGTGTTTTATGTAGTATATATATGAATATATTTGTAAAGCATCATTATATAATAATATATTACAAATATACAACTTGTATATCTAACCACATATATAGTATAATTTTATATGCTTATAGGTATAAAACTTATTAAGTATAAAGTATAGTACAATGTGAGCATTTTATCACAGGATGTGTGCCATTATTTTTGTTAATAATAGAATTTTCTCCAAGTCTGCCATTCTTTTGATGTGTGATTTCTGAAGAATCCAACGAAGTGTATATTTTGTTTTCTACTGGGGCAGCATTTAGAATACAATATCTTGGTGCTGGAATAACTCTCCTCTGAGAGGGGTGTTGTTTTAGAAAGCAGAATTCAAAAGGCTTGGTTGCTAACACCTTTCGGTAATAGTTTTACATAATGGGATCCGTGATGATCCATTTCTGATTTTTAATTTTTTAATGAAAACATGTATGGGTTTATAATCTAAGCAATAGAATACAGATATGCCAAACGACTTTACCTTATTTTAATATGTTTGCTTGAAAATTGAGGAAACTGCTTAAAAATTTATGGGGGGGGGCGGGCTGGCAGGTGGCATGCTGGTTAGAAGCACTAGATTCCCAGATGGCAGACCTTGGTTTGAGTCCCAGACCTTGTGGCTTGCTTTCTTGCTTTTCCTTTCTCTTTCTCTGTCTCTCTCTCTCTGGCCAAATTAAAAATAATAATAATGAATGGAATTAAATAAATATATTTTTTAAAGAATTCATTTGGATCTACAGATGAGCAAAACTATCTAAATGTGGGTTTAGAGGTGCTTGTATGTTTTCAAAATGTTGGCAAATTGTGAATTGACTAGGAAGATCAAGTGAACCTGCAATTGTTGAAACAGTAGTAATGAGAAAGGAATGAAATGAATGAAGCAGTAAGGAGGAAAGGGGCTATCAATAATACTTCTTATCATAAGCATGTCCCTCTGAATGCCACATGTGCTCTCAAGATGTTGAACAGACGGCTTCTGTAGGGATGCCCTAGTCATCAACAGCACGTTGAAGGAAGGCACCTGAACTGGAATTGAATCTTTCTGAATGCATCTGCATTGCCCTCTGGCTCTCAGCATTCCTAGAACTCAACTCTGCCTAGCAATAAATCTCTTCCTGTACACTACACTGAAATATACCATTCAAACACGCTGTTTCTCTTTCACTGAAGAATTTGTGTAAGTGAAAAGGAATAATAATGGTCACAGAAGTTACAGACAAAAGTGGATCCATGTGTGTTTAAAGAGGTAACTCTTCACTTCTGTGAAGGGTAGCAACAAAGAAAATCTTGTAAAGCTCTTTGGGTTCTCTAAGAAAGCTCATATTACTCCCAACTCTCCTAATGAAAGACCTGATTACTATGATGATGTTAGTGGGAAGCTGTAATTTCTTAAAAAAAGTAACTCATAAAATAATTGTTTCCAAGGAAAGAATGCAAGTTAGTGAGTATAATAGCTGTTGTATCAGTTTGGGAAGCTTAGTAATGTGTTTTTCACATTATGGTTATCTAAAAGTTCACGGGCATACTTTATATATGTGTATTTCAAGTTTTTTTTATTTTTCTCTTTTTTGAAATATATAACTTTAACTTCTCCCAGGAGCCCTGGTTTCAGGCAAATGAATAAGGAAATGTCTCCATGATCTTGTCAATGGATCTCATTACTAGAGGAATAATATCACTCTTTTATCTTGCCTGCCACAGGAGTGAGAAGAGGATTCTAGTTCAAAGGCGTATTAGCAAATGGCAGCATATTCCATGTGAATAAATGAAGAAATAAAATTTCTAATGCCCTCATACAGCGAAAATGCAACCAAAAGGACAGGTCTGGCAGAATCAAATAATAGAGCCTATTGAGTTTGATTTTAGTCTCTCACAGTAAGATAATAAGAAATATCACAGCACCTTCTAAATTATTGCTTTTTTGGTATGGGTCTCCAGTAATACTTGAGTTTCTTATACTATAAGTCACTATTTATAGGAAAGAATCTATCCTCTATGAAGACAGGAGTTTTCTCTGTATTTCTTTATTGCTTTTGACCCTATATGATCATATATATGTATATATGTGTATATATGTTTATATATGTGTATATGTGTGTATACATTTACACACGTATATGGTGCGTACGTATGTATGTATATATTTACACATACACACATATACACACATATGAATGAATCTGCATTGATATTTATATGTATATTTTAGAATAATGTATTTTTTTTTGGTTTTTTTTTGAGAGGTTTTTGCTATAGGGCACGTGCACTCGCCAAACAGACAGAAAGAGACAGAGAGACAGAAAGCGAGAAATCACTCCCTCGGGGCGATGGTCACGCCACAATCCCTTCTCCTCCATTCTTCTCTCGGGATCTTGGGCACGCACGCACACGCACCCGGCATAAGTTTTAAGCCACCGTATCTGGGACGCGAACCGCGGTCGACTACGTGGGAGTCCAGCGACAAAGCCATTACGCTAACTGCTGGTTCCCAAAATAATGTATATGTTTAATTAATTAACAATTTACAAGAAAAAGAATAAATAGATGAATGAGTTTATTGAAGAAGAATAGAGAGAACATTTGCATTCTGTACTATGAAGGGATATAGAGGAAGTCCAAAGACTTAAAAATGGAGGCACTGTCCAATTGCACCCCTCATAAAGGCAACATTTTCAGAAGCCTGTGCTATTGTAGCCCAATGGGAGAGAATATAAAAGTTCCCTTGTAATTCCTGGTTACTAGAGTTAAGAATGTAACCTGGCATATGTAAGTTTCTACATGTATAAAGTGTCTGAGGTGAAACTTTCTCATCTCTTAAATTTTTTTATATTTCTTTCTTCATTCTCCACAAGATTGCATAACCAATCTTCTTCTTCCCAGTAAAAAGAAATATTCTATAAAGCTAACTTTATATCTATCTTCCCTTTTCTTATAAAACAACTACTTCAGTAACACTACAGCATTGAAGTTTTGTAGCAAGGGATTAAGTCAGGCTCAACTCTCAACACAGGGACAAGTGGGGATTTGTAGCCAAGGAGCAAGTTGGGGGTGATTGAACAAAAAATTTCTAAATTGATACATCAGAGGCAGGAGGATCCTAGCGTAATTTACTTTACATGGTTATTGCTGGAAGCAGTCAGTATGATAAGTTTTTAGGATGGGAGATGGAGAAATTGTTCAAATAATAGAAGGATTCTTGCTAAACTGACCCAAAAAGATCTTATAAAACTAGACTAATCTAGCCCAGGGCAGAACCAAAGGTTGAAGTCTCATCAAGAAGAGTACTAAGAAGAGCCTGCCTCAAGTTTCTCCTCTTTTAGCTCTCAAATTCATGCAAATGGCTGATCAATTTATATACTTCTGACCATTACTTCATTAATCAAATCCTATATTCCCAAAGGAAGAAATCTCACTCATTATGTGCTAATTGAAATCTATCTTACCACCCCACTATTGCTTTTCCTTCTCTGTTTTTCTCATTGTTTTTCCCTCAAGGCTTTAAATATTGATTCAGGCATTGAATGGATATAGAGATGATACAATTAATTGTATCTTCTTAACAATCACTCCCCACTTTAGTTTTCCAGTTTTTACTTCTTCATTGTATAATTTCTCTGGCCATCAGAAACTTTTACCTAGTTATCTCATGCCAACATTTTCCCTTTTAAATTATTTTTATGTTGTTGCCAGGTTTATTTTTATAATTATTCTGATTCTTTTTTTTTTAATTTATGATAGAGCATGTGCATATACAAGTGAGAGCAAGAGAGAGGATAACCTTCCCAGGATCCAATCATGTGCATACCTGGTGTGTAGGAAGACAATCTGGCCAGGGAGCCTAACTGTGGCTGCCATGTGGGATCCTCACTGCCATTTTCCCAAGGAGCCAGACCTATCCTCATTCTTTATAATGAGATGACAATAAATGGTGTTCCCTGAACTACAACCTTCAATTATTTGCCCAAGTCTAGATAACTCAATGTAAACTTCACTTCCCATCCAAATGGTAGTATGCTCATATTTACTTTCTATATATACCATTACAATAATTAAGTCTAGAAACAACAGGACTTTTAGAACCAGGGATGCTTGAATTTTAAATTTAAACCTCTTATGTAGTCATAACCTTAGATGATGCATAACTCGTTCCTAAACTATGTTTTAATTGTAAAGTGAAAATTACCTATTAACTCTAACACATTATACTAATACAATGAGAAACAGTAGGCAATGGCCAGTAGGTGGCTTGGTAGTTAAAGCACTGGATTCCCACATAGTCGACTGCAGTTCGAGTCCTGTACCTCATGGATTACTTTCTCACTTTCCTTCTCTCTCTCTCTCTCTCTCATCAATTTTTCTTCAAAAAAGTAATAATAATAAATAAAGTTAAATAAAATAATACTTAAAAAAAGAAAAAGTATATCAACACATGACATGTTTTAGGGTCAAATGTGTTAGTATGCTTTCTCTGGGACAACTCCCACTTTTGACTGTTATACATAAGTGTAAGAACAATGAATTAATCAAAAAATATAAGAAAAAGCCAGATTTTGCAATTGGAAGACAGGATGTGTGAACCTGTCACTTATAAGTTGTGTTAAAAAATTTAGTTCATTAATCAAAATATCAGATATCTGTGAAGCAAAGAAGTCTTACTTTTCAAAAGTATGGTCAAGATGAAATGAGATACTATATGTAGAAACACTAATGTGAGATTTTTCTTCTAAATAATTCAATAAATTGTTTTAAACTTCCTCAGTGTTCATTATAACAAATACATAGTGAGTTCTTGGAGAAGTTTCTTAAATAGTGATTACCGGCTTCATTGTGATACACCGTTATTAAACACAAGCTTCAAATCCATTATTCAGCCTACTTCAGGAATAGTAAGAGTTATCCAAACAGGGATAATTTTTAAATTTTATTGATTTTTGTTCTGGGTTATGATTTTAGATATTCGGAAAGCATCTTATCCTTTTTATTTTTTAAAAAATTATTCAATAAAGGTCAGTGCCTCAAATATTTGTCTCAAATTTCTATTACTTGGAACAGTCACATGTTAAAGAATATGCTGTTGAGGTAAAAATACTGAAAAATGAACATAAGAAGGATCTTTCATATCTGATTTGAAATTCCTAATAGCATATATCCATAAGTATATAAAATATTCAAATATTACATTTCATTTCAGCCACCAACATTGTAAATAGTCAGAGTACATGGGTTTACTGAATTATGCCATGTAATTCTAAAAGAACAAAAAAAAAGAAAAATTAATCATCATTCAATATTTATTTCTACACATATTTAATTTGCCATAGATTAGAAAAATGACTTCATTACAGGAATTTAGACTAGATTAGTAAACATTTGTGCTGATTGAATCCACACGGATTTGTGATGTTTGGTGCCCAAAATCTATGCTTGTTTTGAGATTGAGGTGTGAGTGACTCTGCACTGGAAGTGTCTGTATGGTGTAATTGCATGAGCTTACTCCATGGGCTGCGTGTACATTACTGCAATTGAACTGAAATGGGTCTGTTTTTACCAAGCACAGTTAGTCATGCATCAATACATTTTTAATTAAAGTGTGTGACAGGTACAATAGTCAAACACACCAAATAATTTTCTCAAACATTCCATTTTCTCTAAGATAGGTAATCAGAATCTTGTCTCTGTTAGTGAGTGAGAGGATAGTTTTATTAAAATGTTTGATTAAATATCTAAAAACTGTGCTACATCACTGCGTTTCAGTCCTAAGAACTCGACTATAGATGCTTCACATGGTTGCGTCACATTGAAGCATTCAGGGAGGGAGATGAGGAATTTGATCAGATATTGAAAGTTGGAAATTCTTGCTAAAATTAACCAGAACAATTCTTGCTAAAACTGGACTAAGCTGGACAAAGACAGAGCCTGACATTGAGACCTAGTCACCAAGAGGGCTCAGAGGAACCTGCCTCAAGTTAAATAAAGCATTTGTTTTATAAAGAATGAGGAAGGTGGCCAACAACTTAACAATACTCTTTGTTATTATTTTAAATTTAGCCAGAAGCTGTGTGCACTCTGTATGCACTCACCAGAGTGATAGAGAGAGAGAAAAAATGAGAAAGCACTCCCATGGGGAATGGTCACACTACAATCCCTTCTCTTCCATTTCTCCCTTCTTTTGTGATTTTGGGCATATACACATGTCTGACTTGTTTCTCAAGTATCTGGGTCTGGGATTTGAACCACACAGTCAGTCATATGGTCCCAGTCTCCTCAACCACCAAGCCATGGTCTACTAATATGTTATTTTATAATGATCTTAATGAAGAACTGAAAAATTAGTGATATGAATAGTGGATTCAATTAATTTTTTTTTTTAGAAAAGTAATCAGTATTTCCACATGAGTGAACAATAGGAACAGCTATAGGATCCTTCCTATACTATACTAATAGAGAAATTGTATAGAAAGCCTAATCTTTTTGTATAATTTCTAAGTATGAAAGTTGGGTGACCAGTAAATAATTCAGCTCTTTAGGTTCTCTGCAATGCAAATTCCCCAATCTTATAACTTAAATTTAAGATGACATGTTTTACTGAAAACATGAGGTTTGGTGGTTCAATCACTGATGCAACAAATTTATGGCCTTCCTAAAGAGACTAGGTTTTATTTAATGATCAAATATTTTTAAAAAGTATTTTTTCTCTAAATATAAAATTTAGTAGACTCATAAAATATTCAGCTTCTTCACTCAGTCAGAAAAGTATTTTCACTTCCACATTTATTGTGGCATTATTCACAATTTCTAATACATGGAAGCATACTAAATGTCTGTGAACAGATGAATTTATTGAAAAGTGTGGCAAATATACACTATGGAATACTACTCAGCTATAATAAAATAAGACTGTTTCATTTGATAGAAAGTGCATGTACATGGAAGATTTATTACTATATGAAGCAAGCCAGATTATGAAAGAGAGACATTGAATGTCCCAATTAATATATATCGAACGTCTGAACTCTGTAGCAGAAACAGAAAGACTAGAAGATATAAAAGCATGGAAAACAATTGCGTATAGTAAAGACAGTGTGGGAAGAGGGTGGAAGATGGAGGAATCTCAGAGAGAGGGAATCAAGGGGGAAAAATAAAGAAGAAAAACATTTAAGGAACATAAAAATGAAAATTATCTGTTGATAACATGTATGAAAATAACTTTAATTGAACTAGTATACAAAACATTTATGCTAGAAAAATTCATTTTATAAGCTGTAATAATATACAGTGATTGAATTCATAAAAATTAATTAACTAATTAATGAAGAAATAATTCAGCTCTTAGATTATCTGCATATACTGCAATGAAAAATTCCTCAATCCAATAACTTAAATTTGAGGTGTCAAGTTTTGCTGAGAACACTAGGTTTGGTGGTTCAGTGACTGATGTAACAAATTTAGGGCTTTCTCAAAAGAGATTAAGTTTCTTTTAATAATCATATATTTTCAAAACTGATTTTTGTACACAAGTAATTTATGTTTTTTTAAACTATTGATATAAACTATTAATAACAAAACACCATATAAATCACTCTATCAAAACTGGTGGATTAAGGGACCAGCAGTTAGCATAATGGCTATGTCGCTGGACTCCCATGTAGCCAAACACGGTTCACGTCCCAGACCTGGTGGCTTAAAACTCATGCCAGGTGCGTGTGTGTGCGTGCCCAAGATCCCAAGAGGAGAATAGAGGAGAAGTGATTGCGGCATGGCCATCCTCCCTAGGGGGTGATTTCTCACCTTCTCTCTCTCTTTCTCTGTCTGTCTGGTGAGCGCACGTACCCTATAGCAAAAATCCTCTCAAAAAAAAAAAAAAACAAAACTGGTGGATTAATATTTTACTTGAATGGGATTCCACGTTAATTGAAGAAAAGAGTCAGATTGTCATTGTAGATTGTTTTTGGACCATGTGCTTAAATCAGCTGGTATTCTCATATTCTCAATAGTTTCCAAGGTTTTGTTAGAAGACATCTCACGGCATACAAACTAAACAGAAAGTGATGCTTTGGCAAACTCAATAAAACTTAAATAATTTATTAGTAAGTTCATGTTTAAAAGTCATTTGACTGCAAAAATTATATAGTACATTTTATATAATATTTTCAAAAAATTCTTTGAATTCTTTGCATTCCTTGTATCACTATAAAGCTCATCACTTTAGCCTGGAGTCCTTTGGTTTTTTCTTGAATAAACTATTAAAAATATAGACAACGGGGGTTTCTTGTTGACTAGAATTAACCTAGTTAATTATACAAAGGTGCTACTAAGAAAACATTAAATAGAATTGATACTATTAAAGAAATAAATGGCATGGTATGAAATATGTACTGTGATTTTATTTGGGAAAGATTAATTTTATATTTTTGGGGAAGGAGTAATTTTAAAAGCCCTGCCACTAGAGAATAGTATTATGTATTGGCAACCTAAGTACATTGTAGTTTAATAGAAGGAACCAAGGATTTCAAGCTGTAATGTTTAGTGACTATATTCTGTATCTCTACATATTGTTAGTGATGTGGGACATTGCAAACACATTGAACTTCAAAGTCTATAAACAAGAATAAAATAACAAATTGTAGCCAATACTACGGGATGAGAAGAATTAATTAAATATTGTCTATGGTACTATGAACTGAAAATCCCTCCATCTACGATTTTTGGTTCATTCTTCAGAAAAAAAAAAATTGTTAAAGCACCTGAGTTAGTGACACTTAAACTGATAAATGAAGACTCAGTAGGCAATAAAGAGGGAAGGAAGAACATGGAAATATGAAGAAGAAAACACAACACATGGAAGGTCATGACCTCCACATACAGAACTCTAAGACAAGAGTGTAGCAGCCAGTAAAGTTCTATTTATGGGATACTCTTCCCAGTATTATGAAGTTCATTAACCTGCATGATAGTGGTTTAGTGAAACTGGGAGGAACTTTATGAATTATAGGAAATTAAATAAACCCAGTGTAGCTTTTCTTTAGTGAGCTCGTGTGGCAGACAATGAGGTCAGATAATTTAAAATTTTGAAAGATCATTTGAGATCACTTTGTCTCTCTTATGAGGGACAAAAAATAGTGAAGAATTTGGAGAAAAAGAAGATCACAATTATGTTATTAAAAATCTTAAGACTATTTTGTGGCAAATGGATTTCATAGGTTAAGTTTATAGTTGTGAGTGATTGTAATCATTTAAGCACAAAATATAGTCATTCATTGTTTAAAATAAGGATATATTCTGAAAAATGTGTCATTAGTCATTTTCATTATTATGTCAACAATATAGAATGTGCAAATCTAAATGAAGAAATGTGGAATTGATGCCAGCCCCTTACCTTTGTAGTTTAGAGAGCCAGATCACACATGGCTAAACACATTTCAAATCCCTATTCCAGTAGATTGAAAAACATACAAGGAGCAAGTGTGTTCCTGCATATAATCCTGACACGATGGAAAAATTGAGGGGAAGGGAATTCATTTTGACCCCACTCCATGAGAGGGTGTTTTCTCTCTCTCTCTTTTGCTCTTTTTGTCTCTCTGTCTCTCTCTGGTGAGTACACAAGCACACTGGCAATTAAAAAAATGTAAAATAGGCTATGAAATGGTATATGACAGCAGAGTAAAAAATGTCACTGATAATACAATATGTACTTTGAAAAAAATCTAGTGGAATTATTGAATGTGCATAACAATATAATGTTCAATGTCAAAAAATGAACATATCTACATCTTTGATTTGAACATTACACATAATATGCATTATTTGAAAAATTATATGTACACTCTGAAAATGTACAATTATATGTAAACCACAAACAAACAATCTATAGATTTAGTCTATTATACACCTAAGTTAAATCGTACAGTCTACTGCATCTAGACTATAAATCCATACAGCATATAACCATACTGAATAATGCAGGCAATAAATTAAAATAACAAGTATGAGTGTATTTAAACATATCTAAACATAGAAGAGGTACAGTAAAAATACATCATAAAAAATAAAAATGAGGCCCAGGAGCTGGTGTGCAGTTTAAGGCACTGGATTCCATATGGTGAATTGAGTTTGAGTCCCGGACCTGGAAGCTTTAAAATCACATTGGGAACATGTGTATGTTCACCCAAAATCCTGAGAGGAGATTGGAGAAGGGATTGCAACATGTTCATTCCCCAGGGGGGTATTTCTCACTTTTCCTCTCTCTCTTCCTTTCTCTCTCTCTCTGGAGAGCACATGTATCCTATAGAAAACACACACACACACACACTTTTTAAATGCATAAATAAAAATGTAAATGGTATATCCACATATAACACTTACGATTAATTGAGATTGTCAGACTGAAAGTTGCTCTGGGTGAGTCAGGAAGTGAGGGGTGAGTGAATGTGATGGCCAAGGACATTACTACATGCTTCTGTAGACTTTATGAACACTCTACACTTAAGATATGCTGCATTTATTAAAAAAATATTTTAGAAGAAACAAGAAATGAGGACTAGCAGTTGGTGTAATGGCTTCGTTGTTGGACTCCCATGAAGTCGACCGTGTTCCCCAAGAGGAGAATGGAGGAGAAGGGATTGCAGCATGGCCATTCCCCCTGGGGAGTGATTTCTCAATTTCTGCCTCTCTGTCTCTCTCTGTCTTTCTAAAGAGCTCCTTTGCCCTATAGCAAAAAACTCTCCAAAAACAAAAAAAGAAACAAGAAATGGAAAATTATTTGTTGACAACAACATATATATTAATATACTTGACTGAGCCAACACACAGGTACAGTGTTTTCTGAATAGAAAAATCTTATTTTATATACTATAATGATGTACAGTGATGGAATGTAAATAAATAAATTAAAAAAAATAAAAATATACATATTTCTTTGAAAATAAAGTGATGGAATGTAAATAAATAAATTAAAAAAATAAAAATATACTTATTTCTTTGAAAATAAATTAACTTGTGCTTACTTTAAATTTAAAAAGTTAATTTCCTTTTTGTGAGAGAAAAGGGTACTTTGGAGTGATGGCAATAATCTGGAACTAGATAGAGGTAGTAGATACAGGATTGTGAATGTACTAATCAACATGATATTGTTCACTAGAAAAATGGTAAATTTTATGTTGTGTGAATTTATTTTTAATAAATTAGCTTTTTAAGAAGTTATAAAATGAATTCAATTCCGGATGAATTTTCACATCTTATGTGAAGAGACAATATTGAATGATGCCTTTGTAGTTATGTGCATTTTTGAGTCTTAGAAGGTAATTTCATTATTTTTGTTTGTTTGTTTTTGGTTTTTAATTTTTTTTTCAGCTTTAGTAAGGTGTAATTGACAACCAGAAAGTGTATATACTTGACCTGTGCAACTTGATGTTTTGATATATATGTACATTGTGAAATGACCTTTACTACCTAGCTAACATATCTATCACTTCACATGGTACCTATTTTCTAAAACATAGATTATCAGAAACATTCCTATATTTTACTGAAAATAGTGAAATATCTTCTGTGACTGTCAGAAGATTCACTACTGTATGAGTTTGAAACTGGTGATACATTGACCTTACAGCCAGTCAAGAACAAATTGATTAAGTTTCTGACAAATTCAATTTTCAGATATTTATACATTTAATTATTCTTTATGTTAATGAGTCACTTTTAAATTTTTATCCATTTTAATGAATTGTAGATACAATGAAGTTCTATAAGAATATCCCTAAATGCAAATTTAAAGCTACTATATATAGTGACCAGCAGATGGAATAATGGACATCTACATAGCTGACTGTGGTATGAGACTCAGTGGCCTCAAACTAATGCTGGGTGCGTGCTCATGCATGCCGGGAAATTCCAAGAGGAGAATGGAGGAGAAGGGATTGTGATGTGGCCATACCCCTGGGGGATAATTTCTTGCTTCCTGTCTCTTTGTCTCTCTCTCTCTCTGAGGAAAATCTCTCTCTAAAAATAAAACAAAATTACTATATACAAATACAATATTAGATGAAAGAATATATGTTTTCTATTACTTGTTTTCTATTACTGTAGTGTTAGTGAATATAAGTTGAGACACGTTGACCAGTTCAAAACATATCTTTATGAATAAAATAATGATTTAAACACATAGCAGAAGTTTCTGTGAAAATAAAAACCAGATGTTCCTTTTAAATTTATAGAATGCGTGTAAGGAAAAACAATTTTTTTTCATTAGAAAAATACCTAGTAAGCTGATATCATTATACAATATCATTATACAACTTCTAAAACTAGTGATTCATGTCTAATTTTAAAGTTATTTGCTATTACATTTTGAGTCCCTTCAGTTCTTTATATGCAGTATGGACAACCTGGATTTCTTATTACATGTAAGTGGCTACCTTTTGATTCTGTGAAATTTTGTGGGTTTTGTTTGTTTTAAGGCTCTTTTTGGGAAAAAAGGGTAGAGTTTTGAAATGCCTCTTTGTAATGTTTCACTTTCTATGCATGCTTTGTAAGACTCCTAGTAGCCCCTCTATATCAAATATAATGTTGAGAAAGAGGTCTAAGAATCTTCTTTTGACTTGTTATGCAGTCAAATGAAGATTTGTTATTTGCATTTAGATTTTCTAAACAAAGCCATGCCTCAGAACTATCTCATTTAATGACTGAACACTATTTTTAGGTAAACTAATTTCTAGAAAATCAGGAGCATTGCATTCATTCTGAAATTATACACACATACACACATAGGTGTGTGTGGGTGTGTGTGTGTATCTAAATCTGTTCTGAAGTATTATAAATATTCAAAATAGCAAGTCTGAAACTTATCAAAAATTCACATGGGGCCAGTCCATGGTGGTTATAGCACACGTGGATGACTAAATGCTTGAAGTACCAGAGAGAGCTTATAGCTTAAGACACATTTCAGGCATGTGTGCATGCATGTCTAAAATCTTGAAACAAGGGAGAAATGGAGGAAAAGAGACTGTGGCATAACCGTACCTCACAGTAGAAGGGTACTTTCTCACCATCCCCCACAAGCACATGCACCCTCCGCCAAATTAAAACAAAATAAAAACAAAAACAAAGCCAAAAAACTCACATACTCTTTAGAAAAATATTTTGCGAAAGTCAATCTACCTGGCCAGCAGGTGGTGTGGAGGGTAAGGCACTAGACTCCCACCAAGTCCAAGTCCCAGACCTGTTGGCTTGAAAATCATCCTGGGCATGTATGCATGTGTGCCCAAAATACAGGGAGGAAAATGGAGAGGAAGGGGTTGTAGCCTGGG